>NC_137122.1:21672367-22272367 GCF_949319135.1 Squalius cephalus
ATTCAATTACCATCAGTAGCCCTATTAAAATCCATTTTTTAGTTGTTTATCGTCCCCCAGGTCAGCTTGGCAGTTTCTTGGAAGAGCTTGATGTGCTACTCTCATCTTTCCCTGAGGACGGTACCCCTCTCGTAGTTCTTGGAGACTTCAGCATCCACCTAGAAAAGCCTCAGGCTGCTGATTTCCACACTCTGCTTGCCTCATTCAACCTCAAACGAGTATCTACTGCAGCTACTCACAAATCAGGTAACAAATTGGACCTTATTTACACGCGCCACTGCTCCACTGACCATACACTGGTCACTCCACTGCACACCTCAGATCACTTCCTCCTCACTCTCAACCTCACCCTGCCTCAGAACACAACACACACTCCTCCACAGGTCACCTTTCGGCGAAACCTACGCTCACTCTCACCCTCTCGCCTATCCTCTCTGGTCTCATCCACACTTCCTCCACCTGATCAGCTTTCAACAATAGATACTAACAGTGCAACTGATAATCTTTTCTCAACTTTAACATCCTGCTTGGACACCTTCTGCCCCCTGTCCTCCAGGCCAGGGCGCGCCACACCCTCTGCCCCCTGGTTATCTGATGTTCTCCGTGAACATCATTCTAAACTCAGGGGTGCAGAGAGGAAGTGGCGCAAATCGAAAGATCCTACTGACCTTGGTCTTTATCAATCCCCCTCTCTTCCTTCTCTGCTAATATCTCTACTGCTAAAATGACTTACTATCACAACAAAATTAACAATTCTTCAGACTCTCGCATGCTTTTCAAAGCCTTCTCCTCTCTTCTCAACCCTCCTCCTCCTCCTCCTCCTTCATCAACCCTAACAGCTGGCGATTTTGCCACATTCTTCATAAATAAAACAACCACCATCAGCGGCCAATCCACAAACTGACACACACACTTTACCAGCTAACACACACATTCTACCCTCCTTCTCTCTGCTTTCAGAGGCAGAAGTCTTCTACCTGTCCGCTTGATCCTATTCCCACTAATTTACTTCAAGCCATTTATTCCTCAGTTGTACCCACACTCAGGCACATCAACACCTCTCTTCACACTGGTACCTTTCCCACAGCATTTAAGCAGGCTCGTGTAACCCCACTACTTAAGAAACCCACTCTAAATCCAGCACATCTGGAGAATTACAGACCGGTATCTCTCCTTCCATTCGTTTCGAAAACACTTGAACGAGTTGTTTTCAACCAGATCTCTTCCTTCCTTATACAGAACAACCTCTTGGACAACAATCAATCTGGTTTCAAAAGTGGACACTCAACTGAGACTGCCCTGCTCTCAGTAACTGAAGCTCTGAGACTGGCAAGAGCAGCCTCCAAATCCTCAGTTCTCATCCTGCTGGATCTGTCTGATGCCTTTGACACAGTTAACCACCAGATCCTCCTGTCAATCCTAAAGATGACGGGCACCTCGGGAACCGCACTCCAATGGTTCAAGTCTTACCTCTCAGGTAGGTCCTTTAGGGTATCGTGGAGGGGTGAGGTGTCTAAGACCCAACTTCTAGCTACTGGAGTGCCTCAGGGCTCAGTGCTTGGACCACTTCTCTTCTCCATCTACATGACATCACTAGGATCTGTGATTCAGAAACATGGCTTTTCCTGCTACGCTGATGACACACAACTCTACCTCTCATTCCAGCCTGATGATCCGACGGTAGCCGCTCTCATCTCAGCCTGACAGACATTTCTGGCTGGATAAAGGACCACCACCTTCAACTAAACCTTGCGAAGACAGAGCTACTCGTGGTCCCGGCCAACCTAACACTCCATCACAACTTCACCATTCAGCTAGGCTCATCATCCATAACTCCATCTAGGTCAGCCAGGAACCTTGGTGTGGTAATTGATGACCAATTGAACTTCACAGACCACATTGCTAGAACTGCCCAGTCCTGCAGATTTGCCTTGTACAATATTAGGAGGATCAGGCCCTTCCTATCAGAGCTACACAATTCCTTGTCCAAGCGCTAGTTTTATCCAGACTGGACTATTGTAACGCTCTCCTGGCTGGTCTTCCAGCTTGCTCTGTCAAACCTCTGCAACTGATCCAGAACGCTGCAGCAAGAGTGGTCTTTAATGAGCCGAATTGTTCTTTTTTTTTGGCAGCACTTGATCCATTAACACTTTCTCTATGTATATATATATAAAAAATAATAATAATACATGTACTGTGTTAGATTAAACTGGGAAGGGTCATAGCACTTGCATATTGTTATCCTATTGTTAGTGTAACTGTTTCTATTGTTCTCATTTGTAAGTCGCTTTGGATAAAAGTGTCTGCTAAATGAATGTAAATGTGATGTAAATGTAATATAAAAGTTTTTGGAAGTGAAAAAGAAGTCATTGTATAATTTACAGAGAAAAAAACGTAAATTGACATTCCCACAATTCCCTGCATGACACAATTGATGTATTTTTGTTGAAATTACTGTTTCTTCATATTTTTTTTTTTTTTTTTGTAATCAGTTATGTACAGTGGGGTTTCATGTTCCCATTAATGGCGTTAAATTAATGTTTATTGCATTTTAAATGTTTCATGTGTGTTACTGTGGTGGTGTTTACTGTTTGTGTGAATGACACTGTGCAGCTTCTATATATTAATATTAACTTTCTTGAGAAAAAGCAACTTGCCATGAGCTATGATTCATCATGTGACTCTCATCACCACTGTGATTGGTGGTTGTCAGTGTATTACAATGGTACGAAACAGATTTAAATGCTGCAATAGATCTGTAAATTAACATTATATCAGATAATGAAATACGTATTTTACTGTAATTTTAACTAAGTCTGTAAAACCTAAAATGTTGCTACCGTATTTTTTTACGGTATGGCAGTCACAGCTGCCAGTTTTTTTACTGTAAATTTACATTCACACTCACCCAACAACACACACACACACACACACACTTCGCTTAGCTAACATTATTTACTTTATTTATAGACCATTTATATATATTTTTGTCATCAATATGGAGAAAGATATTATGATATTTTGTAGTTATGTATTTAAATCAATTAACCAATAAATTAATTAAACGCATACATTGAAATATTTTAAAATAAATTTTATATATATATATATATATACATATACATATACACACACACTCACAAACCTTTATGTTGGATGTGATTTATGTTAATCGCGATTATTCAATTTGACAGTTTTTAAATAATAAAAAACAAGAGTCATAAACTTTTGTTGGTCACAGATTTTATTTTCTGCAATAATCCAATGGAATAAATCCTATTGTCCACGTCACTGCAGCAATCATTGGCTGTTGTTCATTATTTCCCCTCAGTCTCTCCTGTGCACACTTAAAGACTAGCTGGTCAGCTTTGACACAAGCATAAGAACTGTCGTAAAGTTGCCCAAGTGTTGAGTACTACTTGTCAAAATATAATATTAATGTCAAATGCGACGAGCTTGAGTGTTGAAAGTTGTTTGCAGCTAAACACACACACACACGTTATCACTAGCATCTGAGGTATGTAGCAGAGCAAGAACAACGCGAATAAGCACACTTTTACTTTCAAGTCAAACAGCCTGAGAGAGAGAGAAAAAAAATAATTAAACGTGAGAAAGGGAAAAGTGACGGAGTGTGAAAGAAACGAGAGCGCGGAGGAATTCTGTTCAAGCTCTGTGTTTTTGCCTTATATGGTCACAGAGAGAGAGAGAGAGAGAGAGAGAGAGAGAGAGAGAGAGAGAGAGAGAGAGAGAGAGAGAGAGAGAGAGAGAGAGAGAGGCGGAGGTGTGGTCTATTGTTTCAGAGCGGAAGAGGTGTTGAGTTTCTCTCTCTATTCCGTCATTCTTTCACTTCTGCCCTGTCGTTTGTCGCTCGCGAACAACGCGCCTCTCAACAGCTCATAAGTCTCTTCACAATTATCCAGGATACTGGAGATCTGTGGAGTTTAGTGACTTTGTCCAGCACTTTCTACACAAAAGCGTCGGGTTAATCAGCTCTTCTAAGCTCGATCATGGAGACTTAATGTGTTGTATAAATTGTTTCACCTCAAAATAAAAAGATAAAAACAATAAATAGATTGCATATTATTTAAGACTTTTTTTATTTGTATCTTCTTTTTTTTTTTGTAGGCTATTTAGGCGCGAGTATCGTTAACTAAAATAACTATACAACTAAAATAAAATAAAACTTTAAAGACATTTAAAAAAAATAATTATAGCAACTAATTAAAATATGAATCACTTCGAGATTTAAGATTTTTATAAGATTTTTTATTATAAGATTTTTAAAAAATATATATAGGCCTATATGTATATAGCAACTAATTAAAATATGAATTAAAATCTATAACAGAATCTCAATGGTAGGCTACTAAAATAACAGAGCCCTTCTGAGAGGAAGTGCTCGTGGCTGATGATGTGAGGTGATGATGTCATGTGCGGTCCGGTAATAGCAGGCTGTCATTGGTGGACTGGAGTTCTGCTGGATGACTTCATGCGGCGAGATTAAAGAACCGCAGCGCAGATGTTCGAGCAAGACGGACACCGTAACGTCATGAGAGAGAGAGAGAGAGAGAGAGAGAGAGAGAGAGAGAGAGAGAGAGAGAGAGAGAGAGAGAGAGAGAGAGAGAGGGAAAGGTGGAGAGAGAGGGAGAGAGAAAGAGAGAGGTGGAGAGAGAGAGGGAGAGAGAGAGAGAGAGAGAGAGAGAGAGAGAGGTGGAGAGAGGGAGAGGTGGAGAGAGAAAGAGAGAGGTGGAGAGAGAGAGGGAGAGGTGGCTGGTTCCTTAGCAGGAAATATAAGTCACTTTTAAGAGCCCTAGAAAAACAAAATCTGGGTCTGGATGGAGTTTGAGTCATGAAAAAGCTCCAGTTGATGATGCTGATGTAACGGCAGCTGCGGACAGACCGTTATGAGTTGAACACACCTGTTGAGTTGCATCATCATCACTGCTCTGCTATTGGAGAGAATGGTATTTGGCTTCAGATGACAGACAGGTATATGAATGAATCCCCCAGGCCACAGTTATTTAGGTTATGAATCCTTCGGTTAAAAAGAGCCTCGGGCTGAACTAAAACAAGACCGGCCTCTCTGGAGATTCACACGCGCTCCACACAGACCGTAAAAACAGTGTTCATATCGACCATTATCACACACACACACACACACACACACACATACATGGGGGAAGATGCCACTTTCAGAACAATGTGGATTTACTTATAAACAGTAACATATTTAGATACAAGTTTAGCATGTGTGCTAATGTGTTATTATAGGAAATTATTAGAAACATTTGCTAACTTAGTAGTTATTATAGCACAAAATGTCAAATATTAAAACAGGGGTAAGAAGCCCCAGGGCTAAAGTTTTACAGAATGTATAAATTACCTCTGATATAAGTCTTATTTATATTTATATATATTTTTTAAAAGTGTCATTAATGTAAAATACTAAATCATCTATTCTATTTAAAATTTTATTTTGACAATTTAGTTGATAATGATTTAATAATAACCGATGAATCCGACAAATCCTAGTAAAAGATATTAATCTGAAAGGTGAAATTATTTTATGACATATGTACAGGCACATGAATATATACATATTTAATTGCCCATATTTTAATTGTAGATATGTCATAATAACAACACTATGAATGCAAATCTAATGAACTAACCTATAGGTTTTAATGAAAGTGAAGACGTCCGAAATGTACATCTAGTTCATAGAAATATTAAACAATAACCCCATTAATTGCAATAAGTACTAAATTTTAAAATAGTAACACTAGTAACAAGATGTCGCTCGGGCCCTTCTGTGTGGCACATCTTACCCCAATGGTCTAATTTTATCTTTTCACTTCAAAATAAAAACTTTTACTCCACAAATCTTAAAACATCAATGTGTCCACAAATCCCTCATTAACAAACAGACACATAAAACTTGTCATATTCATCATATTATAATGTTATAGATCACTATATTTTTAGACTAAATGTTGATATTAAGATGAAATAACCAAATAAAAAAAATAGTGTCGCCATTCATCAAAAAAGTGCTGAGATGAGATTGTGTTATGTTATATATATATATATATATATATATATATTCAACAGACACCAGCCATCAGTCAAGAGTTAAATATTGTACAGTTTCTTTATTCATAATTTTACTTGACTAGTTGGTTATATTACAGTTTATTTGAGTTAAAGTCTAAACAAAACCATCATCAAACTCATGCATTCTGCACAAAATTCACAGTCATATCCAAAAAAAAAAGAAATAAAGAAAGAAAAGCAAACAGAGACAAACACACACACGTCTGTAATCATCACACACTTTCACATTAATAGGCATTCAGGTGTAAAACGCTGGAAGGTCGCCCTCGTGTGGCCCAGATGAGTCGACCAGCTCTCCGACAACACTTTACTACACTTGTACCGCGGTAAACACGGTTAAAGCACTGCCCTCTAAAAAGCACATGATGACACAGACACAGTCAATGAAAGCAGGAGAGACGGTGAAGCGAAGACAGTCCAGGTTGCAGCAGTTGTCCGTGTTTGTAATCAGATGTGATGGCGTTTCCAGAGGGAGGTGGGCGGGGCTAGAGGGGCGTGACTGACAGCTTCACTGTCCAATCAGCTTCTGCACAAAGGAATCCAGCTGGTCCTCATCTTTGATGCCCACAAACTGGTCGATGACATCACCGCCCCGCATGGCGATCACCGTGGGAACGGCCGACACCTATACAGCACATCAGGAACAATCAGCATCCCATAATAATCGGAGGAATCATTCCCGTGTGTTGTTGTGATTCATTTATTGCCTTTTTGTTTGACGTAAGAGTCAAGAATCAGAAACATCTGACTGCCGTGGTGGTTGACCAATCAGAGTCAAATATGCCAGAGAAATAATAAAAGACATCTGGAAAAACACTTGTAGAGAAATGAAGTGTATTTCTATCAGAGAAGATTATCATGTGAAAAAACAATGAATCTATTTAGATTTTATTCCTGTGGTCTCTGAGAAACACTATTATTTTGTATCATTGAGACACTATTATAGTTTATATTAATATTTAGATTTTCGGATTTCATTTTTATTTTAATTCAAGTTTTTAGTCATTTGTCTATGTTTTTATTAATTTGTATTTGCGGATAAGTTTTAGTTAGTTTAACTTGAACTAGAGTTAAACTGCCTTGGCACTAGCTGAAATAAAATACTTACTAACATTACAAACAAAATGATATATGTAAGGAAAGTGTGGGGGGAGGTTTTTCTGAGCTGCCAGCATCATACTAGTGTTATTTTTAGTAATATTAATAAACAAGGAGTATATATTAATATCTAAATAAATTTAAACTATATATGCAATATATATGTTATATGCAGTATATGTGATATATGCAGTATATGCAATACACCTGCAATTCAACTGACTGTAGTCCTGGGAATAGAATAGAATAGAATAGAATCTTTTGTGTAGTTAGTGTTGGAAATAAAATATAAAATAAAACAGTAAAAAAAAAAAAATCTAGTGAGTGTAATGTTGGAAATAAAATAAAACGGTAAAAAATCTAATGAGTGTAATGTTAGAAGTAAAAAGAAATTAAATTAAATTAAAAAAAGGAAAGGAAAACAGTAAAAAAAAAATCTAGTAAGTGTTATGTTGGAAATAAAATAAAAAAGTAAAAAAATCTAATCAGTGGAAATAAAATACAAAATAAAACAGTAAAAAATCTAGTGGGTGTAATGTTGGATATAAAATATAAAATAAAACAGTAAAAAATCTCATGAGTGGAAATAAAATAGAAAATAAAACAGTAAACAAATCTCATGAGTGGAAATAAAATAAAACAGTAAAAAATGAAGGAGTGTAATGTTGGAAATAAAATGTAAAATAAAACAGTAAACAAATCGAATTAATGGAAATAAAATATAAAATAAAACAATAAAAAAAATCTAATGAGTGGAAATAAAATATAAAGTAAAACAGTAAAACATCTAAGGAGTGAAATGTTGGAAACAGTCATATTAATACACTAAGAGTATACATTACAATTTTTTTAATTACTTTTATTTTAAATTTTAGCTTAACATTTTTTGTCATTTGTTGTACATTGTTTAGTGCTTTTGTCATTTTTACTAGTTTTTTAAAAAATATTAATAATAAATAAATAAAACAAATGAAAAAACAAAACAAAATTCAGGTTAAACTTATAACAGTTAGTCACCAAGCCACCATTTAGTTCAGTTTAAGTTTTTCTAAAACCTATTTTTATTTTATTTGATCTCAGCTTTAACAAATGTGTTTTTAATGTGTGTTAATAAGCGTGTGTCGTACCCCGTACTCGATGGCGAGGTCTGTGTGTTCATCGATGTCCACTTTGGCCATAGCGACTCGGCCCTTCTGTTTAGCGATGGCCTTCTCCAGCCGAGGGCCGAGGATTTTACAGGGGCCGCACCACCTACAACACACACACACACACACACACACACACACACACACACACACACACACACACACACCAGCAATCAGATTATCTGACGGTCCCTACCACACACACTTCATATCTACAACTCGGAGAACTATCGCAGCTGACATGATCTCTGGATGAACAGTGAGTGATGTCAGTGAGGCGTCAAACACACACTATCAACACTGATCTAAACACACACAACATTTCTAGAAACCTTTAAACCCTTTTAAAGAAAAGTTTTGATTTGATGTCATGTGGTGTAAACATCCAGTGAAAAATAGAAAGATATTTTCCGTAGTTTGACATGTGCATTAGTTTCAAAAGTTTCTCACAGTTTTCTTCAAGGTAAAAATAATTTGAAGTATTATCTTTAAGTATTCCTTTTTTTAATCTTAAATATCATCAATTATTAATTCATTATAAATATTATGTTTTTGGTGAGTAGCACCACATGACATTTTATAATCTGAACAAACCCAGTTGCCCTGTCATAAAAATTTATATTTAATACATCATTGTGTTATTGGAAATAATACTGGACAAAATTTTAAAAAGTATAGTTTAAAAAAAAAAACTATTTAATAATAAAATAATTAGAAAAAATATTCTTCCACCATAATAATATATTGTAGATTATTAGTCTAACTCCAGTTTGCTTTAAGAAAGATCATATTTTTAAATAAGTAACTTTAATAATATTATATTAATTACAGTTTACCTACTGTAAATACAGTTAAATAATATATATTTTAATAAAGTGATATTCATAATATTATTATTAATATTGACTATGGTTTACTGACTTTTTTAGTAATATTAATTTTATATTACCATTTGCAGATTGAAACTAACAACTGATAATATTACTTTAATATTAATAACATTCAAATTTAGTGATTCAGGTTAAATACGATTGTTATTTTTATTTCTTATGCATATATTGTGATTATTTTATGATTATTTTAATTCGTTCTCTATGTAAAGCACTTGAAATACCATTGTGTGTGAAATGTGCAATATAAATAAAATTGCCTTGCCTAATATTAATTTAATAATATTTTTTATTACCATTTACCAGCTGAAACCACCGTATAACAATAATAATATTAATTCAGACGACTATATTTAGCAGAGACATCTATGAAAAACCCTTTCCAAAAGCAGTGTTAATATCAATCCTAACTTATAAAATCATAATAACTCTTAGACTCGTTTACGTCTGCAGTCCCTGAATCAGATGATCTCTCTCCATCAGAGAGTGTGTGTGTGTGTGTGTGTGTGTGTGTGTGTACGTACTGTGCGTGGAAGTCTATGAGGACGGGCAGCTGGCTGTTGATGACCCTCTCGGTGAAGTCGTCGTGGTCCTGCACGCTGAACGACACACTCCTGCGGGAGGAGAGAAGCGGGAGAGACGGGAGCGAGCGGGAGAGGAGCGCAGGAGACGGGATCAGACACGAGGAGAACGACACACTCCTGCGGGAGGAGAGAGACGGGAGCGAGCGGGAGAGGAGAGGAGGAGACGGGATCAGACACGAGGAGAACGACGACACGCTGGCCGGCAGACGCTGGAGATCTCGCACAGACACTCCACACACTCTCCGCACCAGGAGCCTGAACGCCATCTGACAACACACACATCATTACATTCAATATTATACAACACGTCACTTTACAATAACCGTTTTCTGTGTGGATATAGTTTGTTTCTGTGATCAATGAATGTTGAGCATCAGATCATTATATTAGAATAATTTCTGAAGGATCATGTGACACTGAAGACTGGAGTAATGATGATGAAAGTTCAGCTTTGATCACAGGAATAAACTACATTTTAACATTCACATAGTTATTTTAAATTGTAATAATACTTCACAATATTACTGCATTTTTTAATTAAATAAACATTAAAATAATATTTCCAACGTTTTGTATATAGCCTACACATTTTAAAATGTATAATGTTATATCATATGCTAATGTTTGTATAATATCTTAGATTATAATTGGGCAAAACACACACACACACATTCATATGGAGGCACTAAACATATTTTCCTTCATACATAATATCAATTTAGCGTGTTTTGGACAAATATAATGTAGAAATAAGAAACAAGGATATGTTACTGAATGTAGCCTCATGTGAGTGTTGTAATGACAGTTTCCAGTTTCAGACACACTGTTGACAGCCTGACAGACACGGAGTCTCTATATACCCATCGCTCATTCTGTGCGCGTGTATTTGCGTCTGTGTGTTTCTCGTGTTTTAACTGCGGTTGTGTAAGTTAAATCTGTGTGGTTTTTAACCTCCATGTGACTTTGAGCGTCTGATCTGTTACGTGTGTGTGTTTATAACAAACCTAGTGAGTTTATGAACGCGTATGTACCGCGCCAAATCGGATTATTTCAGCTTCAATGTTGTTTAATGTGTTTATGATAGTTATGAGACGTAAAATAAACTCTTACCGTGAGCTCTACAGTCCTCTGGTCACACGGACCACTGACGCACTTCCGCTCACGTGGAGGAATGATGCGTCACAGCGATAGCCCGCGGCGCGGAGACGAACTGCAGCAACCACGATATTTATGCAGTGTATGCGATTAACCTGCAACTCTAATATGAGTGTAATGTTGATTATTCGCTCATTTGAAATTAACATTAAGTGGTTAATAACGTTATTTAACCATTCCGTTTAAGATTTGTATTTGGTTGTCAATCAACCATGAATTCAAATAGTAGCCTACGGCCTAGATGCAAATGTTACATTGACCGACATTTCCAACGTGAGTGAAAAGCCCGCGCTCAGCAAGGCAATGTGTGTGTTGGCATTAGCTGTCGGATCGCAGGAGTTTATCCGAGGATATGTTACCATGGCTGTTGAAACCAGAGAAAATTGCAGGTTAGTAGCTACTATTCGGGATTTTTTTTTTTTTATGATTAAACTGTGTTGTCACCCTTGTCAAAAAAATCCTATTGGAATTTCCTATTGGATCTGATTCGATTCGATTCTTATAGGATCTTATTGGATTCTTAGAATCCTATTGGACATTAAGATTTATTTTCATGGAATTTCAGTTTGTCCTGTAGTATACTTTTTTTTTATTATTCTCTCTCTCTCTCTCTCTCTCTCTCTCTCTCTCTCTCTCTCGCTCTCTCTCTCTCACACACATTGTTAGTAATTCAACACAAAGTTTTAAACAGAGTTAATTTTTTATTTAAAGCTGATATACTGTGCTAATATTTTATTGTCAGCACAGTATGCTACTGTTTCCAGGTAATTACAATAAAATATTATAAACATTTATACAGCAAGATCATTTTATCATTTAAATTAAGAAATGATATACATTATAGATTCATAAACAAAAGAATATAACTTTAATAACAAAAGAATAGGCTACAATTTAGATAGAATGTCATGTAGTTCTTAACTTTGCAAAGTTAGTATTGTGGCTTTATGTATTATTAGACACTTGTGGGTGTCACAATATTACCCTTTTTCACTGACCAAAAAAATCAAGCTCAAATTGAGGTTTTTCACCATGCAGCGGATGTCAGAGATTTGTGTTTTGTCCGTCATTAGAAGGGTCGCATCTGAGGCAGCAAGTGCTTTGCATTACGTTTTTATCAACTTACAGGTTACAAAGGTCTTTTAATATATTTGGCAAAAAAATTTAGTTGTAAAAGACGAAGTGTTATGCACAGGCTGTATTGGCTATGACTAGACAGCAAATAGGCAACCTAAGACAGTCTTGTCCGCCTCTCAAATACATAAAACATTAGCCTTTACACACATTGTGTTTTGCAAACAAGCAGAGACTGTCTCCAGAAATGCATGTTGGACTTCATTCACGAGTGGAGCTGCTGTATGAGTTCCTGGATCAGTTTGAGGATCTGCTCGAGTTACGAGGTTCAGGCAGACTGTGTGCTTACAACAGCGCATATGCAAAGACAGAAGAGACAGAAGAGTCTGTAAGGACCACCCATTGGCCCAACGACGGAATCCAACAGCCTGGGCGAAGGAATAATGCGTGTATGTCTTTTCAGCGCTCCAGTGAAGTTCACTTAATTTATTGGAATTTAGTTTCAATATTACTTTAGCTCTATGCGTAATCTGACTCCAATTTCAAATGATAGCCTAATGAAAATTTAGGTCTTATTTCTTATTAGAAAATAGTCATAAATATTGATTATGAATTAATTTAGATCTTTGATTATTCTGAGCATCTCATAATTTCAAATATTTGTTCATTAAGGACCCGGTGTCACTTTGAGACATCACGTCGCGAATGTGCGCTCACGCTCACAAACTAGCCAGTCCTAAAATAGTCAGAGGGTGCGGTGCAACTATTTAACCCTAAGCGGCCGCTCACTGCTGACTCATAACAAAGGTGTATTTTTTTTAATAGTTGCAAGCTTGCAACGTGCTAAGTCAGTGATAGTCAGAAATCAGAAAGACTTCCTAAGATGTGCCCCATGCTCTATTCATAGTGCCTTCGGTTTGATCTATCCTGGACAGAGATTTGCGGAAACACCAGACTGCACTTTAATCTACTAGAAAATAATGATTTCTGAAAAATGCAGAATGAATCAAGATGTAACATTTATTTGTCAGGTAAAATTATGCCAATTACACAAGTGATTAAAAGCCAATTCAGAAATAATAAATACATGACATCATTTACTTAAAGATGACTCTAAAAGTAAGCAATGCATTCCTGACAGAGACACACAGTGGTGTGTGAGTGCTTTCCAACAGGAAAACACTGAAACAGCACTGTATGGGGGATGATCCTGGTAAAGGGTCCCAAAGACTGCTCTGTCACCCACCCTTAAATACCCAGACCAGAACAAAAGGGTTATAAATATTGTTTAGAGTTGTTTTGGGTCAATCCAGGGGGTAACGCCTGGTTTCGGGAGATATCTTGAAGAGACATCACCCAGAGAGGAGAACAGGATTCTCCTAAGTTCTCAATCTTTCTCATTAAACCAATGACTGCAATGAAATTAAGACCATTTTACATTTTAGAGACACTTAAAATGATACCAAACATGCTATGTCTTTGTTATCTTTTGTCCAGGGTGCGTTTTATGGCTTTATTGCAGGGTGAGCTTTGTCTTGGCAAGAAAATCAGTCCTTACAAGTCACAACAATAGTACTGCGTATGTGTCGAACTCTGCCATCTGTGGTATACTAAGTATACTTTGAAAGTTGTGCGTACACATAAATTGAAGTACTCCCAGGCTTCTGGAGGATTAGCTGGCTTGAGAGCGTCTGGAGTGCTGGCTAGACTGACTTGTTGACGTCTGTTATGCTGATTATTTCTTTATTTATGTTTTATTGTAGAACCACACACCCACAAATTCTCAGTGTTCAATGAAACCCCTTTTATTGAATCGGACTGCCCTGATCCATTCCTGTGTTCTGATCGACACACCAAGAAGAAGGCTAGAGACATTAGAACCACCTTAGAATACAATTCTAGTTCAACTGCTTAACAAAATTGGTCCTGCGAGCCGGATATCGGCCATTGCTCTTGGATAAAGTGGATCTATCAGTTCTAATATGCAACCCGAAGGGGTAAATGCAGATGGTGGCAGACCTCAATGCCATGTTCACCCTCCCGACTATCTCGAGGACTACGATCTCACACCCATGTTGCGCTCTGAGTCTCTTCCAACGCCACTTTCACACCACTTCCCCACTCATCTACCAACCGGCAGTCTTTGCATTTGGCCAGCACAGTTGCCACACCAGTGAACTTAGATCCGTCTTCCCATAGAGGGGTTATAGCTCATTTCTGACCTCAAAGCAGACTGTGGACTATAGAGATCGTTTTGTTCTGCCTAGCCACCCAGAGAGGAATGCTGAGGAGTCGTTAGGGGGACATGTGCTGGTGGATTTACTGGCCAAGATGCTTAGTGAGCTTCAAGTAATGAGAGATCATATACAAACTGGATTGCCTGCCAAACAGGAAGTCACACAGTCAGTTAAGCCTCCTAATTATCATGACTTCATTCCTGCTAGCTATCCAGATGAATCTGTCCCACCTACTTCCCGCAGATTACTTCTGCCACTCACTGAGTACAGTACCTACACCCTTGATTCAAGTGGGTATCCAGAGCATAGGTTTGAGCCTGTTAGGGCTGCCTACCAGCATCAACCTTATAAAAGCTCCAAGCCAAGGAGACCTAGGTGTCTGACACCAATGCACTGAGCTTCCACCTTGCATCCAGATGAGAGGGTGAGCACCTACCATGGTCCTACACTGATCATTTCAGACTTCATCACGGGAGATCCTAGTGAGTTTACCAGACTAAAACTTGCTCTTGAGAACCTTTTACCTCATGATGCTACTGAGCTCTTCAGCTATAAGATATTGGATCACCTGAGATTAGATGTAGCCCACCTGGTAGCCGACTCCTATCTCAACTCATCGAGGTGATACACCAACCCTTGCTGGAGTTTATGGGCCATGAAGGCCAGGCTGAATTGAGGCTGCTATGCAAACTACCTCCAGAAATGAGGTCGGAGTTCAGAAGACACATCTTTCTTCGTCCTGGTGTAATAACCTCCTGGACCTCTCTGAATGGTTACAGTATGAAGCGTGGTGTCAGAGCAGAGCGGAGCCGGCGGAGGGCAGAGCAGAAGATGGACCGGGGGAGAGCGGTAAGTGCAGAATGAGGGAGAGGAAGACAGAAGTGGTATATCCTACACCATATGATCACTCACAATGGTAAAAACCACCTAGCGTTTAACTGTTCTTTCGAGTATGAGGGGCTAAACCTTAACAACTCCTCACTACCTGGTCCAGTCTTGAGCCCTTCTCTCCTGGGTGTCATCCTGCGGTTCAGGGAGCATGGTGTGGCCATAAGTGGGGATACACGGGATGTTTCATCAGGTCCTGCTACTGCCTGATGACAGACCACTCCTTAATTTTTTATGACGTGACCTGCATCAAGATGACCCTCCAGATACTTAAGAGTGGCAAGTACTTCCTTTTGGGACTAAGTGCAGCCCCTGCTGTGCATCCTTCGCCCTCCAGCGACATGTGGCACTGCACAGTACTCCGGACGAGGATGTAAGATTCTCTGTGGACAGATGGTTCTATGTGGACAACTGTCTACAAAGTTTGAGTTCTGTTCAAGAAGCACGACTGTTAGTGGATAAGTTATGTGCCCTCTTATCCTCTGGCATTTTCGACATCCGACAATGGGCCAGTAATATAGCGGAAGTTGTCAGTCACTTACCTCCAGAAGTCAAGTCCCCTAAGCTGGAGTTGTGGCTTTCTCAAGACCAAGCCGGCCCAGAAGAGTCAACCTTGGGCCTGAGCTGGCACTGCGAGCTGGATCATCTTGGGTTCACCGACCTGTTACATTCAATGCCTTGACGATGCGGAGCATCTACCGGGTGCTGGCGAGTCAGTACAACCCCCTTGGCGTCATCCTTCCATATACTACCCGAGCCAAGGTCATCGTGCTGCAGCTTTGGCTAAACCACCGGGACTGGGATCACAGGTAACAGTCCCTAGGTGTTATAACTTTTCTTATATGGATAAATCAGATGTATGCCGGGAGAGTCACGTTTTCAGTGATGCCTCTGAGCATATGGGGCTGTTGCTTACCTGTGTGCAGAAGGTCGCCAGGGAGAACTCCACTTTGCCTTTCTTCTAGCCTGATCTAAAGTGGCCCCACGGAAGCGGCAGTTAATACCGAGGTTCGAGTCTGGAGGATGTGGAATATTCTGGATTTTCCTTCTCTGGAACGGAATCTGGAATCTCTTTTTATGGAACAGACTTTTGAATCTCTTTTTCTAGAACGGACTCTGGACGTGGCGCCCGAAGAGTGGAGTGATTTCTCAGGGCCACCCTAACAGACATGAGGTGAGGGTCCGCTAATTTCTATGTAAAACCTGCACTGTTGGACACAGCCTTCCAGGCCAGGGGAAAGGCTGGAGATGTTGCTTTCCTGGATCGGGGAATAGTTGGATACTCTTGCGAGGCGGCCATGGCGGCTAGAGACTCTGGATGGGCGGAGACAAGGGAGCACACTGTTTTCTCAAAATGATGAAACCAAAGATTCAACTGTATATGATGCACCACACCGCCACAGTACGAGGTCCAAAAATTGTGTCACACATCAGTTTTTCGTTCGCAACAGTTTGCATGCAGACATTGTCATCTAATCCATCTTGGAAGCAGTTGATAAGGATACGATCATCCCACACCCTCAGGTAACAGTACTGCAGGAATTCCTCCACATACTCATCTATTTTCCTGCCATTTTGATATATTGTGCCGAGAGAAGACTCAGGTTCAGGAAAAACTCCAGCTGAGTCCATTTTGATTTAGTTCTGGTCGTCTGTCACTATCAGAAGATGGGACAGCAGATTCAAAAGTTCTTTATTGAAATGTGCAAACACAAGGAATGAATCAGGTTAGCCAAAAGTATCAGAGAAAGTCACTGAGTGAGTCACCACTTAGCTGGTAATTGAAAGTATCTCCCTTGCAGGTATGGATGAATGAAGATTGTCAAATCAAGGAAGATTAAAATAGTAAAAAAATTTAAATAAAATAAAAACAAATGAGTGTATGAATGTTGGGAATAAAATACAATAAAAAATAATAAATGTAAAGAAAATATTGGGCAGTGACTGTATTTAATTTTATCTGTTGTCTTTAATCTGTTTCTTGACTGAGATAATGTGTAATGTGGATGTCAGTCAGTAATCGTGGATTTTGTGTGAGTTCACTGTGTTGGTCAGAGCTTCTGTCCTGCCGTCTGTTTCATAATTTATGGACAGACAGAGAGGCGAGCTGCACATGCTTCATGCTGGTGAAGGGCACGACATGAAAGAGAGACAGAGAGAGAAGGGAGATTGAGAGATGCTGATTGGTCTTGCAGGACTCCATGGCAACCGATGCTGAGTGTGTTTGATAAGAGATGAAGCCATCAGACTGTAAGTAGCTCTTCATGCTGATCTGTGTGTGTAAATCTGACCTCATCATCATCAGGTAGATGTTTCTCATTCAGCTTCTCTTTCTAAACTAAACTATTTCTCTCTTGATTTCATTCTCATCTATTGCTGTCTCTCTCTGTTTACTGTTTGAGCCTGCTTTATTCTTGTCATCATTGATGATGTTGCTTCCAGAACATTTTCATTCAGAAATGTCACACCACTTTACTAAAAGTGCATGGTAATACTATGTTTACTTTAATATATACCACAGTACTGTGTGGTTACCATATTTATGTATCATTGTTTTTTACATTATTACCTTCAGAGTCTAAAAATGGTTTTAACATGGTACCATATTCCCAAAAAAACATTGAAATACCATGGTGCTTTTTATAAACTAAAATCAATCTAAGAAAAGTCCTTTCCTTCTTTGTTAATCAATAGATAAATATACATTTATTTAATTACAAATCTATTTTTAAATGATAGTTTATGGATGTTGCTAACTGTTTGACCCAGGAGTTTTCAATATTTTAGATGCCAAACATGATCATCCTCGTGTGACGGACCCCCCCATCCTAAAATTTAAAAGACATACGTGTCTCAAGAATCAATTTATACTGTGAAATTAATATTATTGTCTCAATATTTTTTTTGGTAAATATATTCATCATTACATATTGTTATAGTACTGTACTTATTTATTTTGTAAGTTTTACAATTTGTTTATTTTAGTCTAATTATTTATTTTATTTATTTTTGTTTATTTATTTAACAATGTGTAACTCCTTTATTATAATATTAGTTTTTATTATTTATTTAACTTTTTGTCTAAACATCACTCTAAAAAATGCTGAGTTAAAAACAACCATTTTTAGGGTTATTTATATACAACCAGCACCTGGGTAAAAATATTAAAATAACCCAATTGTCATGCTGCGGCTGTAATAAACACACAATGCAGGAGAATCTAAACAATCAATATTTATTATTCTACAAAGTAAGATCGCAGGAGCAAACTAACACACAACCACATAAATCAAAGACAATACCGGACAATGAAACAAAGGAAACTGAGAACTCAAATACACCGGGAAGGTGATCAACTGAACAGAAACAGGTGTGCGGAACCAATTAACAATCAAGGAAACTAACTAGGGAACACAGGCAGGCAAAACAGGGATAAAACACAGTGAAAACAAAACCACACTAAACATACATGTAACACCAATGAAATAACCCAACAGCCCGAACCCATCATTTGGGGTAAAAATATATAAATATAATAATACAAATAATGGTGTTTTTAGCGTGAAGGAGAACCCCTATTTATTTTAATCTAAATAATTTGAATCTGTTGAACATGGATTTTGTGGGGTTGAAAATGTTGATCTCTGCTCTTCCTCCAGACTCCAGCATGGATGAAACTAGCGAGGACTGTGGGAAGCATCGCATGGTTAACCTCCGGCCCGCTCCGCTCTTCCGTACGGTGGGTCTGACGGGTCTGTCTGCTAGTTTACCACCTCATCGTCGCCTGCGTTCAGTCTTAAACACGACCCGAATCATATCGGGTCAATCTGTTGACCGTTCTGTCCCGTTAACAGGTGGATCTCACCAAAACACACCCTTAAACGGACTCAAATGCATTCAGACACGAGACAGGCAATTACCCAACATTTCACGTGCAAAACCTCAAAAAGATGATGAGACATCCATGAATAAACAGTTGCAAACGGTCAGCGTTCAGCACTGGCATCATGGCAGACGGCTAAACGCTACAGCGAGGACCCGCGGCAGAGACGTGGGAATTAGGACTGAAAAGGAAGAGTACTTGTTTGAAGAAGTTTGGAGGGGACAGACGCCGAAGATGACGAGAAAAAACAAAAATAAACTTGTAAAAATCAGAGACGAGGCATCAGAGCTCAGCCAGTGGATACAGAGTTTAGAAATAACAGACAGGAAGAGGGAACAAACCACAGAACGATACTGGAATGACTCTGGTGGGCGTGGCTTCAGGGCGGAGCCAGTATGTAAATGGGAGGAGCAAAAGAGGAGAGACCGACGCCCACACTTCCTGCCGCCCCTCACTCAAAGCGACTGTTTGCTTAACGTCCCTCTGCTACTTCCGGACAATTCCCCGCCACCGTCACCTTGCTCTCCGTCAGACATCCTGTTCTTTCCTCTATCTGTTCCTCACATCCAGAGGAGAGGAGATGCACCAGCTCAACATGACTGACACTGTCTGTCACTTACTGCAAGTGGAAAATATGAAATATACTTAAATGAAACATACAGGCAAAAGTTTGGACACATCTTTTTGTTTTTTTATTATTACCACACTTGAAAACTCTTTAATCACACAAATGGAAGTCTGGGAATGATAGTGATCAAAACATATGAGACAAATGTAAAAAAAGTATTTATTATTAATTAATTATTATTATTAAAAATATTTGAGTTTCTTTTTCATCTGGATTCTCACTCTAAACATTCACCAATCAAACTTCATAAACACTATTAGAGGAACATGTGTGATGAGCACTACTGCGATTTTTCATTTTTGAATGAACAGTCCCTTTAAGAGCATTTCTGAGAAGTTTTACACATACAAATACTGGAAACATGAAGACTGTAAAAGATGAAAGCAGGTCAATCCAGACTTACAGGAGTTACTTTTACTGAGAATTGACCGGTAAGATCCTCAGAGAGTCAATCCAACACCAGAAGAATGGAAAGAGTGTGTCAGTGAAGGTGGTTGTGAATGTGTGTAGATGTGTGTTAGTTACAGGATCAGAGAATGACACTGTTCCTCTGTCATAGTCCAGATCAACTCTCACACGCTCAAGCTTCTGTTCAACACGAAAACCATGCGACAGTCCATACGGATCATACTCCACGCTCCAGACATCAGTGTTAAAGAAAACAGCTCCCTTCCTCTGGTTTGATGCTGTAGTTACTCCAAGACTCCAGTATGGACTCTCTTTGACCTCTACATCCCAGGAGTGTGTTCCTGAGTTAAAACCCTCTGAACCCAGAACACAGTAATAATCATCAAATCTCTCTGGATTATCAGGAAGAATTTGTTTGTTCCCGCTGTCTCTCACACTGGTCAGATCATCAGACAGGACAAGACGTGGATGAGCCGAGTTTGGATCCAGAATCACAGGAGCTGAGGAGACACAATCAACAGGTGCTTTTATTCTGATGTTCATATAATGATCAAGAGTGAACCGAACACAGATTATTATAAATTATGACCCTCGTCCTATTGATCAAACACATCAGACATTTTCCTCTGATCACTGTCAGTGTTTTTAGTGTCACACTCATTTTTATTAACAGTGTTTATTGATGGGATCAGCGACAAACATTAAATGTGTGATTCAAATATTTGTGTCTCATCAAGTTAAAATCACAAACAAACAATCAGAGCTGTTGAGATGAAAAACTGTATCTGTAAAAATTCTGATGATGTTCATTAAACTGAGTCTTAATGTGTGTGTATTTGTTTTAAATACTTTTAAATCAGAGTGAATGAACAGCACTCTCTTCCTCTATTACTTGAACAAGGCACTTTAACCTCCTATCGCTCCTCGGGCACCTCAAAAAGAAATCCAAAATGTGAGAATAAAGGAAAATGAGGATACGCTTCAAGCGAAATTGCAAGAAATACTGCAATTCATGAGGAAGAATGTCATGAGGAAGTTTTAGGGAGGAATTAGGAACTCTCAAGGGGATGACAGCGACAATACATGTTAAACTTAGGGCGGTGCCAAAGTTTTATCATCACATATCTGTACATTTTGCTATGCGGTCTAAGATCGATGCGGCAATGAACAGACTGCTGTACGAAAACATAATCAGGAGATTATAAACTCACTATAAACCAGGCTTCGCCTTTGGAACAATATACCATTCCATGTGTGGAAGACCTCTTCACAACCTTGTCTGGGTGCTCGTCTTTTTCAAGGCTGGATATGAGTCATGTCTACCAGCAGATTATAATGGGTGAAAACTCCAAGCAGTATCTCAACATTAACACCCACAAGAGGATGTTTACATACAATCGTCTTCCATTTGGAGTGGCTTCTGCGCCAGCGATATTTCAAAGGACCATGGAAGGGTTGCTGCAAGGATTAACTCATGTTGCAGTCTATCTTGATGACAAATAGGTCACAGGGGTAACTGATGAAAAGCACTTGCAAACCTTAGATGCCATGCTACGACATGCTGGGTTGCGCCTAAAAGGGACAAATTAAATAAATAATTAAAACAAATTATATTTACATGGTCACATACCAAAAATACCTGACTTGATAAGCTCTATAGCTTCTTATTTATAAGGGCTAGCTCCACCCTTGGCATGCACCAAATGAACAAGCAGGGACCAAACATACAATACATTATACACAAAAGTAAAAATAATGAAACACTAAACATATACACAAATAACTCTGTGTAAACCCATGGGTACTTAACCACACACAAAAAATAACAACAAAAAAGTAACATCCTTCTTGCCTCTGAACAACCAGCTGGATGTCAACCAGTCCGGCTTCAAGAAAGGGCACTCAAGCGAGACTGCAATACTGTCGGTCACAGAAGCCCTGCGGATCGCAAAAACTGCTTCTAGATCTTCAGTTCTCATTCTCCTGGATCTGTTTGCTGCCTTCGACACTGTGAATCTTCAGATCCTTATGTCCACCCTCTCATCACTGGGCATCACAGGAACTTTCCTCCACTGGTTTGAGTCCTATCTCACAGGTAGGTCCTTCAGGGTCGCATGGAGAGGCGAGGTATCCAGAGCACATCAACTGGTTCCTCAGGGTTCAGTTCTTGGACCCTTGCTCTTCTCCATTTACACCACATCACTGGGACCCATCATACAGCCACATGGTTTCTCTTACCATTGCTATGCTGATGACACACAGCTCTTCCTCTCATTTCAACCAGATGATCCCACAGTAGCTCCACGGATCTCAAGCTGTCTGGCGGACATCTCGGCATGGATGAAGGAACATCACCTGCAAAGACTGAGCTTCTCGTCCTCCCTGCCAATCCGTCTCTACAACACGATTTCACTATCCAGCTAGAATCATCATCAATCACCCCATCAAGGTAGGTCAGAAATCTTGGAGTAATATTTGATGACCAGCTGACCTTCACAGACCACATTTCAAAGACAGCTCGATCATGCAGGTTTGCACTGCACAACATCAGGAAGATCAGGCCTTTCCTAACTGAGCATGCAACACAACTTCTCGTCCAGGCCCTGGTCATTTCTAGGCTTGACTACTGCAATGCTCTTCTGGCTGGACTTCCATCATGTGCAACTAAACCTCTACAAATGATCCAGAACGCTGCAGCTCGTCTCATCTTCAACGAGCCCAAAAGGGCCCACGTCACTCCTCTGTTAATCTCTCTGCACTGGCTACCACTTGCTGCCCACATCAAGTTCAAGGCATTGACGCTTGCTTACAGATCTATCACAGGCTCAGCTCCCTCCTACTTTCACTCACTCCTACGAGTCTACATCCCTACGAACGGTCAGCGAGCGACGGCTCGTGGTTCCATCACAGAGAGCCACAAAATCACTTTCCAGAACATTCTCATTCACGGTTCCATGCTGGTGGAATGCTCTCCCCACCCTCATCCGGAATGCAGAATGCCTGACAACATTCAAAAGACAGCTGAAAACCCTTCTCTTCCGTGAGCACTTAAACTCATAATAAAATATATATATAGGGGTGGTGTGGCGCAATGGATAAGACACATGCCTTTGGTGTGAGAGACCCGGGTTCGAATCCACTGTAAGACACCAATGTGTCCCTGAGCAAGACACTTAACCCCTAGTTGCTCCAGAGGCGTGCGACCTCTGACATATATATAGCAATTGTAAGTCGCTTTGGATAAAAGCGTCAGCTAAATGAATAAATGTAAATGTAAAAATATATATATATATATATATATTCTTTCCTTTTCCTTTAATCCTCCCTTATTGGGCTTATGCTACTCTGAACAATGCCTGAACTTAGTATTTTGAGCACTTCTTGCGGTGTTTTTGCCTCTTCACGATGACTCGCTTTATTTAGTTGTTGTAAATTGTTGTCTAAATTGTAAGTCGCTTTGGACAAAAGCGTCTGCTAAATGACTAAATGTAAATGTAAAAAAGGAAAGAATTGTTTAGCTCCTATTCCCCCTCCCCCAGACAAAACTACATATGGTTCAGTCAAATTAGGGGTATGCTAATGCTACAAAAACCTGTTTGATCCAGGTGGACCTTTGATGGTGTAACATGAGACTGGATGGCTAACAGCCAAAACAAAAGGTTTGGGGGGGAATTCTCACAAGAAATAAAAGTTAATTCTGACTGAAATTTAACTGGGTTGTGAAGTTTTAAAAAAAGGAATATATATCAGACTCACTTCAAATAGAGAAAACAATTACACAACACCATTATGATTTAAAAGATGGTAAATGCTGGCAAAATGAGGTAGTGATGTGTACATGTGTGTCAAGTCCATGTAATTCCTTATTTGTCACCAAGCTTAGCTTGTGACAGGGTCATCTTGTTGATGCCCAGGGTTTACACCCATTAAAAGACAAGGTGCAAGCTTTGACGGAGGCTCCGTGTCCCACTAATAACATGGAATTGAAAGCCTACTTAGGATTGCTGAACTACTACAACAAGATTTTACCTAGCTCCCCTCCACTGCCTGTTAAGAAAAGACACTAAATGGGTCTGGGGTGAATTCCAAATCAAAGCTTTCCAGAAATCAAAAGAACTCTTGCAATCCACACATGTGTTGGCACACTATTCTTCAGAGAAATACCTAATTATCTCGTGTGATGCCTCTTCTTATGGCGTGGGAGCTGTGCTTTCACATCAAATGAAAGATAACATGGAGAAACCTCTAGGTTTCGCATTGCGTACCTTGACACCAGCTGAGCGACGAAATTCCCAGTTGTATAAAGAAGCTTTAGCCATCAATTTTGGAGTTCAAAAGTTTCACAAATATTTGTATGGGAAATTTACCATTTGCACAGACCATAAACCCCTGATTTTCTCTTTGCAGAAAAGAAACCCATTCCACAGATGAGTTCCCCTCGAGTGCAAAGATGGGCTCTGCTGATGAGTGCCTATGAATATACAATGATGTATATATAAGGCAGACGCCTTAAGCAGACTACCCCTTTTGGAAGTGGAACAAAATCTAAGTCATGTCAAATTTTGATGTTGGACATGCTGGAGTTCGAACTAATCAGTGCCTCGCAACTCAAAAGTTGGACAAATAAAGATGCACTACTGTCTCAAGTTCGCAATTATGTGCTGAGGGGATGGCCAACTCAAGTGGATCCACAATTCAACCCCTACCACAAAAGGAAACTGGAATTAAGTGTGCGTGATGGATGTGTACTCTGGAGAGCCAGATTAATTATGCCCAGTCAGGGTCGGGCAATGCTTTTGAAACTGTTACAACAATCGCTCACAGGGATGGCAAAAATGAAAGGCTTGGCTCGATCCTATTTTTGGCTGCCTGGGATGGATATGGAGGTTGAGAAGGAGTCCCAACTTTGTGAAAAATGTATGAAGCACAGTAAAATGTCTCCTGTAGCACCACTGAATCCATGGGAATGGATGCAAAGACCCCTTGGTCACGTATTCACGTGGATTATGCAGGCCCCTTCTTGGAAAAGATTTTTTTGGTGATTGTAGATCACATTCTAAGTGGATAGAACCCATGAACTCATCAACATTGCAAGCTACCATTGAGAAAGTTTCAGTGTTTTCGAATTACCTCAGATCTTAGTTTCTGACAATGGCTCCTGCTTTAGAAGCACAGAATTAGAAAAATTCATGAAAAACAATGGGATTCGTCACTTGAGATCTGCACCCTTCCACCCTTCTTCTAATGGATTAGCAGAGCGAGCTGTCCAAACGTTCAAAGAAGGTATGAAGAAAGCGAAGGGGGACACCTTGGAAACTAGACTGTCACGATTATTGTTTAACTAACGCATCACCCTGTAGGCTATGCTACAACAGGCGTGTCACCAGCCTAGGTGTTTATGGCAAGGAATCAGATATCTACTTTTGATCTTCTCTTGCCAGACAGTAAAGTGCAGCAAAAACAACATGAGATTCATGACAAAAATGCACATTTGAGATTTTTCACAACTGGAGATGACGTATTACTGCGTAATTACAGTTACGGTCTCAAGTGGATCCCTGCTGTCATTGTGAATTCCCCGGGTCCAGTTTCCTATACAGTAGCTGTTGGAAGAGGACAAATCCTGAAGCAGCATGTTGATCAAATCCGAATTTGACATACGGACAAGTTTCAGTACTCCACCCAGTTAACAGTACCCTCTGACAAAGGGTCCCAGCTGCCTGAGATTCCCTCTTCTACTGAAACAGAGACAGTACCCAAAGTAGTAATTTCAAGCCAGAATACAACAGAGCCAGTTGCTGAGGATGAGCTTTACTCGCCTGACAAGTTAGACACACCAGCTGTACCACAGTTGCGTCGTTCTACAAGGGAAAGACACACACCTATTCATCTCCAGGACTATGTTAAATAGCTTAAAACATAGCTGTAATGAGTTATCAGAATGTTTCTGAGAAGCTATTGCATTCTTACATCTTGAAAAACTGTTCTGTTCTAAAATGTTATTGGGAAAATAATTTCCTCTTATTTCTCAAATTGTAAAGTTACTTCTGGTGGGTATTTTAGTATATTTAGTAATATCCTACCATCAAAATGGGGGAGGGGGGAGTAAATGTGGTATCCTTACTACAATACTTTATATTGGAGTGCAGTTCACATAATGGCCACAAGAGGGGACTATATTATTATAAATGGGCTGTTTTCTTTAGTTAGCTTACTCTTCCAAGTGAGTGCTAAACTGTAATCTTCTGTATTCACCTTTTGAGATTAAAAGTTTTTGTGTATATATGTCGTTCGTGTTCAATCAGCACAACACCACAAGAATCTCAAATGGAGCCTCAAGTATCTTTTCACATTTGCTCTGTTAAGGTTGTTCTGGACTTGAGGAGATGAAGAAAGAAGAAACATTCTTCTTTGAAAAACATGTCATGAAAAACCTGCCCAGCCATGTGTGATTTCCAGTGTGTAACAGCACAGATCTTCTCCAGACTCACTGTTTTGGACGATGCCCTGCATCTTCTTCCAGACTCTGAACGCGAGGTTGCCCAAGTATTGTGACACATGAATCAAAGCTCCAGAAGCCATCTGTGGATCCGGCTGTAAGATCTGGACTCTAGAAGAACATTCAGGAGTCAGAACTGCAGTGGCTTTGGATCAGAACCAGAGAGACCAGAGACACCAGCAGAT
Source organism: Squalius cephalus (assembly GCF_949319135.1). NCBI lineage: Eukaryota > Metazoa > Chordata > Actinopteri > Cypriniformes > Leuciscidae > Squalius > Squalius cephalus. The sequence goes on from NC_137122.1 coordinate 21,699,156, forward strand.
CACTCACCTTTCCATTGAGCCTGGAAACTCCTGCAGAACAAACACACCACTTATCATCAAGAACTCAATAAATCAATCATCAATCAATCAATCAATGATGTGAAATCAGACCTTCAGAAAGCAGACGTCATTGGCTTTCATCATCTCCTTCATGTCTTTGATTGTGTGTGAAAGATCTGAGATGTGTCTATCCATCTCCTTCAGCTTCTTCTTCATCATCTGCTTCTTCTGCTCCTCTTCCTCCCTCAGTGCAGTGATTGTAGCTTCTTCTTCATCTCTGAGGAACTGATGAAGCTTCTCAAACTGCTGTTTAATCTGACGCTCTGTGTGCTCAGCTTGAGACTGAAATCAAATCACATTCACTTCAATCATCTAAAACACACAACTTATTCTGGAGCAGCATGAAGAGTGAGTGGGGAAATGTGGGTTAGTTAAGTACAACTTTAACTTTCTGAAGTACTAGTACTGTAGTAGTAGATGTTTTGTGTCTGTAGGGTGAAAATACACATTTTCAATCAAATCATCAGGTAGAAGCATAATGTCAGCAGCTCGTTGTCTGTTGTGCTAAAAGTTTGTTGCGCTCATGAATATGAATCATATTATCTGCATTCAATTCAACTGAATCCACATTTATTTATATAGCGCTTTTCACAATAAACATTGTTTCAAAGCAGCTTTACAGAAATGCCACATTACAATTTAGAGTAATCATGTCTTTCAGAAATGTACATATACAAAATCGCAGTTAGCAAAAATTTTAATTTAAACAATGTAATAATTTAGTGCAGAAACAATGAGCTCCTTGAAGTAATGCATTCACCCAAACTAATTAGATAAAATGAAAATGTGGAAGGTGAGCGCTAGCCAATGGGATTAGGGCTGAAGCATTAGTCCCGCCCACTGTTGAATAACCAGCTGACACTGCACTTGATCATCTTGATACACAAACGGTTGTGTGTGTGTGTGTGTGTGTGTGTGTGTGTGTGTGTGTGTGTGTGTGTGTGTGTTTCAGTCAGTAACGGAACATGTCAGACACATCAATTCAGTTGTTCTAATCAAATTTGTAAATATGTCAAAAGAATCAGTCCTCACCTTGATGTGCTGAACGGTTTTCTTTCTTGTGAACTTTTCTTTAATGTTTTTATTGTGTTGAAGTTTCTCTTGTAAGGACTTCAGTGCTGTATTGAGCTCCTCCTGAAATTTAAAGAGAAAATCTATAAGACACCAGATATTTCTTTAATTTGATCTTAATTTAATACATAAGCTTAAACAAGTGTTTATCCTCATCTTTAAATCCGTCTTACCTTATATGATGAAACCACTTCACCGATGGGTCTGAATGTGTGATTGACGTGTTTCTGTGAATCTCTGCACACTAAACACACAGGCTGTTTGTCCTCCAGACTGAAGAGTTTGAGTTTCTCACTGTGTAAACTGCAGATCTTCTCAGACCCTGATGAACGCCTCTCATTTCTCTCCTTCAGGAACGACTCACACAAGTTTTTTAACACAAGATTACATGGAGGATCATCTCTTGAGGATCTTCTCCTGCAGACAGGACACTCCTGAGTTTCCTTGGTTCTCCAGAACTGTTGAAGACACTCTTTACAGAAACTGTGGCTACATGATAAAAGAACAGGAGCCTTGAAGATTTCATTACACATGCGACAAGAAAAATCATCTTCAGATAGTGAAGCCATTTTCTGTTTGAGCTCCAACAATAAAAAAAACAAAAAAACAATAAAAAAAAACAATTTACTTTTACTTTCTGAATCAAGGTCTCAAAAATTAATAACCAAGAGAATCACAAAGTTTTTCCTCTTTGTTCTTCACTGATCCCAGATTCTATATTGCTTTTGCCGAGACAAAGTCAGTATGACAGACAGGAGATATAAGAAGTCTGTTCTGATCATGTGAGTTTGTTTCCTCAATCTTTCCCCTCACACTGACTAGTTCCTTTTCTCCTTAAAGTCCACCACAACATCCCTGTTCACAGAAAGCCAGAGTCTCTTGTCTTAATGACTGCAGACCAGCGGCTCTCGCACCGGCTCTCATGAATTGTTTTATTAAGAAACACATCCTGAGCACCAAACCAGAATCCTTTGACTCACTGCAGGTTATGTACAGCACAAATACATCCACATAGGATGTGTGGTAGATTTTTCCCTAAACCTAACTATCTGGGTCTCGTCTACAAATCAACGTCCCCGAACGTCTACTGTCGACGTTTAGTCTATCTGGGTCTCGTCTACAAATCGACGTCCCCTGGATCTCTCAAAATCTCTCCCAAGAAGCAAGGCCGGAGGATCTCAGACAAATTCCATTGAGAATCCCACCAGAAAACACGGATACAACAGTTTTTATAGAATCGAGAAAACAAATAAGACCAACATGTCACCTTCAATATGATTGGTTCAATTGGTTCAAAAGCCCCAAACATTTTCCTCTGTCACTGGCACAAGCAAACTCTGTTTTTGTGATTACTTATCACAAGGTTTGAGAACTAGTCATCGATCTGTCTAGTTTCATTTTCCCTAATTGTTATTTACACACACACACTCAAAGTCACAAGTTTTCTCCAAAGAGTTTGGAAACATTTAAAAGCATGTGAATGTCGTTCCTGCAAGAAAAACAAATGTTAGTTGATTAATTAAAAAATCCATCACAGATGCTATTTCATTTACTATTCACTAAATTCTAACCCATTTGGAAAATAAGGACAGTTGTGCCTGATTATTTATTACAGTTTGGCATTTAACACCATCATGCCCTCAAAACTAATAACCAAGCTGCATAACCTCCTGCACTGTGTAACGGGATACTGAGTTTCCTCATGGCAGATCCCAACATGATCAGAAAACACTCCTCCAGCACCCTTGTAATGAACACAGGCGCACCTCAAGGCTCTGTACTCGGCCCTATGCTGTTCACTCTCTTCACACACAAGTGTCGCTGCCCAGCTGAGCAACGTCATCATAAAGTTGACAGAGGACACCACAGTCATTTTTTTAAATGATAATTTATGGATGTTGCTGACAGTTTAACAGGAGTTTTCAATCTTTTAGACGCCAAACATGGTTATTCTCTTGCGACGGACCCCCATCCTAAAATTTAAAAGACATTTAGTTTTGTGTATAAAGACCCAATTTATACTGTGAAAAATTCATATTATTAATATGTCTAAATATTATTTGGTAAATATATTCATCATTACGTACTGTTATAGTACTGTACTTATTTAGTAAGTTTTACTATTTTTTTTAAATTATATGTTTATTTTTATATAATGTTTATTTATTTATCAATGTGTGAATCATTTATAATCATTATTATCACTTTTTAATATAATAACAATCACTTTTTAACATAATCACTTTCTATTTAAACATCACAAAAAAAAAATGCTGGCTAAAAAACTTAACATTTCTGGGTTATTTATATACAACCAGCACCTGGGTAAAAATATTAAAACTAACCCAATTGTCACACGGTGGCTGTAACTAGATGTACCGCATAGCGGTACAAAATATGACCGCCGCTCAGGCCTGCACTGGCTTTACACAAAAATAAATGACGTGGAGCAATTTGGCTGTATTGCGTGTTTATGTATATACCTAAAAAAAGTAGTAGTATGTGCATGTCTGTCTGTGTGTGTGTGTGTATGTGTGTGTGTTTGTGTATGTGTGTGTCTGTGCGTGTATGTATGCGTGCGTACATGTGTGTGCGCGTGTGTGTTTGTGTGTGTGTCTGTGCATGTGGATTTGTGTGTGTATGGGTGTGTGTCTGTGCGTGTGGATGTCAGTGTGTGTGCATGCTTGCGTTTGTTTGTATTCCTGCATGTGTGTGTGTGACAGTTAGGGTTGGCAACTTCAGAAAAGGAAAATGCGGGACAATCGTGGTTATTTATAGGAAAATGAGGGACACTCAAAATATTTGTACTGTATCACACAGTGTACGTCATTTCAGTGTCTGCAGTTAAGTTTGTGTTTAAAAGGTTATCAGACATAAACACATTTGTATTGCTTAACCTATTTATGTATTTAATTCTAAAAATAATTTTAATGTCATACATGAAACAAGTCACATTACAAACAAACCATAGTTCAAAATAACAGCATTTATCTAAAATAGAAAGCTTTTTTAACATTATACACTAGGCTTACAGTTCAAAAGTTTGGGGTTAGTAAGATTATTTTTTGGGGGAAAAAAAATAAAGAAAGTAATTGCCTACTTTTATTCAGCAAGGATGCATTACATTAATCAAAAGTGACAGTTAAGATAATGTTACAAAAGCTTTCTATGTACTTTCTAAAAGCTTTAAAACATTCATAATAATCAGAAATGTTTTTTGAGCATATTATTCCCTCAGGTAGATTACATGTTTTCTTGCGTGGCTGGATGTTAGACTCATGAACAATAATCACGTTGTTTGCATTCGCCAAAATTGATTAGCCGAAATCAAAACGTGGACAGTGAAAGGAAATTACCGTTAGCGCGAGACGAGTCCGGCTTGAAGCGGAAGCGACCAGACGGCAGAGGATGTTCGCAAATCAAACAATGATTTGTCTCAAAACAGTGATTAAAAAAAGCTGTGATTGGATGATGACAGGTGTCGGTGATCATTCTCAAGTGTCGTGGTCAGCACTTTTATCATCCTAAACCAGCAACCCTTCGCTCAACACCACCATCTACAGGCCGATGAGTGTACAGTCACTAAATGTGCACATAAATTAATTTATTTTATACCCCCCCATGGATGAAATTCTACGAAACTTAGCATACTCCCAGAGGATGTCAAGTTAATCATACACATGAAATATGGTGCAGTTCTGAACATCTCCACTGAAGATAGGGGCGATTAAAGCAGAATAATATTGCATTTTCATTTTTTATGGGAGGGGCGCAAATCACAAATGAGTGATTATGGGCTAGGTTGATGTGGGCCCTTAAGACCAACATACTATAAAAATGTCTTCATCCTCGGTTCCACGGTTCAAGTAGTTATTTAGGAAAAACTGCAATTTTGTTCCCCGGTGTTTCGGTGTCCCTGGTATCGTTGACGGAAAATTCAGTAGATTGACGGGAAAAAAAAACTAAAAAACTTTGACAATCGATTATGGGCTAGGTTGATGTGGGCCCTTAAGACCAACATACTTTGCAAATTTCTTCATCCTCGGTGCCACGGTTCAGGTAGTTATTTAGGAAAAACTGCATTTTTTGGGTTTGAGGGGGCCCAGCGCGGGGGGGGAGTGGCCCCCGGGGACCAAACAAAATTTTTCCGTAAAAGTCTAGTGGGGCTACATGCCCACCAAATTTCATGTTCCCCGGTGTTTCGGTGTCCCTGGTATCGTTGACGGAAAATTCAGTAGATTGACGGGAAAAAAAAAAACTTTGACAATCCCTATATGACCGCTTTCGCTAGCTACGCTAGCGGCGGTCATAATAATCGCACAAAGCAGGAAAATCCAAACAAACACATCTTTATTATTCCACAAATTAACATAAAGCAGATCGAGGAGCAAACTAACACACAACCACATAAGATGATACCGGACAATGAAACAAAGGAAACTGAGGACTCAAATACACTGGGAAGGTAATCAACTCAACAGAAACAGGTGTGTGGAGCTAATTAACAACCAAGGAAACTAACTAGAGAACACAGGCAGGCAAAACAGGGATAAAACAGTACAAACAAAACCAAACTGAACATACACTATATTGCCAAAAGTTTTGGGGACATCTGCCTTTTACATGCACATGGACTTTAATGACATCCCATTCTTAATCTATAGGTTTTAATATGGAGTTGGCCCACCCTTTGCAGCTATAACAGCTTCAACTCTTCAGGGAAGTCTTTAGGTTTAGGAGTGTGGTAATGTTTTACCTTTCTTCTAGAAGTGCATTTGTGAAGTCAGGCACTGATGTTGGATGAGTAGGCCTGGCTCGCAGTCTCCGCTCTAATTCATCCCAAAGGTGTTCTGTCGGGTTGAGTTCAGGACTCTGTGCAGGCGAGTCAAGTTCCACCAGACCAAACTCGCTCATCCATGTCTTTATGGACCTTGCTTTGTGCACTGTTGCGCAGTCATGTTGGAACAGGAAAGGGGCCATCCCTAAACTGTTCCCACAGAGTTGGGAGCATACAATTGTCCAACATGTCTTTGTATGCTGAAGCATTAAGAGTTCCTTTCACTGTAATTAAGGGGTCAAGCCCAACCCCTGAAAAACAACCCCAAACGATAATCCCCCTCCACCAAACTTTACACTTGGCACAATGCAGTCAGGCAAGTACCGTTCTCCTGGCAACCGCCAAACCCAGACTCTTCCATCGGATTGCCAGACAGAGAAGCGTGATTCGTCACTCCAGAGAACACGTCTCCACTGCTCTAGAGTCCAGTGGCGGCATGCTTTACACCACTGCATCCCACGCTTTGCATTGCACTTGGTGATGTAAGGCTTGGATGCAGCTGCTCAGCCATAGAAATCTATTCAGTGAAGCTCTCTAAGCACTGTTCTTGAGCTAATCTGAAGGCCACATGAAGTTTGGAGGTCTGTAGCTATTGACTCTGCAGAAAGTTGGCGACTTCTGCAGACTGTGCACCTCAGCATGCACTGACCCCGCTTTGTGATTTTACGTGGTCTACCACTTTGTGGCTGAGTTGCTGTTGTTCCTGATTGCTTCCACTTTGTTATAATACCACTAACACTTGACCGTGGAATATTTAGTAGTGAGGAAATTTCATGAATGGACTTACTGCACAAGTGGCAACCTATCACAGTACCACACTTGAATTCACTGAGCTCCAGAGAGTGACCCATTCTTTCACAAATGTTTGTAGAAGCGTCTGCATGCCTAGGTACTTGATTTTATACAAATGTGGCCATGGAAGTGATTGGAACACTTGAATTCAATGATTTGGAGGGGTGTCCCAATACTTCTGGCAATATAGTGTATATGTAACACCAATGAAATGACACAACAGGCTGAACCCATCATTTGAATTTGGATTAAAAAAATCATGGCGGATGGCTAAACGCTACAGCAAGGACCCTATGGCAGAGACGTGGAAATTAGGACTGAAAAAGAAGAGTACTTGTTTGAAGAAGTTCGGAGGGGATAGACGCTGAAGGAGACACAAAAAATCTAAAATAAACTTGTAAAAATCAGAGACGAGGCATCAGAGCTCAGCCAGTGGATACAGAGTTTAGAAATAACAGACAGGAAGAGGGAACAAACCACAGAACGATACTGGAATGACTCTGGTGGGCGTGGCTTCAGGGCGGAGCCAGTATGTAAATGGGAGGAGCAAAAAAGGAGAGACCCACGCCCACACTTCCTGCCGCTCTCGTCCCTCTGCTCCTTCCGGACAATTCCCCGCCACCGTCACCTTGCTCTCCGTCAGACATCCTGTTCTTTCCTCTATCTGTTCCTCACATCCAGAGGAGAGGAGATGCAAAATATCTTTTTTTATGTTCAACAGAAGAAAGAAACTCATACTGGATTGGATCAACATGAGGGTAAATGATGAAAGAATTTTCATTTTTGAATGAACAATCCCTTTAAGAGCATTTCTGAGAATATTTACACACATAAATATTGGAAACATGATGAGTGTAAAAGAAGAAAGAAACTCAGTCCAGACCTACAGGTGTAACTTTGACAGGTAAGATCTTCAGAGAGGAAGAACAACAGAAGAAGGGAAAGAGTGTGTCAGTGAAGGTGGTTGTGAATGTGTGTAGATGTGTGTTAGTTACAGGATCAGAGAATGACACCGTTCCTCTGTCATAGTCCAGGTCAACTCTCACACAATCAAGATCCTGTTCAACACGAAAACCAGACCCAATCAGACCGTACCGCCCACACCAGACATCAGTGTTAAAGAAAACTCGTTTCTTCCTCTGGTTTGATGCTGTAGTTACTCCAAGACTCCACCATTCACTCTCTTTGACCTCTACATCCCAGGAGTGTGTTCCTGAGTTAAAACCCTCTGAACCCAGAACACAGTGATACCAGTCAAATCTCTCTGGATTATCAGGAAGAGGTTGTTTGTTCTCGCTCCATCTCACACTGGTCAGATCATTAGACAGGACGAGGAATGGATTTGCAGTTTTTGGATCCAGAATCACAGGAGCTGATGAGACACAATCAACAGGTTATTTTATTCTAATGTTCATATAATGATCAAGAGTGAACCGAACACAGATTATTATAAATTATGACCCTCATCCTATTGATCAAACACATCAGACATTTTCCTCTTATCACTGTCAGTGTTTTTAGTGTCACATTCATTTTTATTATCAGTGTTTATTAATGGGATCAGCGACGAACATTAAATGTGTGATTCAAATATTTGTGTCTCATCAAGTTAAAATCACAAACAAGCAATCAGAGCTGTTGAGATGAAAAACTGTATCTGTAAAAATTCTGTTCAGCATCATCTTATCATGTTCATTATCTAAGTTTTAGATACTTTTAAATCAGAGTGAATGAACAGCACTCTCTTCCTCTATCACTTGAACAAGGCACTTTAACTTCCAATCGGTCCGCGGGCGCCGCACTGCCACTACTCCGAGTGTGTGTTCACGGTGTGTGTGTGTGTGTGTGTGTGTGTGAGTGAGTGTGTGTGTGTGTCAAATCACCTTAATTTATATAGCGCTTTTAACAATATAGATTATTTCAAAGCAGCTTTACAGTGATAATAGGAAATTAAAGTAACAGAGATTGTTTTGGCTTTACAGCAGCTCTAGAATAAAGTTATTGTCCAGCTAAAGTTAGTTTTGATTGATTGATTCACTTCCGTTGCAAAGATCATTAGTTATTAACTAAGGGGCTGCTTACAAGACACCGTTCGAACAGAAAACCCTCAACACACTCCGGCCCCCTCATCCGCACAAAACAGTGCCTGGTGGATCGAGAACGCAAACCTTAAAATAGGTTCCAAGGTGCAAGCCTTAACATTATTATCTTTGCGCAAACTTCAAAAATGCAAACCCACGAAAACGCAGACGGCATGCACATGCACATCACGTGTGTAGTCCATAGGTATGCACGTTTGTAGTTAAGCACAGTTGTAGTTCTTGTGTTTCTCTTTCCTTCAGTGATTCTGCTTGTTAACAACAGGTGTTCATCACTAATGCTCAATCATCTCTTAATTAATCACTTAATTATCTCATTAACTTTATACACTCTTTAGTGTATAAAGTTTTAACTTTTAACACTCTTTAGATTGGGACAATATGTACTTGAGCAGTGTTGATTTAACACTGGGGATTTTGTTGTGAACCTGTAACGTTGAAGTAATCATGAAGACCTTGATTAGCTTGTTCAAGTGTGTTGGGGTTAGGGTTGGAGCTAAACTCTGCAGGAAAGTGGATCTCACGGTCCAGAGTTGAGGATTAACCCAATTTATTTTTCCCGATCAGCAGTTGGAGTGCCCTCAATAGTCACAAGAGGATGCTCTACCCCAGACTATTGCTACTCAATCAAGGACTACATTTCCAAGTACTCACTGTTCGGTCTCATCATCCATGATTTTCCTCAGCTGTGTCCCATTAGCCTTGTTATCTCACCCTATATAAGCCTGGTTATCTCAGTCATTCTTTGTGAAGTCTTGTCTAATGTCATACTGCAATTCTCCTTGTTTCCTGTAACCTGTTTTTTTTATCTTCTGCCTGTTATTCTTGGATTTCTTTGTGTTTGCCTTTGACCCTGTTATTGTTTGGACTGTTTACCCTGTGTTTTGACCTATCTCCTCTTTTTGGACTATGTTTTTGGATTGGCCTTCATTTAAACTGCATTTCGATCCTCAACCCTTGTGTCTCGGAGCAGTTCATGACAGTATTATTTCATATATATATTTTTATATATTCAAACCATTTAATATATTGACCATAAAGGGATATAATGACTGCTGATTGAACTATCCTGCTCACGGTATATCTGGACAATATATTTTATAATATAACTATGATTTTATGAACATTCTTTTCAAATAGTCTTGAGAACAATCTTAAAAACATACATGTAGTAACTTTTGGAATACAAAATATTCTTAACTTTTTACAAACTAAGTTACAAAAGTAGAAGAAAATAATTGTACCCATAATATATGTACCCTTGTACCCGTACCCTTTCTGAGGAGATTATAAAATTAATAATTTTCTTCATTAACTTGAGAGACTGTCAATAGTTCCTCTAGTAACACAATGTAAACTCTTTGAGGATCTTGAAATACATATTTAAGTGCTTGAGTTCACAATATTATATTTGTGCTTCAATGTTTCAGACTGAAGAATCACAAATGAAGCCTCAAGTATCTTTTCACTTTTACTATGTTGAGTTTGTTCTGGACTTGAGTAGATAAAGAAAAGATAAACATTCTCAAAAAAAGAGTTAATATTCATTATATGCCAGAACTAGAATGAACTTCACTTACTACAAACTGAAATAATCTAGTACTTTAGTGTCATGAAAACCCGATGCATGATTTGCAGTGTGTAACTGCACAGATCTTCTCCAGACTCACTGTTTTGGACGATGTCCTGCATCTTCTTCCAGACTCTGAACGCGAGGTTGCCCAAGATTCGTGACACATGAATCAAAGCTCCAGAAGCCATCTGTGGATCCGGCTGTGAGATCTGGACTCTAGAAGAACATTCAGGAGTCAGAACTGCAGTGGCTTTGGATCAGAACCAGAGAGACCAGCAGATCACTCACCTTTCCATTGAGACTGGAAACTCCTGCAGAACAAACACACCACTTATCATCAAGAACTCAATAAATCAATCATCAATCAATCAATCATCAATCAATCAATCAATGATGTGAAATCAGACCTTCAGAAAGCAGATGTCACTGGCTTTCATCATCTCCTCCATGTCTTTGATAGTGTGTGAAAGATCTGAGATGTGTGTGTTCATCTCCTCCAGCTTCTCCTTCATCATCTGCTTCTTCTGCTCCTCTTCCTCCCTCAGTGCAGTGATTGTAGCTTCTTCTTCATCTCTGAGGAACTGATGAAGCTTCTCAAACTGCTGTTTAATCTGACGCTCTGTGTGCTCAGCTTGAGACTGAAATCAAATCACATTCACTTCAATCATCTCAAAGACGCAACTGATTCTGGAGCAGCATGAAGAGTGAGTGGGAAAATGTGGGTTAGTTAAATACAACTTTAACTTTCTGAAGTTCTAGTTCTGTAGTAGTAGATGTTCTGTGTTTTTAGGGTGAAAATACACATTATCAATGAATCATCAGGTAGAAGCATTTGGGCTGCGTTCCTGTCAACTTTTAGACATGCACTTGCAAACTTCTCTAAGCACTTCCCCTCGGAGGAAACCCTGCCACCATTTTGAAGTGCGAGGGAAGTTTATATGGACAGACCTTCAATGCTCGCTCCTTCGATTTTGACAGAGGGAGCGAGTCTACTTCATATGTACACTTCAGGCAGCTCCATATACCACAATGCAACATGATTGTGACGTCAACGCATATTGCGTTTAATTTACCCACCAGGGAGGGTAAGTTAGCGAGTGAAGGGCATGACAATTTTTGACTGGAACGCAGCCAATGTCAGCAGCTCTGTTGCGCTGAAAGTTTGTTGCGCTCATGAATATTAATCACATTGTCTGCATTTTCCCAAACTAATTAGCTAAAATTAAAATATGGAAGGTGAGCGCTAGCCAATGGGATAAGTGCTTGAGCATTAGTCCTGCCAACGGCTGAATAACCAGGCGTACTGTGCTTGATCATCTTTATACACAAACGGCTGTTTCAGTCAATAAAGGACCATGTAATTATGTCCGACAAATCAATTCAGTTGTTCTAATCAAACTTGTACTTATGCCAAAAGAATCAATCCTCACCTTGATGTGTTGAACTGTTTTCTCAAACTCTTCTTTAATGTTTTCATTGTGTTGAAGTTTCTCTTGTAAGGACTTCAGTGCTGTATTGAGCTCCTCCTAGAATTTAAAGAGAAAATCTATTAGACACCAGAGATTTCTGTAATATGATCTTAGATGCATCCACATAGCAATGTTTTTCTGGCTCAGCTCCATCCTCACAGCCCCTTTTCCCTCAGCCCACATGCCGCAAAGAATGACGGCCCTGGAGTGGCCCAGATCTGGATTAAAGACAAGGGCCAAACATGAGCCATAACTGGCCAGAGTCTCAGCCAATTACTGACCCATAACTGGGTCTGCACTGGGCCTGAATAGGTTTTAGTGTTGGTACCAATTCTCAGCCTTAAGTAAATCAGAAACCCCAAAACTGAGCCTTATCTACACTGAAATAAAAAAAATAAAATAATAATTTTACTGTCATTGACTGTCAGCTACAGCTGCCAAACACAAAACTTAAAATTAAAGTAAAATATCCTAATTTAAATGAAGTGCAAAAAACACTGTTTTTTTTTACAGGTATTTCCTGAATTATTACTAACAAACATTCACTGTCTCACATTCACTGAGAATTCACTGGGAATCTCTTGCAGTTAATTACATGCATGAATTAATCTAACTATATGTCACTGGATCAGCAACTACACAGTTATTGCCTGTTAAATAAAGCAACATGCAGCGTAACACCAATGTTTTGTTGCCCATCCTGGACTGAAGCTCAGGCTCTACTCTTCAACAAAATGGTGACCCACACAACCCTTTAAATCAGAACATTAAACACAAACAGATCTCTCAAGATCTCTGCATCGTCACTTATTACAATCCAGACTTCATTTCTTTCATACTAAATTTCTTATTGAGAATGAACAGAGGTATAGACGTTGATGTTTTATTGAAAATAATAAACGTTTGATGTCACCATTATGGTGATTAGTGTTTGCTTTAGTTGGCCTCTTCACTTTAAAACATTAGTTTTTCTCTGGCTGATATAACTGTGTGTCTATGATACATGTTTGCTATGTAAAAAAACGATTACAAGAGAAACTCTGCTCAGATATGTAAATTTTTAGTGATGGTATAATCATCATTTAGTGGCTTAATTCACAGATCCTAGAGTGTAATCTCTGATTAAATAATTTGATATTAGTTGTTAGAAAACCAGATAATACTGATGATACAATATCCGAAGGCTACTATAAATCATGTGAATTAAAACATTAATGCACTCAGACATTTGACATCATCACCAATATGTGACCAACATCCTCTGATGAAATTTTCTCCTGCATTTTTGCCATAACAAACATGTATCAGAAACACACAGTTAAAGCAACAAAATAAACACTAATGTTAAAAAGTCAAGGGTCAAGAGCCCAAATAAGAGCCCAAATAAAGCAAATACTGATCATCATAATGGTGACATCAACCTTTTTTTCAGAATAAGATATCAACACCTAAACCTCTCAATAAGAAATTAAAGCTTTAGCGTAAGTTCTGCCGGGAAGACTCAACTGTTGCGTCACTTATTACCTTCTCATCTATCCAATCATGTCTAATACTAGAAGTATAAAGGACCCATACTTACCAGTGGCGTGGCGTGGGGAAAATTTCTGAGGAAGCCAATTAAGACACAACCTCTAAGCTGTGTGTTTTAAGGGGTGGGGGCAGAAAATCATACGTTACCATTTATATGTTGCTATTTGGATGAACTATTAGAGCGCCCAGCATCATCTACGCTTGTTACAATCCAACACTTTGAGCACGGACGCTTGTTACAATCCAACACTTTGAGCACGGACGCTCACGCTCGCGCTCTCTCGCGCTCTCTCGCTCTCTCTCTCTCTCTCTCTCTCTCTCTCTCTCTCTCTCTCTCTCTCTCTCTCTCTCTCTCGCTCGCGCTCTCTCGCGCTCTCTCTCTCTCTCTCTCTCTCTCTCTCTCTCTCTCTCTCTCTCTCTCTCTCTCTCTCTCTCTCTCTCTCACACACACAGTCAGTCCTCTTAAACATCTTTCATGGTGTTTTTTATTAAAACATTCGCAGATAGGAAACGCCAACGGTAAGCAACAAGAAGATAACCTTTTTCATTTAATACACCCTTAAATCGGTGTGACGCTCATGTAAGGATATACAATAGCGGTTATTCACAAACAATCACAACAATAAACAACAAAGTACACTCACATGCTGCTTAATCAAAGCACGCAAGAAACAGTAAGAAGAACTATAATCACATTAAAAAAATAACACATCGCTAAATGGGCAGTTCAGACCAGACGCGCTCTCTCACACACACACACACACACACACACACACACACACACACACACACACACACACAGTCCTCTTAAACATCTTATGGTCTTTTCATTAAAACATTCGCAGATAGATAGGAAACGGACGGTAAGCAACAAGAAGATAACCTTTTTCATTTCTTTTACACCCTTAAATCGGTGTGACGCTCATGCGAGGATTAGTTAGTAAAAGATTTTTTTATCAAATACTCCAAATCTCCACCCTCCATAATTACAATTAATAATTTTAGCTAACTAGCTAAACAAGATGTCAACAACACAAATCCACAAATCTTCCGCTATTTCATACATTCATTCATTGACGATGATAACGTGATGTGATTGGCCTGATGCCAACAAGTTCATGGCTTCCCTTGACACTGTCCTGACCAATCACAGGGGAGCAGTGTCGTGACAATAGCGTCACCTGATTGGTTAATCATTCTTTTTTTTTTCTATCAAGGGATGCCAACTCAGCCTGGCCTCCTCACAGACACAGGATGCAGTACCATGTTTTCAACGCTCATTCACCATGTCACTTTTATAGGGGAGCTGTTTTACACATCATAAAACGCTCAGTAATGAATGAAGAGAGACGATGAGGAGATGACAGAAGGATTACGTAAACTGAAAACAAAAGTGTTTATTAAATGACGATTATATTCTGAAAAAGTGAGGAAGCCTGGCTTCCTTTGGCCTCCGCAAGAAAACGCCACTGATACTTACACTTGTCTGAGTTCGCAGATGCTGAACGCTTCCACTCACCACCATCCACCCCACCACCATCAAGATGGTTTCTACCCTCCATCAACAAGATGGCTTCTTCCCTCCATCTAAGGATGGCTGACGCGAAACAGTCGTTCCGAAGCTTTGCGAGATCCCGAAGCGCAGATGTTTCGAAACACTGATCCGAAGCATGATTCGAAACACCCATGTCACGTGACCATGACCAAACGAAGCCTCGAAGTGTTTCACTAAGTGTTTCATCAGGTGTGGTCTGCCGAATCAGCGTTTGATTGACACGGTCGGGAACAGACCACACAATCGCACATCTGTATAAAAGTGAAATCAACGCATTTTGACCTCGTGGGTTTTTGTTTGGGAGTTTGATTTTGAGATAGCGGATTTTATTATATAGTGACATAGTGAGATTTGATTAGTTAGGCTATTTAGGCTTACATTTAAATTTACACAACACATTGACTGATAGGCTAGAGACTGACAGAGTATATAGTGACACATTAATACATAAATATAAATATAGACAGCTAGATTAATAGATAGATACAGATAGATTATAGATAGGCTACATATATAAATATCTAGATAGATTATAGGTAGATACATATAGATACATAGATTATATCTAGGTACATATCTAGATACATAGATAGATTATAGATACATATCTAGATACATAGATAGATTCATATAGATAGATACAGATAGATAGATTTGGATAGATAGATAAAATGGAGGCTCCGCAGTATAGAGATGCCGTACATCTGTGGTGTGGGAGCATTTCCGTTTAGAAACCCCAAATAAAGTGAGATGTGTGTATTGTGATCGGCAGCTAGCCTACTGCAACAATACATCATCCATGATGCGCCATTTGAGGAGCACTCATCCTGCCATTTTGCAGGATGCAGAGGATGGTATCATTACCCAAGGCCTGCAACTGACACTGCTGGGCCATCTAAGCAATGCACTGTTTGAAATATAATTATAATTGAAATATAATTACAAACTTTTGGGACACTGTTTAAAAAGTCCATAGCCCTATGCCCTACAATCTAATGTCCCAATCACAACTGCCAATCATGTTAAAAATAGCTTCAATGTGAATATAATATAATATAATATAATATAATATAATATAATATAATATAATATAATATTGTGTGAATATACATTTTATAGGTCTACATATGAGACACACAATGCTACAGCTGATGCCACAGTGGAAGTGAAAAAATACATCAGCAATGCATATTTGCCCAGAACTCATGATCCACTAACTTACTGGAAAGAGAGAGCAGTAATCTTTCCTCATTTGTATGTCCTAGCTAAAAAATATCTTTGCATGCCAGCAACAAGTGTCCCTTGTGAGAGAATTTTTTCAAAGGCTGGAGAAATTATCTGTAAAAAAAGAAGTAGGCTAAGTCCTTCCACAGCAGAGAAATTAATATTTTTGAAAAAAAATCTCTAAAAAAAGTGAGACATTGTGGCTTGATTTCTTTTATTAATATTCATTTTGCAGGACCAAAATAACATTATGCACAGTGAGGAGCCTATAGGTTACAAGCTTCACATATTAGAAAAATACAATAATAAAAAAACAACACATTTTTTTAATGGCTTGTCAAGGTTGTTTTAGATCAACACCTGCAAGTGACCACTAGGTGTCACCGTTGAGACGGGTGTCGGATTGATTCGAAGCCTCGAAACAATATGGCACATTTGGTTCAACTGTTTCATTGCTTCACGAGGCCTCGATCTGGCCATCACTACCTCCATCTTCTCTACACAGGATGGTCCCTTCCCCTCCAACCTCCACACCACCACCAGGACGGTCCCTTCCAATACCTCACGTTGGGTCGGCTGTGCCCCTGCCTTCATCTTCAGGCAGGAAATGCTGAATCTGTACCCTCGGATTGCGAGTTACGCCAAATACTTTATCGCATATTTTGCTTGCGGGATCACTAATAAATGCATGATTGTTACAATATCTATTCTCTGAGTCTTTCTGGTAGAACTTCAGTATGAAAGAAATAAAGTCTAATTGGATTGTAAAAAAGTGAAGATGCTGAGATCTTGAGAGATCTTTTAATGTTTGTTCTGGTGCTGCCAGTAATTTTAATTTATTCTGGAAATACCTGTAAAATAGCAGTTTTTTCTGTAAAACATTTAAGGAAAATGAATGTTAAATTTTTTGCACTTTATTTAAAATAGGATATTTTACTTTAATTTTATGGTTTTTGTTTGGCAGCCACTGATGCCAGTTATTTGTCCGTGTTTTTTTTTTTCTCGATCAGAAGTGAGGAAGGAAATAAATATCCAGCACATGAAACGATTTGATTTCGCCCTGCAGCTCAGGCTGGAAACCTGTACATTCTTCTATCCTGCTTCCGTTACAAATCTGCGGGAACCAGTCACAAACTGGCTTATCCACCTGGTGCGCTATTGGCGGGTTTAATCCAATTCCTTTTAACCTCTTGATGATGCTCAATGGCTTCTTTAGTTTAGCAAACAAATCGCTTGTATGGGTGTAAATACCACTCACTTTCATGTTTTTTTGTTGTTGTTGTTTTTTACACAACCTGAAAAAATGAAATTGAAAATGGGTTCATTACTCGAAGCTTCAGTAACAGGGACCTCGCCTGGTGAAGTGCCAAGGCTGCATCTAAATTATCCCGGCTAGATAGTGGACAGGAGGCTTTAAGACGAGTGAAATAAATCTAGTGCACGGCTCCTAGATAGATGAATATATCTTCAGAGATAGACAGTTGTCTCATTTACACGCAGGCGCAGAACGTGCATTCTAGCTGACAGTCGGCAGTAGTTCAAGTGCAGCTTTTTCCCCGACGCGAGGCGACAACACAGTCAGCTTTCATCAGCGCTAGTTCTTTGGCATCGGTTTGGTGTGTTCCAGGCTTAAAAGATTGAGCTTTGTCTAGTGATAGCCAGACTAGTGTATTTCATGACAAAATATTAATAAAATTATGCCCCATGATAAACAAAATTAATGAAATATTGAATTATTGGTTAAATGATCACAGAAACTTTAAATTAAATATTTTAACTGTAGGGGAGAGCTGGGACAGTTGAAACACTTTTCAGATAAATGTCGTTTTCTAAGATAAGGTTACAGATAGATTTTTTATTTTTTTGTGATCAACAAATCACATATGTGTTCTCTAAGTATCATGTGTTATTTGGTACAAATTATAGAATGATTTAAGTAAAATTTGACTTTGAACAGTAGTTGTGCTTTGCAACACGGGGTGGGACGGATGAAACATAACAGTTTAAACGGCAACTATTCATCTAATGCTTGTTTTTGTGAACAATACCTGACAAGTAACTTATGTACATATTGTTCCAAACATATTTTGTAATTTATTTTAATTTAAAGGTTCATATTAACCATTTTTGTTCTGTTGCCCAATAAACAATAGGCGATTAGCCTATGCACATTTTGTAATCTTTCTAATAGACTATTTTGACGAAGACAGACAAATCCGTTTACAATTCATTTTCTTATATTTCTTCCTTGAGTCAAATTGAGTGTTTGATAGTTGAATAGCCTGTTATTATGAAGAAAACAAGGTCAACCAGAAGACGATAAATGACATTTATTGAAGATTGAAGATTGGACAATTGATGATTATTAAAGAGATAACATGTGTTACGTAATTGAAAATGAATTTGCATTAAAAGAAACACAAGTCTAGGAACAGTATATGAATCTATGAACAGTATAGGCTATGACCAGGTTTAACTGGCAGGAGGCACGGTTGGGACGGTTTAAACACTTGTTTCAACCGTCCCGACAGCGCCTCCTGTCATTTAAACCTCTTTTGCCCTAAAAAACTCTGATAATGCACACTTAAAGGTAGGGTAGGTCAGAATTGTCTAAAAAAAACTTTTATTCAAATTTGTTTAAACTGTCTTTATATACCAATACATAATTAAAATGCAAGTACTCTGAAATAGAGAGTATAAAAAATTGAGTGACTCTAGTGTATTTAATCTTCAATAAACACAGCTCATTAATTTCATTCACTCCCACCTAAAAACGGGTGCGCGACTGCGCGCACGTGGGCAGAGCCAGTAATAGCGGCGGTAGTCATGGCGACGGAGAGTGACAGTCACGCAAGCCAATCACTTGTTTCGTCCCGGTAGGAATTAATGAGCTGTGTTTTTTGAAGATTAAATACACTATAGTCACTCAATTTTTATACTCTCTTTTTCAAAGTACTTACATTTTAATTATGTATTGGTATATAAAGACAGTTTAAGCCAATTTAAAAAAAAGTTCTTTAGACAATTCTTACCTACCCAACCTTTAAGGGTGTGTTGCAGTACACAGCAAAATCCCCAGTGTTAAATTAACACTCCTCAGTGTACATATGTGTCCACACTACAGAGTGTTAAAAATTAACACTGAAGCAGTGTTGAAGTTAATGAGATAATTAAGTTAACACTGAAGCAGTGTTGAAGTTAATGCGATAATTAAGTGATTAATTAAGTGATGATTGGCCATTAGTGGTGACACCTGATGATAACAAGCGGACTCACTGAAGGAAAGAGAAACAATAACAGAAAAAAGAGAAACACAAGAACTACTGACTTTGAACCATTATTGCACTTATTATTTTACCAGTTTGACTTTATTTCTGTCATACATCTACACACGGTCTTATTTAGATTTAACAGAAGTTTAGATGGTAATGTTTTATGGAATGTTTCGTTTCATGTCACCATTATGGTGGTCAGTGTTTGCTTTAGTTGGGCTCTTGACACTTTACTTTTTAACATTAGTATTTCTCTGGCTGCTCCAACTCTGTGTTTATAGAGCATATGTGTTGTGGCAAGAGAAACTATGATTTGGGTTGAAAACATCGCAAGCCTAATTTGATCCTATAGACCATTTGTTGCAGTTGGTCTGCAATCAAGTTAGGCTTAAGATGCTTTTGGAAATTCAGCCCTGGTTATGTTTCAATGATGAAATTACTAGTGACCTGATTCAATGAAGTTACCCAGCATTATAAACTGGTTATCTAATTGTTTTATTAATTTTTCACTACAGTAATTACTTCCAGCAATGTTTTAAAGATCTGAAGGATTTAAAATCACACACAGACATCAAGAATCTACATATGAATCTCAACAATGGTGACAATCAAACAAATGCTTAATGTTGCAGTGCATGATGGGAGCCACCAATCAGAACGCATCAATGGCTGACATCATGCATTGCAGCATGAATAAATTATGCAGCTGAATTGTCCTGTAATTTTCATTGTTTTCTTCTGTTGGCTTTTATTTTGCTATTGTTTTGTTCTGACTTTAGTAGCTTGTTTTGTGATGTTCAGAGTTGATCTGTTCGTCACTAGTTTGTTTAATGTCACCATTGTTGAGACTCATATGCTGATTCTTGATGTCTGTGCGTTTAAACACAATAACTTCTTTGCTCAAAGTATTTTCAAAATGTTTGATATTGCTGTTGGATCTCAAACTGTAGAATCTCAGAGCTACAATCACCAATACTAAAACAAGACATCAAGCATATAGTCAAAAATTTAGACTCTCACATCAGTGAATCAGGACACTACATGATGATAATGTTTTTATCATCAAAACATATTGTGAGCAGGTCATGTTTCCTCTTGCAGTAACAAATGTGCTTTATAAACACAGAGTTGTAGCAACCAGAAAAAAACTAATATTAAAAAATGAAAAGTGTCAAGAGCCCAACTAAAGCAAACACTGACCACCAAAATGGTAACTTGAAAAGAAAAATCCCATAAAATATTACCGTCTAAACTTCTGTTGAATCTCAAGAACTTTTGTCGATGTATGACAGAAATAAAGTCAAACTGGTAATAATAAGTGCAACAATGTGTAATGACTCGAAGTCAGTAGTTCTTGTGTTTCTCTTTTTTCTGTTATTGTTTTTTCTCTTTCCGTCAATGATTCTGCTTATTAACATTAGGTGTCACCACTAATGGCCAATCATCACTTAATTAATCACTTAATTATCTCATTAACTTCAACACTGCTTCAGTGTTAATTTTTAACACCCTGTAGTGTGGACACATATAAACACTGAGGAGTGTTAATTTAACACTGGGGATTTTGCTGTGTACTAATACACCTGCCGTATTATCATTACAATGGCACATGAAACAATAAATACAACTCGTCAGTCAAAAAAAAGTACCGCACTCAAAAACAGCTTTGCAGCTTTAACTCCAAAACGGCACGACGTAAAGAAGAAATGTTTTCGCGGGTATGGTAGGCATTGCGTGCTGTACGTGCTAACGAAATTTGACGTACATGACGTGAGTTGTTTTCAAGGAAATCGCAGTGTTTCATCCGTCCTGTGTTTCAATCGTCCTGGCTCTCCCTTATAGTATTGTTTAAAATTAAACTTTGAAATGCCAAGTCATAACAGATGAAATGTTTTCATTTCAAATGAAGTAAATTGTAAGTCAGTCAAGTCAACTGCATTAAAGTGCACTTAATCGGCTCAATTAAAAGGTCTCAATCCTGATTTGGAGCACTGGATTGATCTGAGACACACACTCCTCACACCAACAATCA
Organism: Squalius cephalus; assembly: GCF_949319135.1. Classification (NCBI taxonomy): domain Eukaryota; kingdom Metazoa; phylum Chordata; class Actinopteri; order Cypriniformes; family Leuciscidae; genus Squalius; species Squalius cephalus. Next base: position 21,720,670 of record NC_137122.1, read on the forward strand.
GCCTCATGTTCCCAGTGGGCATTTGATGTCAATTTAACATCAATATGACATCAAATTGATGTCAAAATTACGTCAAGAAATAGGTCAAAAATGAAAGTCAAATTGACGTCAAGTGTTGATGTCAATTTGATGTCAAGATTTTGACCTCTGCTGATGTCATTTTGCCAAACAAAAAGGTGAAATGCATGGCCGTACACTTATCACCAGCTTCACTTCAAACTAACCAGATTTACTTTATTTAATTTCCAGTTTAATGAAATCATATTTTGTATTTTAAAGTCACCATGATGGTGGTTAGCGTTTGCTTTAGTTGGGCTCTTGACCCTTTACTCTTTAATATAAAAATGTCTCTGGCTGCTTTAACTGTGTGTTTATAAAGCACAATTGTTGTAACTAAAAAAGCCATCAGAAACTGAGATCAGGAGATGTTGGCTGTTTATTGATGATATCATCATGTAACTGCCTGAATCCCTGAGCTTATTCAGTGTCTAATGCTTTGATTATATAGGACTTGTGGTATAAAAGTGATTTTATTCATGATAAAAGTAATTTGATTCTACAGCATGTCTAGCAATGTTATCAAATAATATACTTGGTTTTTAATAACTATTTAGTGCACAAAAACGTTTAATCTATGGCATTACTGAGACGCACACAGACATCAAGAAACAGCATATGAATCTCAACAATGGTGACAATCAATCAAAATATCCAGATAATCAGATCAACTCAAGCTGCATAATTTATTAAAGCCGCAATGCATGCTGGGAGATGTGGGTGAGTTTTGATTGGTGGTTCCCAGCATGCACTGCAGCATGAAGCATTTCACTGATTGTCACCATTGTTGAGAGTCATACACTGATTCTTGATAGCTAAGTAATAATGTTGAGTTTAATGCATTAAATGTTTTTAAAATCCTTTATTAATTAAAAAAATTATTCTCATGCTGTAAAATTAAATGGCTTCTATTATAATACAACATTAAAATCACAAGTCTTATATAACCAAACATCAGACACTGAATAAGATCAGAGATTCAGGCAATTACATGATGATAATATCCTCATTTTCAATAAACCGCCAACATCTCCTGATCTCATTTTCTCATGGCTTTTTTAGCTACAACAGTTGTGCTTTATAAACACACAATTATAGCAGCCAGAGAAAATTTTATATTACAGAGTCAAGGGCCAAGAGCACAACTAAAGCAAACGCTAACCACCATCATGGTGTCATCAAAATATGTTTAATATATTTTAAACTATTTAAATATTATATTTATTTAAACCGGAAATTAAATAAAGTAAATCTGGTTAGTTTTAAGTGAAGCTGGTGATAAGTGTACGGCCATGCATTTCACCTTTTTGTTTGGCAAAATGACATCAGCAGAGGTCAAATCTTGACATCAAATTGACATCAACACTTTGACGTCAATTTGACTTTCATTTTTGACCTATTTCTTGACGTAATTTTGACATCAAGATGCCCGCTGGGTTGTTTGCCGTGATCATGCTCTGCCATCATTGCCACACATGAACCAGCTCTGGCTGACAGGAGACATGCCGTTGTCGACAGGAGGCCAGCAGTGTCGGCTTGAGGACACATTCAAGCCAAGATCGCTTGCTATGTGGGATAATAACATAAGCTAAAACAAGTGTTTATCCTCATCTGTAAATCTGTCTTACCTTAAAAGCTGGAGCAGCTTCACCGATGGGTCTGAATGTGTGATTGACGTGTTTCTGTGAATCTCTGCACACTAAACACACAGGCTGTTTGTCCTCCAGACAGAAGAGTTTGAGTTTCTCACTGTGTAAACTGCAGATCTTCTCAGACCCTGATGAACGCCTCTCATTTCTCTCCTTCAGGAACGACTCACACAAGTTCTTTAATGCAAGATTTAATGGAAGACGATCTTTTGAGGATCTTCTCCTGCAGACAGGACACTCCTGAGTTTCCTTGATTCTCCAGAACTGTTGAAGACACTCTTTACAGACACTGTGACTACATGATAAAATAACAGGAGCGTTGAAGATTTCACAACACACAGGACAAGAAAAATCATCTTCAGATAGTGAAGCCATTTTCACTGTTTGAGCTCCAGCAATATAAATGTACTTTCACTTTGTGAACGATGGTTTCAAAAATGAATAGCCACAAGAATCACAAAGATCTGCTGTCTGTTCAGAAACAAACTTTGCAAAGATCCTGATTGAAAGAGTTTCTCTTGCTTCATTGATTGCTGATTCTTTTTTGACTTTGTTGTAAGAGAAGAGAGTCAGTATGACAGGTGAAATAAATCAGTCTTTTCCTGGTTAGTGTTGAAAGAGGGTGGAGTTTGATCACCTTTAAACAGGTCACAAACGAACATCAAGGTTTCTTCAGGTTAAATTTTAACAAAATACATTCAAAATTTACTCACACTGACACAATCAAGTAATAAACACACGTCTGCTTATCATGCTGATTGTCAGTGTTTGGAGACGCGAGCAGAGCTGAGTAGAGTAAACAAAAACTGTACTCAAGTAAAAGTAAAAGAACTCATAATTACTCAAGCAGAAGTAAAAGTTATAATGTCAATAACTACTTGAGCAAGAGTGAAAAAGTATCCATTGAAAAAAAGCAAGATAATAATTATGGTGAATCAATGAAGCATGTAGGCTATGTGAAAAGTGAGAGTTTGTACTAACAAAACAAAAAAAGACCACTAGCAGAATACACAACATGTGGATGCAAACATGAACGAACCGAACATGTCCTGCATACAGAGAAATATGTGAAGATTCTGTCACAAAAAGAAAATGTATGGCAATAAACAGGAAGGAACACAGAGGAACCATATGCTATTTAACCCGTCTGTTATTGCTGTGGAAAGAATCACGCTTTTGGGGTTGTTTGGTCTGTTGATGATTTTACACTTTTAAATTTCCTTTTAATGTTCGATGGTTGAAGGGTAGATTAATGTCATCTCATTGTGACACTTTTTTAACGTATCGCATTCATAGAGCGAGCCTTTTCACTGATTGTTTACAGCTTAACAGAAGTTATACCCATAATTTGCGCAAAGCGTCATGGGGCGTAGGAATAAGGTGGATAGCATCTCCATCTAATGGCCTGGCAGCAGAACACAGTGTTTTTAGTCGTTTTAGTGGATCCCTGTGAATAATGGGGATCATTTTGACAATGGTGTCGTCTGTACGCGGAAAACTCAATGGAAAAACTTCTCCGTTTTAAGCATATCGTTGTCAACCTGTAAACGTATCCTTAGAATGCGTCCTCCGAAGGCAACGTTTATCAGTTTTCAGACACAGCCGCTGTATTTCTCCCTCACTCTTGTATTGCAGTGAATTAGCCAGAGATGAAACCAATATAAGGAAGAACACTGCTTTAGGGAGGTTCACTTCTCTCCTCCACCAGACTTGCAGACCAGTTATTGAGTGTGGAAACTTGTGTGTTAATTAGTATGCACACTTCGTGGTTTTGCGCTCATGTGACTTAACAGTGTTGTGGTATTTTTTATTCTATCAGGTATAGTCTGACTACTAATTTGGTAGTCACTTACACTAACCCTAACCCTAACCCTAACCTAACCCTAACCCTAACCGGGGGGGGGGGGGGGGGGGGGGGGAACAAATGAGAGAACATAGGGCTGACCCTCTATCGGGAATAGTAACTTTTCTTTTGACCATTGTATCGGTATAGTATCTCTCATGAGTTATTTGTTTTTGTTTTATTGGAAGCTGTGGAGAGAGGGTGGCGTTTTCTTTTGAAATACTAAATGCTTATCCCTGTTTTTTTTTTTTTTTTAGTTAGGGAGTAGAGGGAAGCCTTTTTTGTTTATTTCTATGTTTTCTTCTTTTTACAGGTCATTTAGTTCCCTTCTTAGTTGTTGGTTGTTTTGACCAGGCTCCCCCCTGAAGACATTAATCGCTTCCATTTTCTTTTTCTAATAAAAAATAATAATTTTTGTTTGCAACAAGGGGGGAATCATAACAAATGTAAAGTTAAAGTTTCCTCTTTTCAGAGGCAAAGCAGTCAGTTGGAATATTATGACAGACAGCAGACGTGATGCATGCTTATAGTTTATTATGTAGCTGTATATCCCATTTTCATTGAGGATAAAGAAGACACACCGAGGACGAGAACAGTCTCACGCCCCGGCAGCAGCCAGACTTGAGTCACGGTCCAACAGGTCCATGAGAGAGCGTTTGCCTGCCTTGATCTCCTTTTCTTTCTTCTTCTTCTTTTCTTTCTCATCTTTTTTCTTTTGGATTCGTTTCATTAGTTTCTCAGCCTTGGTGTTTTTCTGTTAATAGGAGAAAACATCAACACAAATCATTTAATTTTTCATTGGACTGTTAGTGTTGGTTTTTATTTAAATATCTTAATTGGTCTCTCATTGTATATCACCAGTAACATCTCCCTGTTCAATAATGCAAATTAAAATATAATCACATTCACACCTTCTGTTGACCAGCCAAAACAAGCACTGCACTTCTACTTGACCGAATATTAATTACCTGTTCACTGTGTTGAAATCCGTAGCGAATTGAAGTGGCTATATGCTCACAGTTATGTGATAATGGGTTCCACCTCCCACAGTTATGATGTAACTCATTAATTTTTTTTATCATTTCTTCTTTACTTTTCACCTCATTCCCATTCCCATTTTTGTCTTTGTCAAGGTAGTTGTTCTTACTATACTTATTGCTTCCCATTTTACCAAATACACAATCAGACAACTTGATATTTAGGACACCTATTGAGGTAGAACAGATGGTTAAGAAATATTTCAATTTGTGAGTACATTAATGTTCAACTAAATAATAATGATTTTGCCACTATAGTTTTACATTGATTGTCTAGCTCTAAATTAAATCATACTGACTGTATGATTAAATCATCAAATCAGCCGACTGAGTTCATACGTGGAATAAACATATGGCAGGACTTCTACTTTCTGACCCCTGGTCTACACCTCTGCCCTGGACTACAGTTTGGAAACCCATGCTTACCAGTTATATGGAAAATGTCTTGGTCATCTTTTTTCCCTTTCAGGCCTTCAACAGGACCTTTCCCCACATATAAAGCCCAGTGGGTGTATAAAGGCTTTCCGTTTATGTGTGATCTACCAACTGAAATGATATCCCCAAATTCAAGCTGAGAAACAGCAAAAAACAACAACATTATTTCAGGCAAAATTATGAATACAAATTTATATCTCAAAAATTTTGACAGCTAATTCTTGCACACATTTATGTTAGAATTCAAAGATATGTGTGTATATATGTGTGATCTGCTATCATCTCACTTGTTGAGCCGGATAAAGAGCAAACGTAGCCCAAAACACGAACAATATCCTTATCATCGTACCAGTGCTTGTCCCTCGCATCATTCACCTTCCCTGAGGCATGTTAATATGACATGTTAAAAATTAGAGCAAGAAAAATGATTAAGTGCCATGTTATATCATTACGGATGATGCTCAGCTAGGAAAGATTTGTGTTTAAAGCACAGATCATTTGATGAGGCATCTACACCTGAAATCATAAGCTCAGTGACCCCCAGTTTAGGAAACCCTGCTCAGATAATGGGCTGGTTCCTCATGACAATAAATGCTTCAAATAAAAGTTTCCAAAACCATACCTGTAAGATGCCAGTAGGTGTGCCAGAAACAGAGAGGCTGGCAGAGGACAAAAGATGTGAATTGCCGTCGGTCCGACTACTTTTAAGGACATTATCGTGCAACGTCATCTCTTCAGTTGACTGATAAGAAAATTAGAAACCCACTCTTGTCTAAAAGTATATTCTCACAGTGCACGCTTCTGTTTGCTTTGTTGTAAAATGTGGTTAATTCTACATGCATATATTTGGTCCAGCCAACCACAAGATAATTGGCACTAAATTCAAAACTCTTCTGAGTGATAGTAATACGGGGCCCCTTAACCAAATTGTGTATTTTACATTTGTATTTAAAGACAACAGTTAAAACATATATTGTAATGTGTGTTCATTTGCACACATTGCAGCTCAATACAGTCCTCTTCTGTATGAATATCTGAATTTTAGAGAAATTTAGCCATGCTAAATTGTATTTTAAACAAAATAGGGAAACTGTTGTTATTTTTTTTATGGACATCTCAGTTCTAACATTGCTTTTATTTTTAAGGAAAATGTCTGTTTTTTTTTAGTATAGCACAATTATAAATTGGTGTGAATGCATGCATTTTATGGATTTTCACACTTCTGATAAAAATCTGAAAAAAATATTTATTCTTTTTTAAATTTATTGTGTTAAAATATTAAAACATCAACTGAAAATTATATTATGTCTGATGTTACACATGCTTATTATTAAAAATGGAGGGAAGAGAATTAAGGAATTTAGGAGCTGGATTGTTCATAATAGTGTGAACTCAGAAAAAAGTAGAAAATACATTTATGACTCCTTTACTGAACACCACTATCACATAATTGAAGATTTTACACTGTTATTGGATGTATCAAATTAAAATAGCATGATTTCAATGCTACTGACGGAGTTGACACAAATTAAATTATGATATGAATAAATGTAAATATTTTGAAAAACAAAAAACATTTTCATAAAAACATGTTCCCTTCATTAGCTGATACCTTTGTCTACACATATATAAATTTGTAATAATGTAGACTAGCAAATAATAAAAAAATAACATCTAAAAAATGTTTTGTCCCTCTTCCTGCGAGTCTGCATTTTGACACCACACTGAATGTTGGGAACCCTTACACAACAAAAATCTATGGGAATATACTGCAAAATAGTATGCGATATATTACTTTATACATTTCCATATATGGGAAACTAGTGCTTATATTTTTCAATATACTGCAATATATGCATTGACCATGTATATTAGTGAATATAAAATATATAAGACAGAAATAGCATTACATGTAACTCACAAAGTTTTATCCTTTATTGTGTACATATATTACACATACATGTTCCCATATAAATTTGAATGTATGTTCACACACACACACACACACACACACACACACACACACACATATTCTTAACCAGTGTTCGCTTAGGATCTTGGACTCTGTATTCATATTCAAATTTCTGTTCTGTACTATGAAACTGTTTAGTCAAAGTATTTTTTAGCATGAATATGAAGATTTTTATATTGACACCTTTGTAAGCTGGACGATGACATCCCTGTTGAGATGCTGTATCGATAAATGAACTAAGGGTATGTTTACACCACAGCGATGTACAAAAAACTGAAACGTTTTTTTTTTTTTCTCTGTACAGATGACAACGTTATGAAAATGATTCCCGTTCACGGATCCGCGGAAACGGCTAAAAACGACAAAAGACATGTTTTCAGACCGGTGGAGACGACAGCACGGAATAAAGCCACACATACCAGCCTCTATGTTTCTGCTACTGAAGACACAGTAGTTCGGCGCAGCGGCTACACATGGTCATGCTGTAAATAAGACAACATCTGTATTGCAAACCCCTTCATGTTGCGGTTGTTGTTGTTTTTGACATATGCCTACCGTCGCAACGTCATTGCCATAGAAACCAATGCAGAAATTCTGTAAAATGAAAGAGCGCCATGGACACACAAATCGGATCTGAACTGTTGCGATACACAGTGTGGACTTCAATCATTTTAGATCAGATTCCAATTGGATACACAAATAATTGGATTTTAACATATAGCCTTAAAAAAGAAAGACTATGCTTACATACACATTCAAACATGCATATAGACTAAACACATAATACACATGTGCACGCCATCACAGATTCGCGTTTTTGAAGTTTACACGGAGATGATAACAGCATCGTTTTCAAAAACTTGCACTTTGAAACCTGTTTTCAAAGTTTGCATCCTCAGGCCACAAAAATGCCTGAGGATGTCCTGTAAATGAACAGCCAGAACATGCGTATAAAAAGTAGGTCTTCATCACGAATGCTCAATCATCTCTTGACTTGTTCATTTAATTTAACACTACAACTCCATTGTACAGTTGGAGCTGAACTCTGCAGTTGCAGTCCCCTGATACAGACATATCAAACACACATTTGATGAGAGAGGTATATCACTATCAATAAATGCAAGTGATCCAATAAAAAACCAATAAACACAGGCAACCGTCGTTTTCTCATTTTCTTATCAGTCAACCGAAGAAGTGACGTTGCATGACTATGTCCTTAAAAGTAGTCTCCAAAAAAGTCATCTCCACTTACAGTACACACTGGCTGGCATCTTAAAGGTAAGTTTTCAAGATATTTATGTCTTTGTTCTCAGTACTTTACAACAAAATTGTTCATATGAATGCTGTAAATAGTACCAGTCCTCTATTCTGTGATTTATAGTCACAAGTCGTTCCTAAAATAATTTTCTTGCTCTACTTTCTTAACATGAAATTCTGTGCCTCAAGGAATTTGGATTCAGCAAAGGACCAGCCCTGGTATGATAATGGCATTGTTGGTAAAAGTATTTTTAGCTATGTTTGCTCTTCAACTGGCTCCTCCTGTTCTTTGCAAAGACCAACTAAAGGTTTGTAAGAAGTTAGCCAGACCACACAAATACAGGCACTTTTTAATGTGAACTTTCTAACATAAATGTGCACAAGGATTAGCAGTTAAAAGACATTTATATATATATTTGCCTAAAACATAATGCTAATTTGTTTTGTCTTTCAGTTTAAATTTGGAGATCTGATTTTAATTGAGATTCCCTCGGAGGGTAACCCACATCTGCCCACCTACATCCATTGGGCTGTATACGTGGGGAAGGGAACGGTTGAAGGGCTGAAAGATGTAAAATCCGATGATGAGGACATTTTCTATGTATTTGGTAAACAGACGTTTAAGACTGAATGATTTAAATTACAGTGTAAAGACTGTTTTATGCTTTGGAGCAAGATTTTACATGAACTCCCCAAGCGTCCTTCGAATAGCAGCCCTTAATTGGTGCTTTGTGGTAGGGCTGGGCGATTTAAATCGCGATATTGTTATGCGCATCTCATCAGTAAAGCCGGTTCCTTGATTAGTAGTAAATCACCATCACCTGCTTTCAGATGGAGCGGCATTTACTACAAAGAGCCGTAGTTAACTGACAAGCTGAGCCAAATCGCATCAATATCGCGGACGTATCGCCAGCGATATTTAATGCGATATGGCTCAGCTTGTCAGTTAACTACGGCTCTTTGTACACAGCAAAACCTCCAGTGTTAAATTAACACTCCTGGGAGTGTATGAGTCCACACTCAAGAGTGTTTAAGTTAATGAGATAACTAAGTGATTAATTTAGTGATGATTGAACATTATTGAAGACACCTGATGTTAACAAGTAGAATCGCTGAAGGAGAAAATTGCAAATTGTAAGTTACCATTATTGTGATGGGTAGTTGCTTTAGTTGGGCTCTGACCCTTTTATGTGTACTTTGGATTATGTTTGGTGGTTGTATCTGAGTTAAAACTGCCAGTTGAACAAAGAATAAAAAGTGATCTGATGGTGTTGGTTATATTATGACAATCATCATTTGAACTTGATCACTGATCTCATTAAAATTCTTCTTTCTGACTTCGATTTATGTTGTTGGTTACAGCATAACTGTGAATCTGAAGAAATGGCCAGAATTTTTGATATAATATAAAGGATTTCTTTAAAGTTGTTTAAAAAAAAAATCTTTCTTTTAGGCACACACAGATGTCAAGATTCAGTCTATGCATCTCAACAATGGTGAGGAGCAAAATATTCAATGAGGAAAAGTAAATTACATAGACAATTCAGATCATAATTTATTCATACCGCAATGCATGATGGGAGCCATTAATGAGTTGTGATTGGTGGCAGCCACTGCAACATGCTTTATTATTGTCACCATTGTTGAGATTCACAGGCTGATTATTGATGTCTGTGTTTTAATTGAATATGTCTGAATGTCTTTTTTATCAGAACAATGTTTATTAAATATTTTGAATTATAAGTAAAATACTGATAATCATAGGCTGAAGAATCTCTAAACTGCTGCTAACAAGTTAAACCAAACTATCTCAATATGTTTCATTTTTCAGATCACAGCATGATTATGTCAAAACATAACCAACACTATAAGATAACATTTTACTTTGTTCAGTTAACTGTTATAAATCAATAACAGCAGACGAACAACAGTAAATATTAAAGTAAACATATAATGGTCTAGAGCCCAACTAAAGCAAACACCCATCACCTTAATGGTAACTTACAATTTGTGATTTGCTCCTTCAGTGATTCTGCTTGTTATCATCAGGTGTCTTCAATAATGCTCAATCATCACTAAATTAATCACTTAATTATCTCCTCAGCCCTAAATGCCGCTCCATCTGAAAGCAGGTGATGGTGATTTACTACTAATCAAGGAACCGGCTTTACTGACGAGATGCGCATGACAATATCGCGATTTAAATCGCCCAGCCCTACTTTGTGGACAAATTTGGGCACGAAGGTCTTGAGTGATCCCAAATATTAAAAAAATGTTATATCACTATCTTCGATAAAATAAAAACGATCAATTTATGCATTTTTTGGTGGGTATTTTTGAAATATATTTACCTGTAAAAATACCATATTTTTAAAAAATAAGTAAAAAAAAATTAAAATAATCCAGGAAGTTAGAGAACCAAAACCTAAAAAATTGGTGACTTTGGTAACATCTGGTGACATATGATCAGTGTTGGGTGTAATAATATTCTGTAATAATATTACTTTTTTCAGTAACTGGTAGTGTAAGGCATTACTCGTCTGAAAATGGTAATATTATTACAGTTTTCCCGAGCTAGTTACTTGCGTTACATTTGCCAGTAGCACCTTCATCACACACAAGGCACACAACACAGAGAACAGAAGGGAAGGGGAGGAGGGCGTGAATGGAACAGTGATTGGTCTGGGTTTGGCACGAGGTATCATTTACCATCACCGATTGGTCGACACGCGGCAGTTAAGGCCAATCAGGGATGACTTCCCTAATGAATATTCATGAGTCTTCCCCTATCATCCTGGGAAAAAAAATATAGCGCCCCGGACGCGCGCGCGCAGCCCGTTCACTCTCACCGCCTTCAAACAACACGAGCGCTGTATTGCTCTCTCTCCCTCGCGCATATAGTAAAAGGTCGGAAGACCGGTTGTGTTTTATAGACAATTTTGCATATAAATGACTATTTATAGGGCTTGAATTACAACCTGAAACTGCGCATGCGCGGGTAAAACTGCTGTGGTGAAACTGCGTCTCTGCAGACAGATATTATTGGGACAGATGGGGAAAAATGGAAGCGTCAACAACGGCAAGTACAGTTGTTTGTAGTTATTTGTGCTACACAGTGCCAGTCTGTTGTTGGCATAATAAAGACCCTAAAGAACACTCCTCCTTTGTATGTTCTCCCTCCATCTGATGCATCTCAGGCAATTATAGAGTAATTAAGAAAAAAAATGTAACTAGTAATATAACTAGTAATATAACTAGTTACTTTCTCCAGGGAGTAATAAAGTAAAGTAAGGCATTACTATTTTTGAGAGTAATATGTAATATGTAATATATTACTTTTTTGAGTAACTAGCCCCAACACTGCATATGATTATATAAAAATAGCAAAAAAGCAAAAATATCAATAGCCACAGATGGCTGTAGTACTCAATGGCTGCTCATAGGCTGAAATCTATACATCATTGTTGTAACAAACTTAACCTCTTAATCTTTATAGTTAAAAGTGTAAGTGTAATGGCCCTGAACTGAACCGCTGATTCTCTACCAATAGGAGGCGAACTATCCGAGAAACCAGTCTGTGTATTTGATACATTGAGTGAACTCTCTGATAAGCCTGAGGTGCTTAACTACTTGGACAAGGACAAAGGCGGGAAATACACCCCTATAAATGAAAAGGATATGATAAAGGAAATTATGGAGTTACACAAAAACTGTGTGTGGTGGGACCCAATCACGAACGACTGTGAACATGTACTCGCCAATGTGCGCTACGGAAAAAAAGACCTTCCCAAGGTACTAAGTGTGTGATCAAAACTGAAATGTGTTTGTGGAATGTTTTACACAGATAGATGCCAAAAATTATAATATTCCATAAAATAACATTTGCACATGTTTTCTTTATGCAGTGCAAGCAAGAACAGTAAACAGAAGACTGAACACTCTCGCTTCATGGCTTGAGGACGACGCGACCAGTTCAGCTCAAGTTGGGCATTGAGACGAGTTTCTTTAACTTAAAGGGGTTTCTTTAAATCTGTCTTCTTCATCTTCAGTTTGAATGTGATTAATATTAAACTATATGCATGCATTTGTATCTGCTGTCTGTCATCATTTTTCAAATGTTAAAAATGCAGCATGGCTAAGCTGTAAACACACCTTTTAAAGTTGCATCACTGCTTGTGTCTGAATCATTGTTATTGATTTATGGATGAAACAATAAACCAACATCACATTGTAACATTGACTCAATGTCATCACCATTGATTTATGGATGAAATAAAAAAAATAAAAAATAAAAACAACATTAATTGCTGGAGATTTGAAAGAGATGTTGATTCAATACAGTTAACATTGACACATTAACATTATTTTGATGGTTGCTATCTATCTGGGACTCTAATCAAACACACCTGAACCTGCTAACCAATGTCTTCATTGATTTAAGAAGCCTCATTGAGCCATGCAAATTCGGTGCTCTCCGTGATTAATTAATTAGAGACCAACTTATTGAAAAAACAAGCAGTGCACGAGTCAGAGAGAGACTGTTAATGGAGGATGATAAACTTACACTGGATAAGGCTCTCACTCTGGCACTCCAAACTGAAGAAGCTACTCAGTGTGCAGCTAAAATAAAACTGATGGCACCACTGTACCCGCAAATGCAGTCAGTGATGAGAGGCTCCAGCCTGCAGGTGCAATCATCCAGCAAACGCAGCCTCTATCAAGCCAACAAAGATGGAAGTGTGGCAACTGTGGCTCCATTCGTCATGCCAACAGGTCACCAGACTGCCCAGCTATCGGCCAAAAGTGTAGGCATTGCGGTAAGCTCAACCATTTTGCAAGGTGGTGCAGATCAAAGTCCAGCTCAGGCTCACTTACCACATCTCAGCCCTCACCAGCAGTAATTCACACAGTTGGTCCTGACTCTACATATGGTGTACAGCTGAAAGACTGTTGCATTCCACTGCTTCTTGACACAGGAGCTAAAGTGTCATTGCTTAATATGGCCACCTACAAGAAATGTTTCTCTGACGTGGAGTTACAACCATCACCTCTGAAACTCTGGTCAAGCCAGCATTGCAGTGACTGGATTAATTAAGTTGCCGGTACAATATGGGAAAAAACGTAGATCCCGTTCTACATCACACAGTACGGTGCTAATATTCTGGGTCAGGACCTGTTCATTAGTCTTGGTTTTTCTCTGCATGACAACAGCGGAGTGATTATTCTTCAGGTGGACACTCCATGGCACACACAGTTTCCCAATCTATTTAGTGGTCTAGGCTGCTTTTCTGCTTTCGCCCACAAACCCTTGCTTAACCCGGATGTACCGCCCGTCATCCAGCCACTATGAAGAGTGCCATGCGTGACCTGGTCACCACTGAACTAACAGCAGACCTCAGACCATATATATATATATCCTCCTGATTACCAGGGGAAAAAAAAGTTTTGTGAATTTAGTATTTTGCCATGTCATTACATTGTTTAGAGCATAATAATAATTTTGAAAAATAAAATGTTTGAAAATTAGAAAATTAGTCAAATTTAAATAAGTACAAAATATTATCATATTTCCTTAAAGGGGCATTCCACCCATTTGAACATTGTTTTTTATTTAAAGTGGGTCATATATGTAGTCGAAATGTAAAATAAATGTTGAATTTGGTGCCTTCGTGACCGAGGAAAGACAAAAAATAACTTCAGGACGCATTTGTATGAAAGACAACAACTCCCACAATGCACCACATTGCACAGCTCCGCAAGCCACTCCTACTAATCCAGAAAGTGCATATCTGCCTATAAGAGAAATCACTCTTCCGTCTACAAGGCTAGCTACCACCAGAGCTTGAAATTCATTTCACATTCACAAAAAATGTCTGGTTAGTTGGCGAACTCATTAGTGCATTACTCCTCGTTTGTATTTCTTTCGAAAAGGTGAATTATTGCATGGTACCTGGATGTTCAGTCAGAACATATGCGGTGCGAAACTAGGATAGTTCTCAACACAAACGTCCGTGTCCTCGTCTGATTCAGAGATTTCGTCCAGGAGAAATTGTCATCGTTGAAATTCTTTGCCGCAGACGGACTCTATCTCTGTGTTCGTAGCGGTTCGTAGTTGCATAGTGAGATCACCGGCGCCACCAGTCCGCCCTAACTCGAGCCAGTCCAGGCTCCTCGTCCGCGGCAGGCAGGTCTTCTGCCTCGGCTGCTCTTCGCTATAATGCGGCTTGTAAAGGTAGCCACAAACATCTGATTCAAGCATCAGACTTCCGAAATCCTCTTCTTCTATATCATATTGAGCACTCTCCTCCGCTATTGTCATAACTTTACATCTGTCTCCACAGCGCCTGTTAGCTTAGCTTCAAACAAGATGGAGGATATTGCTTTCAGTTTCAGAGAGTAAAGTCCCACCCACTGATCTGTAATAGGTCTGTAGCGTGAGCGGGTCCCGCCCCCTGGGAATGATGAGGAACTAGTGCTTGTAGTCTCAACACAAATCCCCCCCTCTTACACTTCCTCCTACAATGACGCAAAATAAAGATTTTTGCGTCATTGTAGGAGGAAGTGTAAAAGGTAAATAACGGATTTCTCCCATCTCAGGGGAAAATGAGAGAGTGTTGCCCGACCATTCAATAGTATGACTGGGTTTCTAACAATGCAAAGCTTAATGCAAATGGGTGGAGTGTCCCTTTAAGGGTGTTAAACTTGATCACTAAATTAATGTCAGACATTTTTAAAGACCAAGGAGAGGGAGTGGTCATGGTGAAACATCATATCATTTGGTATCTGAGAAGCAAAACACCATAGCTGGTAGTCAGGAGGATATATATATATATATATATATATATATATATATATATATATATATATATATATATATATGTCTCTTGCAGGCACCTTATACGGATCCAGATTTCCGAACAAAGCAATCTTTTCCTGGTACCGTTTTCTTGCATCCGGTTGAAGTTTGTCTCTGTATAGTACATTTCGTTCTTTTAATCGACTTTTCAACATTGTTTTCGACACTTTTTCGTGTAGTAAGTGGTTGTTTTAAGTCTCGCCCATTTACGTCCCAGAATGCACTGCACAATGACGTCGGTTGCCAAGCTCTATTGTCAAATCAAGCATCAGCAATTTATATCAAGATGATTTAGCATTTCCAATTTATGTATTAAATTATTATTAGTAGCATTGTATTATTATTATTATTATTATTATTAGGGAAGGCCTAGGCTACTTTTATTATTAAATTGATAGACTATTAGAATTAATTTGCCACACAATAATTTCATAGTGCATCACTGCATAGCCTATCCAAAGAAGCTGTGAGGATAATAAAAGATTACATAGAAGCTTACTCCTCCTTGTTGAAAATTGTCTAAACATTTAGGTCGATTACTGTACAATGAATTATAGGCATATAATTAGAATTATTAACAGTCTATGTCCGAACACTCCAATCATCAATGAAAATTAAAAACTGCTTTATTTCAAAAACATTGTTTAACAAATCAATAAAAGAGCACGGTAGCTACATCGCAGGTGGCTTGGAAGACGTGGGTAATATATGGTTAATCCATTTTGCAACACGAACTGGAGGTAAGCAACAGTAATTTGTAGCTATTTTGATAGCAACAGAACTTAAAGATCTCCCTCTTTTCGTTATCTTTCTTGCTCCAGATGAAATGGTTAAACTTCTGTTTTCGCGCAGGCGCAGTGAAGGAAAAAACACTGAATTTAGGGCAATCAGTTCGTAGCTCTGCTTCACCTGTGCGATATAGTCATGGGGAGAGACCAAAATTTCTAACATGCCAGAAATTCATCCGACCATCCGATTGCCGGTCGGGAGAGGTTAATCGCCTCTCGTTTCCCCCTGTAGGCTACACTGCACGAACACTGCACGACAAACAGCGCACGACAAAGCTGAAAATCGGCCCGACCCGAAAAAGAGTCGCACGAGTGAGAATTTGGCTCAAAATTGGACGAAAATCGCACAGTATAGGCCAGCTTTTAATACAACAATACAACAATTTGTAAAAAAAATAAATAAAAAAATAAAAAAACCTGGCACAGTTGAATAATAATTAAATAGTCTCCCTTCAAAACCTGACCACTGGTCGACAGATGAATTACAAGGAGTCATAAAAACAAATAATTAAACTAAGCAGGAAAGAGTGAGTGTTTTCAAAGTCTGTGTGACACTGATGAAAATTTCTGTGCAAGTGAATGAAGGGAGATTGGACTCTCTTCTGAAGAATGTTCTCCAATGTTAATCTGTAATTTTGGTTCAGAGTGAAAGAACCTTTCGAACAAAGGTGTCAAACTCAGGGTTGAAGCTAAACTCTGCAGGACAGTGGCCCTCCAGGAACTAATCAAACACACCTGAACCATCTAATCAATGATCTTCAGGATTGCTAGAAACTTCCAAGCAGGTGTTTTGGAGCTGGTTGGAGCTACACTTTGCAGGACAGTGGCGCTCCAGGAGCAGAGTTTGACACACATGCGACTGACCGTCAGCTGCTTTCTTGAAGTGCTCTTCTCCACTTTCGATCTCTTGAGATTTATCTTGAAAAGGCATTTGTCAAACAAACAACAAACAATTAAGCTCAGCAAACATTGGTCCGATGGCAACATTGTGTCCCTGCCAAGAATAGTCACAGTAGGACGGCATAGATCGGTAAAAAAATAAAATAAATAATGCAACAGAACAGATAACGCCAAATTTCATTTTGGAACTATTTTTCAACCATGTTGGGTGTCGGAGGGACGTCTTTTCGATCATTTTTTTAAAATCAATTTAACACATCATTGCTGAAAATGATGAAAAAAGAAAAGACATAAAAAATCACTGACCCCAAACTTTTGAATGGTAGTGTATATTGTTACTAAAGATTTCTGTTTTAAATAAATGCTCTTTAAAAAAAAAAAATCAGCAACGAATCCTGAAAAAAGTATCACAGGTTATATATATGTATGTATATATATATATACACTCACCTAAAGTATTATTAGGAACACCATACTAATGCTGTGTTTGACCCCCTTTCGCCTTCAGAACTGCCTTAATTCTACGTGGCATTGATTCAACAAGGTGCTGAAAGCATTCTTTAGAAATGTTGGCCCATATTGATAGGATAGCATCTTGCAGTTGATGTTGATTTGTGGGATGCACATCCAGGGCACGAAGCTCCCGTTCCACCACATCCCAAAGATGCTCTATTGGGTTGAGATCTGGTGACTGTGGGGGCCATTTTAGTACAGTGAACTCATTGTCATGTTCAAGAAACCAATTTGAAATGATTCGAGCTTTGTGACATGGTGCATTATCCTGCTGGAAGTAGCCATCAGAGGATGGGTACATGGTGGTCATAAAGGGATGGACATGGTCAGAAACAATGCTCAGGTAGGCCGTGGCATTTAAACGATGCCCAATTGGCACTAAGGGGCCTAAAGTGTGCCAAGAAAACATCCCCCACACCATTACACTACCACCACCAGCCTGCACAGTGGTAACAAGGCATGATGGATCCATGTTCTCATTCTGTTTATGCCAAATTCTGACTCTACCATCTGAATGTCTCAACAGAAATCGAGACTCATCAGACCAGGCAACATTTTTCCAGTCTTCAACTGTCCAATTTTGGTGAGCTCGTGCAAATTGTAGCCTCTTTTTCCTATTTGTAGTGGAGATGAGTGGTACCCGGTGGGGTCTTCTGCTGTTGTAGCCCATCCGCCTCAAGGTTGTGCGTGTTGTGGCTTCACAAATGCTTTGCTGCATACCTCGGTTGTAACGAGTGGTTATTTCAGTCAAAGTTGCTCTTCTATCAGCTTGAATCAGTCGGCCCATTCTCCTCTGACCTCTAGCATCAACAAGGCATTTTCACCCACAGGACTGCCGCATACTGGATGTTTTTCCCTTTTCACACCATTCTTTGTAAACCCTAGAAATGGTTGTGCGTGAAAATCCCAGTAACTGAGCAGATTGTGAAATACTCAGACCGGCCCGTCTGGCACCAACAACCATGCCACGCTCAAAATTGCTTAAATCACGTTTCTTTCCCATTCTGACATTCAGTTTGGAGTTCAGGAGATTGTCTTGACCAGGACCACACCCCTAAATGCATTGAAGCAACTGCCATGTGATTGGTTGATTAGATGATTGCATTAATGAGAAATTGAACAGGTGTTCCTAATAATCCTTTAGGTGAGTGTATATAACCTGTGATACTTTTTTCAGGATTCGTTGCTGATTTTTTTTTTAAATTGAATTGCAGAAATAAATTATATGATAAAGTATATTCAAATAGACAAACATTATTTTAAATTCATGTTAATAGGCAAAAAACAGTACACCAACAAAGTAGTTTGTGAGAATCAAGTTTGAAAAGTGTGAATCTTCCTGAAAAGTGAAGCCAAAGCATTTAGATGCATGGTTTTGAAGGATGGTTTTTGTCATTTTAGGTATTTCTTATCACGCTTCCCATGGGATCATTTTATGGATTTATTTTTATTTCATCTTTTAATTCATTTTTCATTCTAAATAAAGTTTATGAATTAAACAGCTCATAAACATACTTTCAGTATGAAAAATATAATAATAACCTATTAAACATGTTATGCAATCATTTAAGACATTTCCCCATATATAAAAACTTTTTTGGAAAAAAGAGTTCTTTAAAAATATGTCAAGAACCCTACAATTATATATAGAACCCTGTTGAACTTTTTTTTTTAGATTGTAGCATTGTAGAGATATATTAAAATAATTAATTAAATGACTGTTGGTGACTGATGAGTGTTTAAATTTTAGGATGGGGGTCCATCCATTACTGTGGTGTCCTCTGTTAACTTTATGATGGCGTTGTTCGGCTGGGCAGCGACACTTGTGTGTGAAGAGAGTGAACAGCATAGGGCCGAGTACAGAGCCTTGAAATGTGTTTGACAAACACACTGTCACAGGAGCGGCTAAAAAAGACTAAAGATATAATAAGAGTTAAGAGCCCAACTAAACAAAAGGAATTATTAATTAATTTATAGGGAATTCGAAAGAATCACTTATTACGACCGAGCAAATGACTCGTAGGGTTCATTTGAACCGGCCGTAACTATCACCTCTGCAACGGATATAAATATCCAAACTATAGTGAAACACTATTAGCAAGGTAACTTAGATCAGCAGTTTAAGACATTAAATTCGTAAGCACATAACACAAGTAATACTTCTCTTTAAAATACAAACAAGACTTTATTGATTTTTCTAACACATAAAACTAATATCTAACACAAGCACACGCACACACATTCATACGAGTTGCAGAAAGAAAGTGAGTGAGTAAAGAATGAGTTTTAAGAGTGAGATGATGAAATCCCAAGTTTCTATGTACTTATAAGACATGACATGAACGAACCATCAATCATTAATTTAACCCTTCTATCGTTTCTTAGGCGGGTTATTAAATCTATATCAATGCACCAGTTCAGCTAAGAGTCTGGAGGATACTTGCTTGTTTTTGCGTTTCTTTTGTGGATTCCCTTTGTCGGTGTAAAAGGGGTTTCCTGGGTTTGTTGGCTGGCGTCTCCTTGTTCCTGGATAGATGTCTGGGGCGGCCAAACATGTGGTGTGCTGGATGGATGGAAGGTCTTTGAAGCTGGAAAGCAGGCTTTGCAGTTGAATCGTTGACCAAAACTTTGCCACAAAACTTAACTTAACTGAACCGAGACTCACAACGGAAAAGAAAAGAAAACTAAGAAAAGAAAGAAAATTGAGACGAGAGTAGTTAGATGGCTTGAATGAAGCTGTTTAACCCATGTTCCTCTGATCTTGAATTGGGTTCTTTCGTCTGCTCGTCTACATGGTTACTGGTCTATCTGGTTACTCCGTCATGGCTTCTCCATGATCGTTTTTGAATCTACTTTTTCTTTATCTATCTTCTCCCCCCAAAGATTTGTTCGGGTCCTAAGATTTTAAACTCAAATGTTTGTCCAGCCTCCTGGATGAGTTATGACCAATTAGACACTGTCTTTATTTGAGAGGTGGCATTTTCTTCACTTCTATTATAAGAATACGAAACATTTTCCACAGATTTCAATCAAACCATCTTTCGAATTAAGAACATACGATCGTACTGATAGGAAACAAGACACACTTTCATTCAAACATCTAATAGTTATAACAATTACATGACTTATATGGGATCTAAGCATATTAGATACACATATAGGTTGTAGACACAATATAGAATTATGTAGTTGAACGATGTTTGATTATAAGTCCATCAAGAATTGTTTTGGAATGATTTTATGTCTCAGTCTCTTTGGTTTTAAGAGATTTCAACCTTGGGGTCATTCAGAGTTCCTTAAGAAGAAGGAGGTCTGTTTTGTACATCTGTCATGGGATCAAGCAACCTTTGACATTATCTTGATCGGGCTCTGAGTTTTGCCATCTCTGAACCAATCAGTCTTTTCCAAACCATCTAAAATTGACAACATTATTCCTTTAGTTGCTTTAGTTGGCCATAAAGTTCTTAGCGTAGACTGGCTGGAGCCTGGATTTTATGGTTCTGGATTGGTGATTTGGGGTCTGGAATGTTGAGTTCTGTGTGGAATTATGTTTGAACAAATCACCTGGAAGATTCATTTGTGTTTGGTTCGCCCTCAAACCTTACACTGATCACTGTATGGTGACTTCAAATGAAACACATTAGAGTTAAACCTCTGTTAATTCTCAATAAATCTTTTGTAGATGTATGACAGAAATAAAGTCAGTCTGGTTAGTAATAAGTGAAGCTGGTAATGCTGTTTGTGGAGTTGTTTAATCCTCCTCTGCTGAGATCTTCACAGATTTAATGTCTTTTTTTCTCTTCAGTTGATTTCATCTAAGACTGTCTAAAGTCAGTTGTAGTTCTTGTGTTTCTGCTCGTCTCTTTTTCTGTTCTCTTCTTTCCTTCAGTGATTCTGCTTGTTAACAGGCTTATTAAGGCTGAGATGACTCCATATTTAATATACACAGATGTTGTGGCTCAGATAAGGTCCAGTTCTGGTTTATTTCTTTGCTCTTGGCTGACATGTGGCATTGCTATGGCCTGCTTGTGGCCCAGATCTGGCAAACAGGAGCGGTCTGCCCAAGGGCCGTCATTCCACGCTTCATGTGGGCCAGATCAGTATTCCACAAGTGCCAGATGTGGGCCGGATCTGGGCCGTCACAATGTTGCTCTGTGGGTACACTTAGACTTTTCTGCCAGTATAAGTCAAGTAAACCTAAGTGCAATTTTAAGTACATTTCTGAGAAGTACATAAAGTATATTTCTAAGAAGTATATAAAAAGCAGGCTGAAAGTATACTTTCTTATTTTTTGTTTAAAAGAAGTATACTAATAGCACACTTGAATAAACATTTTTTCGTAAGGGTTAGTTTAACTAAAACGGAAATAAATTAACAGAAACTATAAAAGTAAAAAACTAATAAATATGACAAAAACACAGAAAATTACTAAAACTTAACCAAAATTAGAATGAAAACAGAAAATATAAATAGAAAATAAAAACTAATTCAAAATCTCAATGATATTAAAATAATAATATATAATGATAAGGCTATGTGTGTCATGGATCGGCAAAGGATGACGATGAAGATGACTTCAAATAAGGTTGGTAACTTTAATAATATATAAAACAAAAGCAGTATTCAAACAGGAAGGTACAAGGCAACAGAAACAACACCAGAAAAAAGAAAAGAACGAACTCGAGATAGATTCCTAAGGAACGAGTAAAATATAAAATAAAGTATTGCTAAACTATATAATTGACCAATAACTAATTGGCAGTCTAACCTAAATTTGAGGTTGTGATGAAATGGAGTCAGATAAGTTTAATTGGAACTAAATTACTTTACCACGTGGAAAGACAGTAACGCGCAGAGACCTTCACCCGTTCTATTGGATACTGCCATTGGACAGATTTAGTCGGGCTTACAGAAGAGATAGGAAGAGAATTACAATAAAAAATAATAAAGTTCCAAGTGCCCAACCACATGGAACACTGAGAAAAATATTTTGGCGTGACCTTTACTGACTATTTACCGGTAAGATCCTCAGACGAGAAAACCAATCACAATTGAAGAAGGGAAAGAGTGTGTCAGTGAAGGTGGTTGTGAATGTGTGTAGAGGTGTGTTAGTTACAGGATCAGAGAATGACACCGTTCCTCTGTCATAGTCCAGATAAACTCTCACACGCTCAAGATCCTGTTCAACATGAAAACCAGACCCAGTCAGTCCATTCTGATGGTACCACACACTCCAGACATCAGTGTTAAAGAAAACACCTCCCTTCCTCTGGTTTGATGCTGTAGTTACTCCAAGACACCAGTATGAACTCTCTTTAACCTCCACATCCCAGGAGTGTCTTCCTGAGTTAAAACCCTCTGAACCCAGAACACAAAGAAAGTCAAATCTCTCTGGATTATCGGGAAGCGATTGTTCATCCCAGCTGTATCTCAAATTGGTCAGATCATCAGACAGGGCAAGAGATGGATGAGCAGTGTTTGGATCCAGAATCACAGGAGCTGAGGAGACACAATCAACAGATGCTTTTATTCTGATTCTCATATTAGGCCTAGGTGATAAAACGGTACAAAATTATGTTCATTTCTGGTTTTTGTTTTTGAAACCGGTTCAGAGAACTGCTCTTTTCAAAAATTTTTTTTTTTTGTCTTTTTTTTTTTTTTTTTTTTTTTGTCTTAAGAACAATATTTACCCTCTGGTCCTCTTCGTTTAGGGGTCACTCTTGGTTTCTTCTAATGTTAAAGCATTGAAATGTAACTTTTTTTCAGGAAAACTAATGTAATATTTTTGTTCAATAACATTTTTTAATTTTAATTTAGAATCTTATGATACTATGCAATATTTATTAAGCTATTTTTCCTCATTAAAAATAAGCCAATTTTTTCTACTATTTTTTTTAAAAAAATTCAATTAAAGCAGTATTCCATGTTAAAATAGATGCAATGCCTTTAAAATCCAATTTTTGAAGGTAGATTAGTACCATTGGGTGAAAGTAATAAAGAAAAACTTATGTAATGCCATGAGGTGACTAATAGATATAGCTCTATATAAGTGGCTTATAAATTCTCTAGTGGTTTTTAGACATAAATACTTTTTTTTATTAAGCTGGTGATTTGGATTTATACTTAGACATTCTCAAAGACCAATTTTTGTCAAGGTTTAGAATTTTTTTTTTTTTTTTAAGTGTCAGTTTTTGGATTAATTTTACTACAGTCAAACATGTACACAGAGGAGGACATTTTGTTACAAATCACAATTCATTTTTTTTTTACAAAGATGAACAGGTATGCTTTATCACAGCTTAATAAATCTGGGTCTGTCACACCAGTTTATTTGTGTATATATAATAGTGTGTGTGTATGTGTGTGTGTGTGGCTGATTTTTTTTCACACATTTATATATATATATATATATATATATATATATATATATATATATATATATATATATATATATATGTATGTGTGTGTGTGTGTGTGTGTGTGTGTGGGGGGGGGGGGGGGGTGTGGGGTGTATAATGTGTCTATTTTGCACTCTTGATATTTTAGAGTGTCACCCCTTCATAGCTGTGCAGAATTTTTTTTTTTTTTTTGTTTATACCACCAAAAGATTCTCTGAATTTTTGTATTTTATTTGTATTCCCCATTCATTTCCTATGTCAGTCATTTTTGACCACGAAGGAGCCAAGTGTGACTTTTTTTTTTCACAACCCTTTAACATATCTGAATCACGTCCATGATTTTTGTGTGTGTTCACATAGCTAATGTGACAAAAGTCATAAGTGTCAACCCAATCCGATGAAGCAAAAAAAAAAAAATCTTAAGAACTTACTTTGGGAGGACAAAATATTCTTAGTAAATCATATTCAATATATACCTTGATCATATTCATTACATACCAGAAATATTATAATATTCACTTACAACAAATTGAAATAATCTAGTATTTTTGTGTCATAAAAAAACTGTCCACCTCTGCGTGATTTCCAGTGTGTGTGTGTAACAGCACAGATCTTCTCCAGACTCACTGTTTTGGACGATGTCCTGCATCTTCTTCCAGACTCTGAATGGCAGGTTGCCCAAGTATCGTGACACATGAATCAAAGCTCCAGAAGCCATCTGTGGATCCGACTGTGAGATCTGGACTCTGGAAGAACATTCAGGAGTCAGAACTGCAGTGGCTTTGGATCAGAACCAGAGAGACCAGAAACACCAGCAGATCACTCACCTTTTCATTGAGACTGGAAACTCCTGCAGAACAAACACACCATTTATCATCAAGAACTCAATAAATCAATCAATCAATCAATGATGTGAAATCAGACCTTCAGAAAGCAGACGTCATTGGCTTTCATCATCTCCTCCATGTCTTTGATTGTGTGTGAAAGATCTGAGATGTGTGTGTTCATCTCCTCCAGCTTCTCCTTCATCATCTGCTTCTTCTGCTCCTCTTCCTCCCTCAGTGCAGTGATTGTAGCTTCTTCTTCATCTCTGAGGAACTGATGAAGCTTCTCAAACTGCTGTTTAATCTGACGCTCTGTGCGCTCAGCTTGAGACTGAAATCAAATCACATTGACTTCAAGGGTCAGTGGTTAGTTTCTTATAACACTGGATTAATGGTAAAAATACTGGCAACTGTTACTATAGCCGCGTTTCCACCGCAGGAACTTTCCCCAGGAACTAGGAACTTTGGGCTGGTACTCGATGTGTTTACACCGCAGGAACCAGGGTCTAAATGAAGTTCCGGGTAAATATTTCCCCCTCCGATAGTCCCTGCTCATGAGGTAGTACTTTTTCAAAGTTCAGGAACTTTCAGGGGTGGGACTTGTGCGCTACACAAGCTGATTGGTTGTGTTCACGCCACATTTTGGTTGGATGACTCCACGCAGCATTTTATTTATTTTTAACCTCCCTTTTTAAAAAATCTATTGCGGTTCGTGTCGTGGCTTCATGCAGTAAGAGTTGTCTGTCTGCAAATATGGAATTTAATAAAGAAACTGGTGGACTGGTGACGAGTTTCAGGCTTTATTAAGGGTATTTGTGGAAGAGGAAACTTTCTGCGCATTCGTCCCAGCCATCTCACGGTCAATGTCCGCAATAGCTGATAACACAAATTTTATATCTAACGTTAGCATGACGAGCTTACTGAACACGCTTTATCAGTGCTCGTCTCTTTTCTGCCACAGCTTTTATTATTAAGTCATTATGTTTACACATTGTCATCTATTGCAAGGCACTCAAAACCATGTCACAAATTTACTATAACAGGATTGAAATAGCGCTTTGAGGTTAGTAACAAACAACTATTTACAAGACTGTCACTATTTATGATTGATAGACGGGGTTCAGGCTTTTTTAAAGCGTATTTGCGAAAGAGGAAATTTTTGCGCGTTCGTCCCAGGCATCTCACAATAACTGATAACATACTTTGTCTAATTTTATACGCATACGAGCTTTCTGAACACGCTTTAGTATCAGTGCTCGTCTATTTTGTTTTATTAATTACCTCGTTAGTAAACCAATACATAACTGCAGCACAGTTTGAATCTCCTCCATACTTATTATAAATGTGGCGCTCAAAACTGATTACTGTCCGTCGCAGACTGGGAGGAGCAGTTGCGCGCAGTTTACCTTCCCGGTACTTTAGACCGCGGTGTAAACGCAGAAAGCAACCGGTCTGGGGCAAAAAAAGTTCCTGGGAAAAAAGTTCCTGGGACAAATTGTTCCATGTAATTTCGGTGGAAACGCGACTTATTACTATAAAATACTGTTGCCAGTAATTAACTGTTAATAGTACAGTTCTTTACTGTAATGTACTTTACAGTATGTTGTTGTAAATATTTACATTTACATTTAGTCATTTAGCAGACACTTTTGTCCAAAGCGACTCACAAATTAGGACTAAATTAAGCGAGTCATCATGAAGAGGTAAAAACAACGCAAGAAGTGCTCAAAATACAAAGTTCAGGCATTGTTCAGAGTATATAAACCCGATAAGCGAGGATTAAAGGAAAAGGAAAGAATTTTTTTTTTTTGTTTGTTTTTTTACGAGGTTAAGTGCTCACGGAAGAGATGGGTTTTCAGTTGTCTTTTGAATGTTGTCAGGGATTCTGCATTCCGGATGAGGGTGGGGAGAGCATTCCACCAGCATGGAACCGTGAATGTGAATGTTCTGGAAAGTGATTTTGTGGCTCTCTGTGATGGAACCACGAGCCGTCGCTCGCTGACCGATCATAGGCTTCTGGTAGGGATGTAGACTCATAGGAGTATGACACTAAATGAAGGTTAATTCATCCCATTTGCAAACCGACTGCCTTAAATTGACCTACTGCCATTAAAATTGATAAACTAGTATTTATAATGTGCTAATAATGTTACTGTGAACTTATTTCATTTGAGATCACTAAAAATACTTTAAGTAAAGAGATTTTCACTGCATCAGCAACTACACAATCACTGCCTGTTAAATAAAAAAATCACTTTTATTTAGTATATTTGACTCAGGTTTTGACAGTACATTACTGTTTTTATGGTAAATTGTTAACAGTATATTACTGATTTTCTAATTTACAGTTTATTACTGTTAAAATACATTTTGTGGGTGTGTCATTTTATCTTACACCTTTAACCCTTTCAACCCCACAGGAACATCCTGTAGTGTCCACACTACAAAGAGTAAAAGTATCATTGACGCAGTGTTTCAGTGAGATAATTAAGTGAATATGTAAGTGATTGTTAAGCAGTAGTGATGAACACCTGCTGTTAACAAGCAGAATCACTAAAGGAAAGAGGAACAACAAGAACAGAAAAAGAGCAGAGACGAGCAGAAACAGAGCTACCATAACTGACTTAAAGCCATTGCACATTATTTAAACATAAGTTTGACTTCTTCTCTCTTCTGGTCTTGTTTCTCTGTCCTTCAGTGATTCTGCATGTCAAGTGTTCATCAGTGTCTGAATTCACTCACTTCTGTTTATTCACTCTGTTAAAGTGGATTAAATTAGTGTACTAGGGAATAGTGAATGAGGGTATAGGGTGTAATTTGGAACACAGCCTCTGAGTCTCGACTTTGAGCGCTGTTAATTCACAGTATATTCCTGTAAGCTATTTTCTTGAAAATGACAAATATTACCAGGAATACATGGTTTTCTATGGTATATTAGCCTGGTTAAAACCAGACCATTCTCAGTAGTAACTGAGTTATGGTCTGGCAAAGCTTCATTAATAACTAATTTCCAAAGGGGCGTCACCAACGGACGTCGCTCAAATGCCTCTGGGCGCAATTGGATAGACCTAAAACCAATCAGAGCGATTGTCGTCGTGTAAAGCCATATGCTGCGTCCCAATTCGCCTAAGTTACACTACGCCATAAAAGTATGTACTCTTTTTGTGAAGAAAAGGTAGGCCTATTTACTTTTGAATGTGTAGCAAAAAAGTAGGTAAGCTTTGGGACATACTACTTCGTCATCTTTATCGGACGGATCTGTTGCGTGCATCCTGTCACGTAAACTGCCCTGTCAATCATCTTGTCACAGTTAAAATCCTCTATTAAATCTTATTTAATTTCCTACCGTTTCGGAGAGAAATGTAGTACCACGTTCATCTGCCAGTGGGTCTTTCATGGAGACTGTCCTCATGTGTTTGCAATTTGAATATAATAATGCATTTAAAAGTTGGTGCGCTTCACCAACGGACGTCGCTCAAATGCCTCTGGGCGCAATTGGATCAATCATTGTGTAAAGATCGATCGTCATTGTGTAAAGCCCACCTCAACGTTTCTGATTGGTGCTGCGATTTCGATGGATTAGAAATGGGCTTGAATGAGCTCTTTGCCAGACTACTTGCAGAGCAAATCTAAATTTGCCGGAAGTTGTCTGGGTTTTCCCAGGCTAATGGTATATTACTGTTTTAATGGAAAATGATATGTTACTGTCAGAATGTGGCCTTTTTTACAGCAAGGTTTAACAGCGTACCTTTTGGCACAACCATTACTCCAACGTGCAACTATCCCTCAGATGAAAAAACAGAAACTGAGCACTAGCCAATGGGATTAGCAGTGGCGCATTAGTCCCACCCATTACTGAATAACCAGCTGACAGAGTCCACGCTTGATCATTGTCATATGCGAAAGACTACGAACGTGTGTGTGTGTGAATATATTTTGTGTCAATACAGAAAGACAATTATGTCCGTATCAAATTTATGAATACGTAAAAAAAATCAATCCTCACCTTGATGTGTTGAACTGTTTTCTCCAACACTCCTTTAATGTTTTCATTGTGTTTCAGTTTCTCTTGTAAGGACATCAGTGCAGTATTGAGCTCCTTCTAGAATTTAAAGAGAAAATCTATAAGATACCAGACTTTATTATGATCTCAGGGGTGGGTAGAGTATCCAAAAACTGTACTCAAGTAAAAGTACTAGTACTTATAGAAATATTTACTCAAAGTAAAAGTAATAATTTTAATAGTTACTTGAGTAAGAGTAAAAAGTATCCAATGAAAAAACTACTAAAGTAGCTAGTTACTTCATATATATATATATATATATATATATATATATATATATATATATATATATATATATATATATATATATAAGTGATTGTTAAGCATATATATATTTGCAGATTTGCTTCCTTAAATATTCCTGTTAGGACTCCGAGTTGAGTGTGAATTGAAAGCGCTTCAGACGATTCAGTGAGTGCAGGAAACTGAACAGGTCATTCAAACTGATTTGCGAACTGATTTAGACAGATCTGCCAACTTGTTTGATGAAGTCTTTGAACAGAATCGACTCAAAAGAGTGATTCATTTGTGAATTGAGCATCGTTCATGCCCAGAAAAAAAGATACAGCGCGCTTGGTATAAATTACGCATTTAACAACATGTATTGCATTAAAATAAAGTAACGAGAGAAATGTCGCCCAACGTAACAAAGTAAAAGTACAGTTTTCTCATTAGAAATGTACTCGAGTTAAAGTAAAAGTACCCACATTTAAATCTACTCTTAAAAGTACAATTTTACCAAAAAAAATACTCAAGTAAATGTAACGAAGTATATGTACTTTGTTACTACCCACCTCTTATACTGTATAATACATAAGCTTTAACAAATGTTTTATCCTCATCTGTAAATCCGTCTTACCTTATATGATGAAACCACTTCACCGATGGGTCTGAATGTGTGATTGACGTGTTTCTGTGAATCTCTGCACACTAAACACACAGGCTGTTTGTCCTCCAGACAGAAGAGTTTGAGTTTCTCACTGTGTAAACTGCAGATCTTCTCAGACCCTGATGAACGCCTCTCATTTCTCTCCTTCAGGAACGACTCACACAAGTTTTTTAACACAAGATTACATGGAGGATCATCTCTTGAGGATCTTCTCCTGCAGACAGGACACTCCTGAGTGTTCTTGGTTCTCCAGAACTGTTGAAGACACTCTTTACAGAAGCTGTGGCTACATGACAGAAGAACAGGAGCCTTGAAGATTTTATTACACATGCAACAAGAAAAATCGTCTTCAGATAATGAAGCCATTTTCACTGTTTGAGCTCCAGCAACCTTTTTGAATCAATGTCTCAAAATTAAGGTTTCAAAAAATGAATAACCACAAGAATCACAAATATCTGTTATCTGTTCAGAAACAAGCATAAATCCTTGTTGAAAGTTGTTCTTCTTCATTCTTCAGTGACTACTGATTCTTTATCGCTTTTGTCAAGACAAAGTCAGTGACAGAAAGGAGAAATAAGATGTCAGTCTCTTCCTAGTAAGTGTTGTAAGAGCCTGGAGTTGCTCAATCTTTCCCCTCACACTGACTAGTTCCTTTTCTGCTAAAAGTCCACCACTATCATCCCTGTTCACAGAAAGCCACACACAGCAAAATCCCCAGAGTTAAATTAACTCTGCTCAGAGAACATTTGGTCCCACTCTAAAGAGTGTTAAATTAACTCTGAATCAGAGTTAAAGTTAATGAGATAATTAAGGGATTGTAAAGACCACACATTGGCCCAACGACGGAATCCAACGGCCTGGGAGAAGGGATAATGCGTGTATGTCTTTTCAGCGCTCAGTGAAGTTCACTTAATTTATTGGAATTTAGTTTCAATATTACTTTAGCTCTATGCGTAATCTGACTCCAATTTCAAATGATAATAACATTTAGATTGTGTTTCTTATTAGAAAATAATCATAAATATTGATTATTAATTAATTTAGATCTTCGATTATTCTGAGTATCCCATACTTTCAATTAATCATTCATTAAGGGACCCGATGCCGCACAGAGTCACACGCCCCGGGTTTACGTGGATCTCACGGACACAGCCTCGCCAGTCTGATCTTGGTCAGAGGGTGCAGGGTTTGCTAATACCTCTTAAGTCGGTTGCCTACTGCTCACTCATACAAAAAAAGTGTAGTTTATTTTAGCCACTTCCTTACAACCAGCCTCCTCATAGTCTACTAAAATAATGATTTCAGAAAACTTCAGAATAAATTAAGATGTAACATTTATTTGTCAGGTAAAAATGTATCATGCCAATTACACAAGTAAATGATTAAAAGCCAATTCAGAAATAAGAAATACATGACATAATTTACTCAAAGATGACTCTAAAAGTAAGCAATGCATTCCTGACAGAGACACACAGTAGTATGTGAGTGCTTTCCAACAGGGAAACACTGAAACAGCACTGTATGGGGGATGATCCTGGTTGCAGGGTCCCAAAGGCTGCTCTGTCACCTACCCTTAAATACCCAGACCAGAACAAAATGGTTATACAAATATTGTTTGGAGTTGTTTTGGGTCAATTCATGTACCAATTTATTGCAGGGTGAGTTTTGTCTTAGCAGGAAAATCAGTTCTTACAGGATTAATTAAGTGATGATTGAGTGTAACAGAGTAAAGAAAGGAAAAACAGAAACTAAGTGTAGAGTCAAAATGCTTGTTTTAGTTATAAAATATTTGTTCTTGGTAAATTAACCCTGTTCATTGGTTATTTAAATAATGCATCTTGGAAAAAGGGAGACAACTACAGGGAAGAAGGGTGTACAATGGGTTTAATCAGCCATCTTCTCAGTTCACACGAGCTGTTGAGAAGGATGGTAGGTGAAAAAGTCTCCGGTCGATCAGTTAAGAAAATGTTGGAAGATATGGTTTTAGACAAAAATAAAGTAATTTGCATTTGTCTAGAAATGTGTTTGAGAGAACTTTATTCTGTATTTTCTGTTCAGAATGGTAAATTAGTGTGTAGCAGGTTCTTACGTGCCTTACAGGTGGCTGTGCACATGTGGTTTCTGGCCTTTCTGGCTGAGATGTCCTTATGTCTGAACTCTGGGGTACTGAATACCTTGCATTGTCATTCAGATTTTCCTGATTCTCTATTTCTATTATTCTATTTTGTTTGATTTCGTAACTGCCAATACCCTTTAATGTCTCTGCATATGTCACCTTATTCACAACCTTGTACCTCTGTACGTCTTTAGCTTGTTTCTGAACTACACATCCAGCATATGCTCACCTCCACAATTGCAGAATTTTAGCTTAGCATCCTTTTTACACTTTCCATAGTCATGTTCTCCTCCGCATTTTACACACCTTTGTCTCCATTTACATTGTTGTGCTATATGTCCCATTCTCTGACATTTGAAGCATCTTAGCGGTTGTGGAATATATTCCCTAACTTTGGACTTCAGAAGGCATTATCTTTTCAAAAACATGCAGCACAGACAAGCTATCTGTTTTAACACCACTGTTGTTCGTTTGGAGTCTTTTCTAGTACCTTTTTTTCCTCATTCTTCACATCCTCTATGGACATTTCCAGCAGAACATGTGAAATCACTCCTCTTTCCACCCCCAAGGCTTTTCATTTTCAGAATCATCTCCTGCTGATTCTTATTTACTGATGATATTAGAATTCTTCTATTACTCAGCAATTTCTTAAGTGATTTTGCTTGTTATTATCAGGTGTCTTCAATAATCAAACAATCATCACTCAATTAATCACTTAATTATCTCACTAACTCTAGCACTGCTTCAGTACTTATAACACTCTGCTGGTGGTTCCCATATAAACACAAAGCTGTGTTAATTTAACACTGGGGATTTTGCTGTGTTGAGGTAAATATGCCATTTACATTTTCCTGTACTGAAAAATATATATATATTTTTTTTTTAAGTAGAAACAGCTTTAAGTCAGAAATTGCTATTAGTTGAAATGAAACCGCAAATAACATTGAATTAAACACACATTTTTATTTTTTTTAAGTAGAAAGATTAAAATAGTATTTTCTTGTAAAATGTTATCAAATCTTTGTTTTATCTACAACTTTTTACAATGTGTTAGGAGCACCAACAGTGTAAAATATAAAAAATAAATAAAAAAAAACACCGTCCAGCATCTGTTGTTTCTCAGAAGATCTGTGATATTGTGAATTGTTTTTCATATTCGTAATTACCTGAGAATGAGGAGCACATTTCTTCTGTTGAGTCTTCTGATTGGTGCTCAGACCTTTCATATTCTACAAAAGCC
Source organism: Squalius cephalus (assembly GCF_949319135.1). Lineage (NCBI taxonomy): Eukaryota > Metazoa > Chordata > Actinopteri > Cypriniformes > Leuciscidae > Squalius > Squalius cephalus. The sequence continues at coordinate 21,753,507 of NC_137122.1, forward strand.
AAACTCTAAAAGTCATCAGGACATCACAAGACTGGCCATCCTACGTGCGACTGAAAAGGTCTGCGAGAGTGTTGACCCAGGCTTCAAAACGGTACGAATATATTTATATATTGTACAGACATCTGTTGTGCTCCAGCAGAGCCACACGTGTGACATTTAACAATGATTGTATTTTGTTTTTAAAGTTAAAATAGACATAAGCTTCTATCATAATGTTCAAAGTGTTAAATGTAAAGCAGAATAGGTCAGTTTTACTGTAAATGGCATCAATATTATAATTATATTTATGTAATATACTCTTGGTCACCTTTACTGTTTAAGACTGTTTAATGCCCTATTTAAGACAATATTCCACAGAAACCCAACATGTTTGGTTTGAATCATTTTGATCATCATCATCATCCTCATCATCATCAAAAAAAAGGAATTTTTCCAAAGACTATAGATATACAAAGATGGTGCACTAATGAATGGGAGAAAGTGTTACCTGCAATATGGTGGAATAAGTCCCGCCTTCTAAGAGCCAATCACTGATTGGTAAAGTCAGAGTCGGAGTTAGAGGCTCCGGTTACTGGAGCGTTTTAAAATGTTTTTCCTCTTATTTGAAGGAAAGGTCTTTTTCAGTGTGGATTGGGAATTTTTCTTCCTCTGTAGTTCATATTGACTGTGGGGTTCCTCAGGGCTCCATTTTGGGGCCTATTTTGTTTTCTTTATTTTTGTTGCCCTTAGATCTTGTCTTTAAAATACACGGTTTGTTGTATCATCTTTATGCCGATGACATTCAGATTTACTTGCCTATTAAATCTGGAGGATCAACTCCTCATTTGTCTTTGTTTTTATGTCTTGAGGAGGTAAAGTGCTGGTTAGAACAAAATCGTCTCCAGCTACGTGCGACTAAATCTGAAGTTATAATTTTTGGGCCAAATCAAGGTGACAGAAACTTAATGGATGTTTTGGGTCTATGGTCAATGAATGTGCGGCCCTAAATAAGGAATTTGGGTGTAATTTTTGACTCATGCATAACATTCGCTGATCTGATAAAGTCCGTGGTAAAAAAAATTCTTTCAGTTAAGGACTATTGTAAAAATGAAAACTTTTTTGTCTGCTACTGATCTTGAAACAGTGATTCATGCATTTGGCTGCATTCTTCAAAGTCCGCGGCCTTCGAAGTTTGCAGCCTTCACACTGGGACACAGCTATTGTTTAACCTGAAGAAACCCTGATGTTCCTGTCTGACCTGTTTAAACACACCCAAAGGTGATCAGAAACTCCACCCTCTTACAACACATTTGAAGAGAGCTTTTCTTTTTCATACTGACTCTCTTCTCTCTCGACAAAAGCAAAAAAGAATCAGCCATCAATGAAGAATTAATAGAAGCACGTTCAATGAAGATTTTGAGAAGTTTGTTTCTGAACAGACAGCAAATCTTTGATTCTTCTGGTAATCAATTTTTGAAACCTTGATTCAAAAAAGTGAAAGTAAAGTTCAGATTGCTGGAGCTCAAACAGAGAAAATGACTTCACTAAATGTATCTGCAGAAGAGCTTTCTTGTCCTGTATGTCGTGAAATCTTCACTGCTCCTGTTCTTCTGTCATGTAGTCACAGTTTCTGTAAAGAGTGTCTTCAACAGTTCTGGAGAACCAAGAAAACTCAGGAGTGTCCTGTCTGCAGGAAATTGTCAAGACATAAGCCTTCAATCAATCTTGCATTAAAGAACTTGTGTGAGTCGTTCCTGAAGAAGAGAAATGAGAAGCGTTCATCAGGATCTGAGGAGATCTGCAGTTTACACAGTGAGAAACTCAAACTCTTCTGTCTGGAGGACAAACAGCCTGTGTGTTTAGTGTGTTTTACTTCACAAAAACACGACAATCATAAATTCAGACCCATCGGTGAAGTGGTTTCATCATACAAGGTAAGACAGATTTATAGATGAGGATAAACACTTGTTTAAGCTTATGTATTACATATAAAATCATATTACAGAAATCTCTGGTGTCATAGATTTTCTCTTTAAATTCCAGGAGGAGCTCAATACAGCACTGAAGTCCTTACAAGAGAAACTTGAACAAAATGAAAACATAAAAAAAAAGTTTGAGAAAACCGTTCAATACATGAAGGTAAGGATTGATTCTTTTGACATATTTACAAATTTAAGGTTGCTAATACAATGCTAAATTATATATTTATATTATACACACAATATAAGTGTAATCTGTACAATAACTAATATTTCCCCTTGGGGGAAATAAATAAATTTGAAGTTGAAAGTTGATTTTTTTGGAGAAAAAAAAAACATTATGATGTCCAGAAATCAATTTCAATAGTACATTGGGTTTAAGTTGTTGTTTAATGAGATCTACTAATATGTATTGTTAGTGCCGAAAATTTTCAAAAGTACTTTAATGTTCTAGTGGAAGAACTTTTGCTAAGCGTGTCAGAGATTCTGGGTTCAAATCTGCACTTGTATAGTTGTTTTTTTCCGAAAACAAAATGAATCTGTTCATCAGGGGTTGTATATCAAAAAGAGACACGTTTGTGTGAATTTTGTTTTGTGATTTCACCGGAACGAATAGAGAGTCTCAACAATGGTGTTAAGCGATAGACTGAACCGCGTGTCCCTGTGAAGCAAGTGCGCGAGCCCCAAGAGAACAGCTGTATCCGCACCACTGATAGCAGCGGCAACGAGCTCAGCAGCTTGATTTAAAAAAACAACACATTTCAGTGCTATAGAAAGACTCTTATTTAACAAAATTATGCCTTACTAAGAAGTCTAGTTTCAAATATAATTCAGTTTCAAATAATTCTTTTGAAGTGTTGGTGCTTAATGTAACAATATCTAGTGTGAATGATAAATCACGTTTGAGATTTGTGCTGGCTACTGTATACAGGCCATCAGGGCACCATACAGACTTTATCAAAGAATTTGCTGACTTTCTATCAGAGTTGGTACTGGCTGCAGATAAAGTCCTAATTGTTGGTGATTTTAATATGTATGTAGATAATGAAAAAGATACATTGGGATTGGCATTTAAAGACTTCTGATTTAAATTCTTAACACTATTGGAGTTAATGTTGGAATCATCACAAACACACATGGAATAAATGTTGATGCCATTCAAATTCTATAGCAGAGTGATGACATCTCAGATGTATTAGCTCAAATAAAGGGAATATATATATATATATATATAAATTAATCATGGTTATGATCAAGTATTGCATATTTTAAATCGCCCAAAAAGGGAATACATAGCCCATGTATTTGTATCTCTATATATCTATCTATAAATTACAGAAACGTCTGTCTGTCTGTCTGTCTGTCTGTGTGTGTGTCTGTCAACCACATATCTCTTGAACCGTTAGTCCGATGGATTTCAAACTTGACAGGTGTGTCGCTACGGTCACGAGTAAGTGCAGTGCCAAGTTTGACGTTGTTTGGATGAGAAATGCTAAAGATATGGTTAAATATATCATTTTTAAAAGGTTGTGGTTTAAAAATAAACATTCTGACATTAGAGAGTTGTATCGGTCAAAGAAGCCCCAAGAAGGTTGTGGTTTAAAAATAAACATTCTGACAATCTGTCAGCTGTTTACTTCTGAATATTATAGTTTGGTTCCAAAATGTGATAAATCCACTGATCTATCCACCTTATTCTGCTCAGTCTAAACAATGCGCGCTGCCATGACGACGACTCCGGTTGCCTACTTCCGTTCGTAGCGCTTGACCTGTACTAGCAGCGAGAGAATGAGTTCAAGCTCCTCATGTGCAGTTGTTATTTGTTTTAACAATTCAAAGAAGATTTCAAACTTTTTAGAAACTGAGTGTTTCGAGCATAAGATAAAAAGGAGATAATGCCCATGTCCGATTCCGTATCAGATTCAATAAAGTAAACGTTTAGAGTGGTTAGCGTTAAAACTGAACTTCTCTCGCTACTAGTACAGGTCAAGCGCTACGAACCGGAAGTATGGAACCGGAGTCGTCGTTATGGCAGCGCCCATTGTTTAGAGCAGAATAAGGTGGATATAGAATGACATTATATAGATCAGTGGATAAATCCATTTTGATTAATTTGAGTAAAAATGTGTTTTCTTTACCAAGAAACCAACAATTACTAAAAACACACACAAAAACTGATTTTGCACGGGCACTTTGCACTGCTCCCTGAATCGACACGCTTATTCATTTGTGGATGTTAACTGAATCTGTAAGTCAGCTATGCTGTTTACTTCTGAATATTATATTTCATTCTGGTGCGCTTAATGTTATCGCCACTGTGTAATAGTAGCCTATGCTATTCACCAACTAAACATATCCTATTCAATGCGTTCACAGTCTCTTTCATGGGCATCATTTGTAGTAGCCTATTCACAAACTGTTTCCTCAAGCATAGCGTTTTCTCGGAGTTCACTGTGTGCTTTCTACCATGCACAAATAAAAATGTCACTGAACTTTTGCTGTGTAATTGTAACTATGAGCAATCAAACACACCAAACCAACAATTACTAAAAACACACACAAAAACTGATTTTGCACGGGCATTTTGCACTAGCACTTAGAAGATGGTGGTATACATAAACACTCAGTCAGCTACACTGTTTACTTCTGAATATTATAGTTTATTCACAGCCATCATTTGTAGTAACCTAGCCTGCTCCCTGAATTCAATGCGTTCACAGTCTCTTTCACGGGCACCAAACCAACAATTACTAAAAACACACACAAAAACTAATTTTGCACGGGCATTTTGCACTAGTAGATAATTAATTACAACGAAATTATAATCAATTATGAATATACAGATAGGCTAGATCAAATTTCAGAATAACATTTAACAGAATTAATTTCACATAACATAATCCCTTTAGCGCAAAACAGCAATATTTGCATGTATAATGAGGTTTAAAAAGGTGAAAAAATCATCGTAGACTACCGGTAAAAAGTTCCTAAAGTACTTTCATTGTAAATTTAACTATGAAAGTGTTAATTTTTCAAAATTAAATGTTTTTTATAAAATATGATCAAAGGACATGAAAGTGCCCATAGTCTAAGAATTGCCCATATACATATGTATATATTATCAGGCCCGACGGTGTCCGGCCTTTTTCTATATATATATATATATATATATATATCACATGGCGTCCCCACTACGTATAGCTACGCAATACGAAGTGATCATTCTCAAAAGGGAACGTACTCTGTTACTATCATAACCTCGGTTCCCTGAGAGTTAGGGAACGAGTATTGCGTATAGTAACATGGCAAGTATGTCACTTCAGTCGATGTAACCTGCTAAAATGGCTATTTCGTGGACTAATATAGGCTAAGCCACGCCCCCTCGGCAGTCTCTAACGTGTGTTGGTGCGCTGCTAGCTCATTGGCGCACACATCAGAGGCGCCCGCGCCATTGAATGTGCAGTTGCCACAGCACCGCCAATAAGTGAGCCAGACACTTACCGTGCTAGCTGTGCAGCTGCAAATGTGTTTTACATTTTAGGCTTCAGAATTTTCAAGGAAAAGGAGTTTCCCCACTGCGTATAGCTACGCAAAACTCGTTCCCTAACTCTCAGGGAACCGAGGTTACAATAGTAACCGAGTACGTTTCTTTGTCTCCCTCTGACAGCCTAATTTGCATGGTTTATGATGTCAGAATTCGTCATTTCTACTCCAAAGCATGGTAAACATAGTATAATAAATTTTATTGTAGCCTACTATATATATTTAGCTAAGGCAAACCAAAAGGTTTAATTCGGTACCAATATAGATATGTCTGGAAGATACAAAAGTAGAGATACATTCTTATTCTTAAATATAAGCACTTAGAGTTCAACTAACACAACTAGAATGTCATAACTAGGCTAATATGAGGTGGGAAATATACATACACACAGGAATATATCATATACATTTTGGAATAACTTGTATTCTGAGTTAAATGCAAATAATGTTTGTGTATAATATTGGGGCGTCTCTGAGAGGTCCATCCATGCCACATGGACTTCTTGCTTGCCGTGAGAGGGGAGTTGAGGTTATTACGATCTTTTTGAAGATCACAAAGGAGTTTGGAGGTGTTTCTGTTGGGCGTCTCTGAGAGGTCCATCCATGCCACCTGGACTTCTTGCTTGCCGTGAGAGGGGAGTTGAGGTGATTACGATCTTTTTGAAGCTCACAAAGGAGTTTGGAGGTGTTTTTGTTTTATCTCTCACTAATGTGTCAATGGAGCATTTTGATCCAAATTCATTGGCGCTTGGACTGTGATTTACATGAATGAGTCAAATAGGTTAAAAGCTTTCTGAAACTTAGAATGAATAAGTCACCGTGATTTCGTCCAGGCGCTACACAGATCATTATCTAGTCTCGTGTAAACTTCATTTAGCCAAGGCTGCAAAGCCAACTCCGTGTTTATAGATATGTTAGACCTATCACTTCTCCCACTAAAGATTGCTTTATTAATAATCTTCCTGATCAGTTTCATCATCTCAGCCTCCCAGATAGCTTAGAAGAACTCGATATTGCAACTTTTAACTTTCTCTTTTCCAGCACTTTAGACACAGTTGCTCCTTTGCACTTAAAGAAGCTTAAAGAAAATAGTCCAATAGTGCTTAAGAGAGCAGCCAGAAAAATGGAGCGCAACTGGAAGAAAACAAAACTAGAGGTATTTTGCATTTCATGGAAAGAGAGCACAACTGCCTTCAGAGAGGCCATAAAAGCTGCTAGATCTGCTTATTTTTCAACCCTATTAGAAGAAAATAAACAAAACCCTAGGTATTTATTTGAAACAGTGGCTAAACTAACGAAAAATAAAGCTTCAAGCCCAGACATTTCCAAGCAGCACAGCAGTAATGACTTTATGAACTTCTTCACTTATAAGATTTAATAATATCAGGGAGAAAAAAAATATAAGATAATATCAGGGAGAAAATAAATACGCAACCGTCTACTACAGTATCGCATCAGGCAGTGCATTGTAGTCTCGGATGGATGGATGTTCGTGTCGGCGAGAGCGTGCTGCGGCCACTTGTCTGGATGGACGGAAGCGGTTGAACAGCTGGGGTTCGGAAGAGGCGGCTGGGGTGTGCGCCGCGGACGCCTAGACGAAGGCGGGAGGAGCGGGTTTTTATGGCGGCGCCTAGACGAATTTTGCAGGAGGACGCTGAGGACGATGGCTCGATTTCCCTTGCGGAAGGGGAGCCGAGGATCCTGGTGTTGGCTTGGCAAAGGAAGAATATTCTGCGGAACACTCTTCGTTTGAGGTAAAGTGTTGCTGGAGCTCATCATCGAGTTGGTTGGGACATGGTTCAAAGGGCATCTGCTGCTTAAATAGTATACTCGTAATGATGATTGACAGGACTGAATGTTTAGGCTCCTCCCGAACCTAAGTTTTGAAGGTGCAGTCTGTAAGCATGACAAATAGTGGTCGAAATAGGTTCTGCAGACCAATTCAAAATATCAGAGATCGTCGTTTCTCTCGCCACTTGCTCCTCAGCCTGGACAGCGCTCACACGGGTTGCCAGTTTGAGCACACGCAACATGCAGGAATGAGCGCAATGGACAATGAAAATTGGCAATGTGCAACATCACAGACCAAAACAAAAACAAACATTCCAGCCTGGAAACGCACATTTCAAAGTAAAATAACTGGCTGAAGAAGTGTTTTTCGGAGAAACGAATATGTGAGCATAGCATGTTTCCTCAATATATGCAAACATATTATGGTATTTTTATGCTTTAGTAGAGTGAAAAAGTTATATACAGCACCTTTAACTAACCCACATTTCACCACTGATCTTTGAGATGATTGAAGTGAATGTAATTTGATTTCAGTCTCAAGCTGAGCACACAGAGCGTCAGATTAAACAGCAGTTTGAGAAGCTTCATCAGTTTCTCAGAGATGAAGAAGAAGCTACAATCACTGCACTGAGGGAGGAAGAGGAGCAGAAGAAGCAGATGATGAAGGAGAACCTGAAGAAGATGGACAGACAGATCTCAGCTCTTTCACACACAATCAAAGACATGGAGGAGATGATGAAAGCCAGTGACGTCTGCTTTCTGAAGGTCTGATTTCACATCATTGATTGATTGATTGATTGATGATTAATTGAGTTCTTGATAATAAATGGTGTGTTTGTTCTGCAGAAGTTTCCAGTTTCAATGGAAAGGTGAGTGATCTGCTGGTGTCTCTGGTCTCTCTGGTTCTGGTCCAAAGCCACTGCAGTTCTGACCCCTGAATGTTCTTCCAGAGTCCAGATCTCACCACTGGATCCACAGATGGCTTCTGGAGCTTTGATTCATGTGTCACAATACTTGGGCAACCTGCCGTTCAGAGTCTGGAAGAAGATGCAGGACATCATCCAAAATAGTGAGTCTAGAGAAGATCTGTGCTGTTACACACTGGAAATCATGCATGTGTTTTTCATGAAACACAAGTACCAGATTATTTTAATTTATAGTAATCCACATACCAACATTGTGACGTCCCAGATCTGGCCCACATCTGGCACATGTGGAATGATGATCTGGCCCACATGCAGTGTGGAATGACAGCCCTTGGGTAGCATGATCAGATCTGATTGTGATTACAACTTTTCCAAAATCAGTTTCTCTTGATGAGACTCAAATGTTTGAATCACACATTTAAAGGGTTAGTTCACCCCAAAATGAAAATTCTGTCAGTAATTACTCACCCTCATGTTGTTCCAACCATGTAAGTCTTTCGTTCATCTTCGGAACACAAATTAAGATATTTTTGATGAAATCTGACGGCTGCATCACTCCTCCATAGGCTTTCAGAGGGACCGAAACTCGTCGACCCAGAAAAGTTATTAAAAACATCGTTAAAATAGTCCAAGTGACTACAGTGGCTCTACATTACGTTTATCATGCGACGACAATACTTTTTGTGCGGAAAAACAACAAAAATAACGACTTTATCCAACTATTAGTGTTCTTCAATGTGGGCCTCTGACGAGAGTTCACGGGAGCGCCACGACGCATGCGCGAGAACTGAGATTACGGCGTTCTTCTTCTTCGTTCTACAGCGTGCGTCTTCCTCTGCTTATAAACAGACCATTTTGCGCTTCCGGCAATGTCGGGACTTCATCTTGTACATAGATATCATATTATTATATGATATCTATGATCTTGTACAGTAAATGGTGGTAATACTCCAAAGGAGTGAGCAGCCAGTAACAATAGAAGAAGAACGCCGTAATCTCAGTTCTCGCGCATGCGTCGTGGCGCTCCCGTGAACTCTCGTCAGAGGCCCACATTGAAGAACACTAATAGTTGGATAAAGTCGTTATTTTTGTTGTTTTTCCGCACAAAAAGTATTGTCGTCGCATGATAAACGTAATGAAGAGCCACTGTAGTCACTTGGACTATTTTAACGATGTTTTTAATAACTTTTCTGGGCCGACGAGTTTCGGTCCCTCTGAAAGCCTATGGAGAAGTGATGCAGCCGTCAGATTTCATCAAACATATCTTAATTTGTGTTCCGAAGATGAACGAAAGACTTACATGGTTGGAACAACATGAGGGTGAGTAATTACTGACAGAATTTTCATTTTTGGGTGAACTAACCCTTTAATGTTTGTCGCTGATGGCATTAAACACTGATAATAAAAATTAGTGAGTAACTAAAAACACTGATCAGAGGAAAATGTCTGATGTGTTTGATCAATAGGGTTAGTGTCATAATTCATAATTATCTGTGTTCGGTTCACTCTTGTTCATTATATGAACATCAGAATAAAAGCATAGTGATTGTGTCTCATCAGCTCCTGTGATTCTGGATCCAAACACGGCTCATCCACGTCTTGTCCTGTCTGATGATCTGACCAGTGTGAGAGAAATCTGGGATGAACAGCCGCTTCCTGATAATCCAGAGAGATTTGACTTTCTTTGTGTTCTGGGTTCAGAGGGTTTTAACTCAGGAACACACTCCTGGGATGTGGAGGTTAAAGAGAGTCGATGCTGGAGACTTGGGGTAACTACGGCATCAAACCAGAGGAAGGGATGGGATTGCTTTAACACTGATGTCTGGAGTGTGGAGTATGATCTGTATGGACTGACTGGGTTTGGTTTTCCCATTGAACAGGATCTTGAGCGTGTGAGAGTTGATCTGGACTATGACAGAGGAACGGTGTCATTCTCTGATCCTGTAACTAACACACATCTACACACATTCACAACCACCTTCACTGACACACTCTTTCCAGTCTTCTGGTGTCCTGAATCTCTGAGGATCTTACCGGTCAATAGTCAGTAAAAGTTATCCTGTAAGTCTGGATCAAGCTGATTTCATCTTTTACAGTCATTATGTTTGCAGTATTTAATCCATATCACATGAGTAAAGCCGGGTGCACACTGTGCGATTTTGGACACGATTTGGCCGTCTGAGACAAATTTTGCAAATCCTAAAAGATTCCTCTGATCTTAAGCTAAAATTTGAAGTCTTTGATTGTTTTATGACCGATTTGACACACAGTTCCACAGTGTGATCTAAGATGACCATCAAATTGTCTTTGTTTTTCAAGACAAGCTATGACCAAAGTTAATGTAAGCCACCATTTCAATTCCCGCGTGTAATGCCAAAACCAAAAGTATCATTGATCGATGATGTAAAAGTTTTCTTGTGTGCATCTGTTTTTAACGCGTCTTGACTGCCGTACAGTCTAACATTAATGACAATTGAGCTCTTACAGTGTGATATGACTTACAGCAAGGATCATGTTCGTACAGTCTGTCAAGCAACAATCGTAAAGGACTATGATAAATCGCAGTGTGTACCCGGCTTAAGAGTGCTGTTGATCTGTGATTGAGCTGTAGCTGATCACATGACTGTTAGCTGATCACATGATGCCCAGCACTACTGCATCACTCACAAGTCTCTGTGACACTGAAATCTCTTACAAAGATGAAAATTCCTATTTATATATTTTAACAAACGTGAGATTACGTGATTTTAGTACCATTTAATGAAAGTTTATAATGGTTGGACATGATAATGGAATGGATGATTTAAATCTGCAGTCCGTAGCTTTTTTGGGTTAAAAATTTTCCAAAATAAATTTTTGAGCAAGTTCATAACCAGCCAGTGTTCAAAACTCTCTGCTTGCCTTAGCTTGATTCAAAATGGTAAGCTTGTAATAATGTATTTAATTCCAGTGGTACTGGTGGATTTCCGCGGGAAATTCGAGCATGTTTTTGCGTCATTACGTCACATCTGTACATGGGTCAATGACGTGATGGGTCATTTTTTTTGTCCAAAGGCCTTAATAATAATAAAAAAACAAATATATAACATCCAAAGTATGTAAGGTAGTACAACTTGATCTCTTTTACTGAATCCAAAAGGTTTTAATTATATTTTACTACATATAAAGGTGTTTTAAAGATTTTGAAGTGTCAAAATGTCATTCGGTAAAACTGATATAGTAAATATTTAAATGGAATAATATTGTTTTTAATAACTAAGGGAACTACAATAATACAAATATAAAGCAGATAAGGCTCTTTTTTTTACATTTCCCCTTTTCTCCTTTCCCTGTGCAATGTTTTACTTGAATATGTTGGAGTGTTTAGAGTAGTCCAATAAATGATTACATTTATGAGATCAGTGATAATTTGTTTTAATATTTCTTCTGTGGTACACACTATATACTATCTCAACATAAATGTCAAATCAGTTTTTAACTTTCAAATCAGTGGTTAAACCGAATGACTTTTTTGGTGACATTTTTTCCATCTTATAAAAAATGGCAAAAAACAGTGTTAATTGATTGTACAAACCACAAAATCTTAAACTTAAAAAGCTAAGTAAACTAAAAAATGGTTTCAAATATAGTTATATCTCCATTCTATTTTTTTACACTTTTAAAAAACTTATTCGTCAGTGACCCACATATAAAGAAGGAGTCTTGGCTAGTAGGCTATGTTGCGTGTGAGGATGTTGGAGGTGGAGATTTATAGCCTTTTCTCGCAGCACTTGATATAATTAAACTTGTCAATTTGATGGCGGATCCAGAAAGGTTCAATGACAACTGGCAATTCACCCGTTGTAAAACGCAAAAGACTTCAGAGAAAAAAAGAAAACTGCAAACGGCCCATGCAAAAACAAGGATAAATATTGGGAGGGCATTAAATGAAGTCATGCAATGCTGATGTTGTTAACATTAACAGTTTGAGAACAAAGTATAATTTGCACAGTTTGACATGATATGATAAGCGAACGCACTTAAAGTTGATAATTCTGTGAATAACTGCAATTGCAGATTTTGAACAGAGATGGCGACAAAGAGGAAAAATGGCAGACTGCAGCTTTAAAGGTGAACTAAGTAACTTTTTTACCTTAACTGAACAGCTTCGGAGTCATTGGAATGGTTATATTACTTATTTCGGGTTGAATGGTGGTCGTTTATGGCCAAACACTTCGAGGCTTCGTTTGGCCATAGTCACGTGACATGGGTGTTTTGAATCATGCTTCGGATCAGTGAAACATCTGCGCTTCGGGATCTCACAAAGCTTCGGAACAACTGTTTCGCGTCAGCCATCCCTAGTTGGATCTCAAACTGTAAAATCTCAAGGCTACAAATCACCAATACTAAAATGCAACATATAGTTAAAGATTTAGACTCTGAATGACATCAGTGAATCAGTTCACTACATGATGGCAATGTCATCGTCAAACCATATTATGAGCAGATTTTCTCTTGCAGTAACAAATGTGCTTTATAAACACAATGTTGGAATGGTCAGAGAAAAACGAACACTAAAAATGAAAAGGGTCAAGAGCCCAACTAAAGCAAACACTTTGAAACGTAAAATTCCATAGCACCTTACCGTCTAAACTTCTGTTAAATCTCAAGAACTTCTGTAGATATATGATATTATAAAGTCAAATGGGAAATAAGAAGTGCAATAATGTGTAATGGCTCGAAGTCAGTTGTAGTTCTTGTGTTTCTCTTTTATCTGATCTTGTTGTTTCTCTTTTCTTCAATGATTCTTATTAACATTTGGTGTCACCACTAATGGCAAATCATCACTTAATTAATCACTTAATTATCCCATTAACTTCAACACTGCTTCAGTGTTAATTTTTAACACCCTGTAGATGGACCTATATCTACTATATCTACATATAGGTCCATCTACAGGGTGTTAAAAATTAACACTGAAGCAGTGTTAATTTAACAATGGGGATTTTGTTGTGCATCATCTGCATATAGAGCTGACTCAATTCTTCTGTCCAGATGCAGAAAAATATAATACCATTAAATAAAACTGGACTTATAATGCTCCTTGTGGAATTCCATTAATAATTTCAAATTCCTCAGATACTTCTGATCAATCTTCTTTCTGATAAAAAGTCTAGGACCCACATATAAAACATACCTCCAATTCCTATCTTACTTAATTTAATTAATAAATCTTCCCTCCACATGGAGTCAGGCCTTTTCAATATCAAAGAATACAATATTCATTAGTTGTTTGATTAAATGTTTTCTCTTTCTCATTGCTTACTTTCACAACAGCATTCATTGTAGAGCGTCCTTTTCTGAAACCACTTTGGTATGGCGCAAATAAACCTCTGTGTTCAAGGAAGCAGTTAAATCTTCTGACTAATATCTTCTCCATCCACTTGCATAGGTGGGATGTTAGGGCAATAGGTCTATAATTTCCAGCATTACTAGGATCCTTTCCAGGTTATTAAAAGGCAGTATTAGGGCACTTATCCAACTTTTAGGCACTTTACCTTCTTCCCTATATCTTATTAAATAAATACAATATTATATATTATCTGCAGACAATTCTCAGGTAGTTTCTGGAACATGACATAACTCAATTGATCTTCTCCTGTAGCAGTATTTCTAATACCATTTAATACTATCATTAGTTCATTCATATTCATTTCTGCATCTATGGTGCTTTTTATGTGACCGGGGATTTAGATTTACCACCAGGAACACATTAGGGGGTTCTATTTACTTGTAAAAGAATTTATTTTTATGTAAAATAAAAAACGACTTATTTTCAAATGTTGTTTATCAATTTAATTGACAAGAAACAGTTTGTTTTAAATGATCACAAAAGAAACAGAAAAGAGCAAAAACACAAAATTCAATAAATGGGGTTCTCAGAGCTGGTGATAAAATTTAAACCACCTCACTGCTCTACATTACTCAGGGTGCAATATTCTCTGTGATATACTGTACACTTGAGTATCACAGTTCACTTGTGTATATGAACACAATACTCTCTCTCAGGGACGTGCACAGACATTTTGAGGGGCAGGGGCTCAAGTGAAATAAAGGGCACTTCTCATAATTACGTATTTTTTTTTTCTTTTTTTAAACAAAAAAGTATATATATGTACGCAACTCTAACTTCCTTTTTTAAAAATTAATTAAAAAAGTTAATTAATTTTATCTTCCTCAAACTCACGCAATTGTTTCATTTTCAAAAGATGTCTACAAAATAATCAGTTCACACAGAAACCATGGTCTCCTTAGTATTCACTAGGTTTATAGAGCAGCAAAGGAAACCATTCCACAATGTGCATGTTTTGAAAACATTTTCTATGCTACTAGTTTCAAGTATATATTTATTAATTGTTTAAATACTTTTTGTTTCACAAGCAAAATAACTTTTTAGCTTCACACAACCAAGCATCAGAATACTGAATTGCCTTAATGTTTTAATCAAATACATTAATATTATTATTGCTATGCATGTACACACACACACACATACACAATAACTGATGGTGACTGACATGGACTTAGTTTCACATTTGAGGAGCAGGGAGGACTGTCATCAAATAAAACCTTCAAAATCCACATTTAGATGGAGTTTGTTTTAAACCTACTACACTCTTAAAAATATTCTGTGGCTTAGTAAATATTACAGAAATATTTAACTTTATTAACTTAATAAAATCTCTGAAAATCTTACTTGATTGTTTGAATTAAACTTACCAAAATAATTGAGTAAAAATTCAATAGGCTAAAAGCCAATGTCATGTATGTATTTGTGGTTGTATGGAATACTATTTTATAAAGGTTTAGAGGAAATAAAAAAAAAGTTAAATTACTCATAAATAAAAAGTTAATTTATAAATATTGTTATTTTTAATGTTTAATGTTAACTTATTTCTACTCAGTTTTATTTATTAATGTAGCAGATGCAGTTACTCAGATTTACTACATTTTTTAGAGTGTATCCTCCATCTGTTTGCATCTGTAGATTTCTTCTAAATTCACCAATTTAGATTTCTAAATTTCAGGGGGAAAGACTCTTGATGTAATTAAGTCATTAACTGGGGACGTTCTGTATGCAAATTAGGCGTCAACTAGTTAAAATGCGCACATTTGCATCTAATTGACAGGGCAATGCAGGTAAATAGGATAAACAAAATAACTAAAGCATATCACCTGGTGGTGATATATGCTTATTTTATTACTAACTTATTTTATTACATGGCTTGGTTGAATTCCAATGCATGATTTGCGGTGTGTTATTTCTTGATAACAGACCGCTGTGCGGAGTATGACCGTTGCCATGAAAAACGTTGCGTTGCTATGGATTCTAACCGTAGAGACGGAGCGTACTATTTTCTTTAGCGGAAGCAATACAATCGGGTTTTAATCGGGAGAGAGAGAGAGAGGGAGCACTTCAGAACTCCTGCCCTGATATTTAGATATACTATTCTTCAATAAGTAAGGAATAATTGACGACAGGCCGTTGAATTATTAGAAAAATAATGCACACCCGAGGTGGTAATGCGGTCACGACGCGAAGCGGAGTGGCCGTTCAGCTCGGGTCTGCATTATTTTTCTAATAATTCAACGGCCTGAAGTCAATTATTCCGCTTATACTACAGTTACCACACCTCGACACATTGTTCAGATTATGTATTTCAAGACGTTTGTAAAGTTTTTTGTCATTAAACCGCTCTTGTATGTTAGGGTTAGAAAAAAAAAAAAAAAACCACCCCAGAAAAAAGGGCACTTTCTCTCCAGGAATAAAAAGGGCAGGTGCTCAAGCCCCCTTTGATGTCTATGTGTGCACGTGCCTGCTCTCTCTTAAACATGGCAATACAAGAATACAACCGTTTTAACATGCTAAAAAAAATACGGCAGTGGGAATACTGTATAAAGAGAACAAAACAACATAAGTACATTCTTTATATTACCCACTTACCTATCAATTGAGAGAAATTAGAGAACATAACAATCAGCTCCTACACACCAACACATTCACTTCACGAGGGCTGAAATTCCCAACATTATGTTGCACACTGTGTAAATAATCACATCAAATTATAATCACATGAAAAGCACACAAAACATAAAAAAATGAAGTGTATAACATTTGGAATAAGGCAAATAACCAGGCTTACACCGCATGGTATGAAGTCATATCATCGCCGACATGACACACAACATAACTTTTCAAACATGGCAGTTCTCCGAATTAACGCAACAAAATACGCATCCACAAATGGTATTAAACAAAAATATACTCAAAAAAATTGTATTTACCCATGGATGAACTCAAATCCTCCACAAATTTCCTCCTGAAGTACCCAGTGCCTCTGAGCTCATTGAAGTGTTTGCGGCCCCCCTCACAAAGGGTTGCTTCTCTACTACCACAAAGTCTGGCTCAGAAGTCTCGTTCCCGTCCAGAACGACAGGCAGTGTATTTGGCTCATACTTCTCCTTACTCCTAGGCCTAGGAGTGGGCATGGCACCTGGACACAACTCCGATCTGTGAACCCTTTTTGAGGGCCCTCCCTCCAAAGGCTCAACAGTGTAAGTTGTGCCAACTATTTACACTACTCGGTAGATGATCGGGCTCCAGGCGTCTTGAATCATGTTCCTGCCTGGAGGCCGCTGGCGTAGATAAACAACTCACCCACACTGACCTGAGGACAAAATGTCTTTTCATTTAGACAAGTCACTCTCTCCAGAGCTTTCGCCTCTGAATACTCCTTAGCTTTCTCATGGGCATATCTCAGCCTCTCTTGATGGACAGATAACCAGTCTTGTTTCCTCTCTGAGACCTCCTCGCTATCCAACAATGCATCAATGGGCAGATGTGGTTGTACCCCAAAAAGTAAATAATACGGGGAAAACCCTGTAGTAGCATGCGGAGTCACATTATAAGCATGGACTAACTCCGGCAAGTACTCAGGCCAACGCCGTTTACGTTCTGGTGGTAATGTACGTAGCAGGTTGTGAAGTGTTTGGTTGTACCGTTCACACTGGGCATTTCCCTGTGGCCTATAAGGGGTGGTACGGTTCTTCACACCGTAAAGTCTACACAGCTCAACAATTACCTCACTCTCGAAGTTACGACCTTGATCACAGTGCAACCTCTCAGGAACCCCGTACTTCATAAACCACTCTTTCAACAAGGTTTTTGCTGTGGTATCCGCCTTTTGGTCTCTAGTGGGAAACGCCTGTGTGAATTTTGTGAAAACATCGGTAGCGACCAAAACATTTTCACGCCCATCAGAAGCAGGCTCTTAGACTGTAAAGTCCACTGCAATCACTTCCAGGGGACTGGAAGCCAAGAATGCTCTCATAGGGGCACAGACTTTGGGCTGAGGCATCTTGGTAAGGATACAATGCTGGCATTTACCCATTCCTCCACATCCTCATACATACCGGACCAAAAACACCTCTGCTTCAACAACCCCAAGGTCCGCTCAATGCCCTGGTGCCCCATATCGTTGTGCACGCTCTGCAGCACTTGTTTCTTTAAACAACCCGGCAACAACAGTTGCCAGAAGCACTCCTCAGAAGGGCCATCTACTACTCGATACAGCAACCCATTCCGTTCTCTTATGAGGCTCCACTGCTTCAGAAGGCACTTCACAGACCTGGACAAAGACTTTCTTTCCAGATGAACAGGTCTCTTTTTCCTTTTCCAAAACTCTCTAAATTGCCCCAGAACAGGGTCGCTTTTCTGAAACTCAACCAGCTGTTCCCTAGTGTAACCGGGAAGCGTATGAGTGTTACCTTGGAGACTAGTGACCGCTTCTCCGGCCTCCAACACACGGATTTGCCTTAACCTACAGCACTCAAGTCCCTTCAGAGCGAGTTCAGGTTCCAAGGCTGTACCTCGACTAAAAACACTGCAAATCGCTACACACTCATCCCAATCAACGTCAGGATCAGATTCAGCCTCCCCTGCAAACTCCTGCCTAGACAAAGCATCAGCTGCAGCGTTACTCTTGCCTGGCCTGTATTTCACCTCAAAGTTGAAGACAGACAGCTGAGCTACCCATCTCTGCTCGATCGCTCCTAACTTTGCAGTTTGCAAGTGACAAAGCGGATTATTATCCGTAATCACCTCAAACCAAGACCCAAGTAAGTAGCCACTAAACTTCTCGACTACAGCCCACTTAAGGGCCAGCAGTTCGAGCTTCATGCTACTGTAATTGCGATCGTTCCTCTCTGCGTTACACAACCTTCTGCTTGCGTACGCTATGACCCTCTTCTTGTCATCCTGTATCTGGTACAGAATGGCCCCTAAGCCATTCTGGCTTGCATCAGTTTCGAGTATGAAGGGGCAAGTGAAGTCCGCAAAACCAAGCACAGGTGCCGTCGTTAACTTCCACTTCAACTGACGGAATGCATGATCACACTCATTAGACCAACCAGACCTAAACTGATGACTACTCTTTGCACACCTGCCTTCACGCAAGCAAGCATTTACCAGGTCATGTAAGGGTCCAGCTATCTTCGAGAAGCCCTCGATAAACTTCCTATAATAACTGCAAAACCCTAGAAATGACCTCAGCTCCTTGACAGTTTCTGGGGTCTTCCAATTACTGACAGCAACAATCTTGTCCGGGTCAGGAGAAATCCCTTGTGCCAACACCTGGTGGCCAAGAAAACGCACAGCGTCTTGGAGAAAACGTCTTGGTTACTGATGTAACCCTCGTTCCCTGAAGGAGGGAACGGGAGACGTAACATCGACGTGACGACGTAATTGGGATCACTTCAGGGAGCCCTATCAACTTCGAGTGTCTAGAGAATGAGCCAATGAACGTTGGTGTGCGTGAACGCGTCACGCGCGGGTATAAACAGGAAGCGGGCGCACGCACACATTGTTTTTCGCTGAGGAGCCGAGATTTGTGACGGCCATGCAGCGATGGTCAGCAACGGTGGCGACGGGACGTCCCTTTCAGTCGCTCACGTTCGACGTAACGTCGTAATTGGGATCCCATGGAAAACGCCACGGTTGCTGCCACATCCAGCGCCCTACGCAAGACTCTCAGACCCCCAATTGCTGGGGCGGAAGTCCTGCGTAGAGGGAGTTCAACTGCTGTTCCATTACACCCCACACAGTGAACTCTAATAACACTGGGAAAGCGTACCTTTCCAGGGGAAAAGACGCTGCGGAGCCACATCCTGCCCGAAGGGAGGTAACATGTGGAGAATACACATATGGGTTGGCCGAGGGGGCAGTGCAACATATGGAATGTCACTGGGGTGGCTCCACCCAAAGGGGGAGACACACCGGACAGTGACGGCAGAGCAGACTCTGCCAAGGGAAGACACGGGCTCACCGCAGGGAGCTGGTCGTGGAAGAATACACATATGGGATCGCCGCAGGGATCGCACATATGGAACCCAGCCTAGCACAAGTTACACAAGCATAGGAGCACTAGACCTGGTGTCGGACGCTCCGCAACGCCCGACTGCCAAAGGGGTGCGGAGGAACTCACAGGGTTCGCCAAGTGGGGAACTCGACTTGGAGTAAAAAGCGCACGTATCCGTTCCGAGGAAGGGAGTGGCGCAGCAAGCCGACACTAGAGCGGGAGCTTCGGTGTTACAGGCTAGAAGAAGCGAGCACACAGGAAGAAACCGGCTCAACACGTAAGCTATAAAACCTAGCGAACGTGTTAGGTGTGGCCCAGCCCGCAGCTCTACAGATGTCTGTTAGCGAGGCGCCGTGTGCCAGCGCCCAGGAAGAAGCGACACCCCTAGTGGAGTGGGCTTTCAACCCAGGCGGGCAGGGCACGCCTTGGACTTCGTAAGCCAAGGCGATGGCATCCACTATCCAGTGGGCCATCCTCTGCTTGGAGACAGCCTTCCCTTTCTGCTGGCCTCCGTAACAGACGTAGAGCTGATCTGAGGTCCTGAGGCTTTGCGTTCTGTCCACGTACAGACGCAGAGCGCGAACGGGACAGAGAAAAGCCAGGGCTGGGTCTGCCTCCTCCGAAGGCAGCGCTTGCAGGTTCACTACCTGGTCCCGGAAGGGAGTGGTAGGAACCTTGGGCACGTATCCGGGCCGGGGTCTCAGGATGACGTGAGAGTTATCCTGGCCGAATTCTAGGCACGATTTGTCGACCGAAAATGCATGCAGGTCCCCTACCCTCTTGATAGAGGCCAATGCAACCAGGAGTACTGTCTTACAGGATAGGATTTTTAACTCAGCTGATTGCAGAGGCTCAAAGGGTGGTCTCTGAAGTGCCGAAAGGACCAGAGATAAATCCCAAGAGGGTATAGAGAGTGGGCGAGGAGGATTCAGTCTCCTTGCTCCCCTCAGGAACCTGACGATCAGGTCATGCTTCCCCAAAGACTTACCATCAACAGCATCGTGATGTGCAGCAATAGCGGCAACATACACTTTAAGGGTGGAGGGAGACAGCCTTCGCTCCAACCCTTCTTGCAGGAAGGAAAGCACGGCTCTGATCGAGCAAGATCGGGGGTTCTCCTCGTGAGAGGAGCACCAGTCAACGAACAGGTTCCACTTCAATGCATAGAGGCGCCTCGTAGAGGGGGCTCTAGCGGAAGTGATGGTGTCAACTACCGCAGGGGGTAGGTCACCTAGAACCTCCGCGTCCCGTCCAGGGACCAGACATGGAGTTTCCAGAGGTCTGGACGCGGGTGCCATAGGGTGCCCCGTCTCTGAGAGAGCAGATCCTCTCTTAGAGGAATGGGCCAGGGAGGGGCTGTCGCGAGGAGCACTAGTTCCGGGAACCAGGTCCGGTTGGGCCAATACGGCGCAACTAACAAGACCTGCTCCTCGTCCTCCCTGACTTTGCACAAGGTCTGTGCAAGAAGGCTCACTGGGGGAAACGCATACTTGCGTAGGACCTGGGGCCAGCTGTGTGCCAGAGCATCCGTGCCGAGGGTCCCCTCGGTCAGGGAATAGAACAACTCGCAGTGAGACGTGTCCGGGGCGGCAAACAGATTTACCTGTGCGGTCCCGAAGCGCCTGAAAATCAGCTGGACCACTTGGGGATGGAGTCGCCATTCTCCCGGTAGCACCTGCTGCCGTGAGAGCTCGTCGGCTGCACGGTTGAGCAGGCCCGGAATGTAAACGGCATGAAGCGACCTCAGATGCTTCTGACTCCAAAGGAGGAGATGGTGGGCGAGTTGTGACATGCGGCGGGAGCGTAGACCTCCTTGGCGGTTGATGTACGCAACGGTCGCAGTGCTGTCCGTACGGACCAGTACATGCTTGCCTAGTAGCAGCGTTTTGAAGCGGCTCAGCGCAAGACGTACTGCTAACAACTCGAGGCAGTTGATGTGCCAATGCAGTTGAGGCCCCGTCCACAGACCTGAAGCTGCATGCCCGTTGTACGTGGCCCCCCAGCCGGTGGCAGAGGCATCCGTGGAGACCACAGAGTGCCTGGACACTTGTTCCAGGGGAACACCTGCCCGCAGGAACGAAGGGTCCGACCACAAGCTGAGAGTTTGGCGACAGTGCGGAGTCACTTGGACCCGGCACGAGCCGCTCTGCCACACCCATCTCGGGACTCGATCGTGGAGCCAGTGTTGGAGCGGCCTCATATGAAGCAATCCGAGCGGCGTAACCGCAGCTGCAGATGCCATATGCACCAGGAGCCTCTGAAAAAGTTTCAGTGGTGCCGCTGTTCTGCGTCTGAGCGTACTCACGCAGTTCAACACTGACTGGACACGGGCCTCGGTGAGGCACGCCGTCATGTTGATCGAGTCCAACTCCATACCGAGAAAAGAGATCCTCTGCCCGGGGGTGAGTTTGCTCTTTTCCCAGTTGACCCGAAGCCCTAGGTGGCTGAGGTGACCGAGCACCATGTCCCTGTGTTCGCACAACTGCTCTCTCGACTGGGCCAGAATAAGCCAGTCGTCGAGGTGGTTGAGGATGCGAACACCACGCTCGCACATAGGAGCAATGGCCGCCTCCGCGACTTTCGTGAAGACGCGGGGTGACAGGGCCAGCCCGAAGGGTAAGACCTTGTACTGATATGCCCGTCCCTCGAACGCAAAGCGGAGAAACGGTCTGTGTCTAGGGAGAATCGAGACATGAAAGTACGCGTCCTTCAGGTCGATTGCTGCAAACCAATCTTGGGGACGGATGCATTTGAAAATGCGTTTCTGCGTAAGCATCTTGAACGGTAGCCTGTGAAGGGACCGGTTCAGGACGCGCAGGTCCAAGATTGGTCGTAACCCACCACTTTTCTTGGGTACAATGAAGTACGGGCTGTAGAAGCCGGTCTTCATATCGGCTGGAGGGACCGGCTCGATCGCGTCCTTCGCCAGTAAGACTGCGATCTCTGCCCTGAGCACAGGGGCATTGTCCGCCAGAACACGGGTGAACAAAATGCCCCTGAAAGCAGGGGGACGCCGGGCGAACTGAATCGCATAGCCGAGTCTGATGGTACGGATGAGCCAGCGAGACGGGCTGGGAAGCGTTAACCAGGCTCCCAGAGACCGAGCAAGCGGGACCAACCACAGACGTACCCGGGGTGGGGCAGCGTGGCGGAATGCAGGGACCCGACTCGGACAGCACAGCGGCCTGAAGTGGGGTCTGAGTGTGTGGTGCAGCACATACCTGCTTCCGTCAAAGGGCAGAGTGAGTGTGCGGAGGCGTCAGTGCGTCCGGAACACAGCCACTGCTGCTCGCTGGCGATGAAAGAGGGGCTCGGGAGTGACAAGGCATGGCGGCGGCGTCGACTGCCAAGCGCGCCCTCTTGGGGCCCAGAGGTTTCAGAAATTTCTCTTTTTTTGAAAATGTGGCGTAACAAAAAGAAAAGGAAACAAAAGATTCTCCGCCCGGCCCTCCACCGGGGGAAGGAGTGGCGCCTTCGCCATCTCCTGAAGAGCAACTTGATCGGGGCAGCCCGGGGCAGACCGGGCAGCCCGTCTCAGGGTTGTTTGCACCGTCGCTTGCCTCCTGGTTTGGCAGCGGCCTGAACGGGCGGGGTCGGCTTCCTACGGCTTGCTCCACGCTGAGGCCTGGATGGTTGCTGCTGCTGCTGGGGCTTAGCGGGAGCGGAGGACGCCGCAGAAGGCCGACCTCGGCGACGAGTAGATGGAGGGTCTGCGGCCGGCGGACGGGTGGGAGCAGCACCGGTCCACCGGGGCAGGATGTGTCGGATGGTCTCCGTCTGCTTCTGTGCGGCCGAGAACTGTTGGGAAAGAGGGGCATCCAGGAACCGATATTTATCGGTGTCCCTCATATCCGCCAGGTTGAGCCAGAGGTGGCGCTCCTGGACCACCAAGGTGGACATCGCCTGACCGACTGAACGTGCGGTTTCCTTCGTCGCCCGGAGGGCGAGGTCGGTTGCCACACGGAGCTCCCGGAGGAGCTCTGGGTCAGAACCACCCTCGTTCATGTCCATGAGCGCCTGGGCCTGGTGGACCTGCAAGAGCGCCATGGCATGGAGGGCGGAAGCAGCCTGTCCACAGGCCTTGTAAGCCTTCACCGTTAGACCGGACGAAAACTTACAGGCCTTGGACGGGAGGCGTGGATTACCCCGCCAAGAGGAAGCGAACGCCGGACGCAGCTGCATCGCGATGGCCCGCTCCACTGGGGGGATATCCACATACCCCTTAGCTGCCCCGCCGTCGAGGGTGGCGAGGGGGGAGGAGCCACTAGAACGGCTTCGGGCACTATACGGTGCCTTCCACGTCCTAGAAAGCTCCTTATGCACTTCCGGAAGAAAGGTACCGGGACGGCGCACTGAGAACCAGCACAGCCCACCCCGAGAAACCAATCGTCCAACCGAGAAGGTGGTGAGAGACGTGGTGGAGGGTTCAACGCAAGCCCAACCTTCTCGGCGGCCCGGGAAAGTATAGCCGCCCATTCTGGATCGGTCTCGGACAACGCTACACGCCCCGAAGGGGGCAACGCAGCCGAGTCGTCATCTCCAGAGGACTGAAGCTCCCCCTCCGATGCTGCGATCGACATCTGGTCATCAGCTGGAGCCCCAAAGGAAATGGTTGGTCGTTCCGGAGAAGGACCAAGACGTTCACTAAGGGGCCCCAATGGCAACAGCGCTTGTGAGGCGTGAGGGGCCCGCGGAGGTTGACTCGATGGGGAAGCCCTCACGGTAACCCTCAGATCACCCTGGTCATGCACCGAAGTAGGTCTATTCTGCGGGGCAGAATAAACACTAGATCGGGGCATAGGTGAGGGGACTGCACCTCCCTTGAGGTAAGCGAGTCTCGATCTAAGCGCTGAGATAGTCATATTCCCGCAATGGGAACATGAACTATCCACAAAAGCTGCCTCAGCGTGTTGAATGCCAAAACACGAGAGGCAACTACTGTGGCCATCTGCTGGCGCCAGGGAACGACGGCATCCAGAAACGCACAAGCGGAATGACATCTTGAAAAAGACGCAGGGTCATGCTTGTGTTGCTCTTTTAGTAAAAATAAAAAAGATTTGGAAAAAACACTCTCTTAGTGCTGAGGCACCCAGGGGTAGCCGCAGTGTGAATGCACACACACAGGGGAAACGCCCACCGAACCGACACACACACACACAGACACAAACAATAGTGCTGTGAAAACAGCAGTTGTGAGCTGCAATGCTCGCGGCCACCGCTGATCGCGCCATCACACCAACACTGCAACAGAGAGATGATCTCCTTTTGAAGTCTTCAACAGCGCTGATTCTTATAGACAGAAGTCTCATAGAAGCTCGGCTCCGAAGTGAAAGACAATGTGTGCGTGCGCCCGCTTCCTGTTTATACCCGCGCGGCGGGGCGGGGGCGCGTGACGCGTTCACGCACGCCAACGTTCATTGGCTCGTTCTGTAGACACTCGAAGTTGATAGGGCTCCCTGAAGTGATCCCAATTACGTCGTCACGTCGACATTACGTCGAACGTGAGCGACTGAAAGGGAACGACACTTCCCCAGCTTGACCTTTAAACCGGTGTCTGTCAACCGTTTCAGCACCATCTCTAATCTTTCCAGGTGTTCCTCAAATGTCTGTGAAAACAGCAAAATGTCATCTAGGTACACTATCAACACCTGAAAAATCAGATCGCTCATAATAGACTGCATGAGCCGCTGAAAGGTCGATGGACCGTTGCAGACTCCAAACAGCATCCTCTGGTACTCAAATAAACCAAAAGGTGTGGTAAATGCTGTCTTGTCCCTATCCCGGTCACTCACCGCAATCTGATGGTACACAGAGGCCAAGTCCACAGTTGTGAAAAACTTCGCTCCCCTGAGGGCATCGAAGCTCTCATCAATTCTGGGTATTGGAAATGCGTCACGCCTTGTCTTGGCGTTGAGCTTCCGATAATCAACGCACAACCGTAGCGACCCATCGGTTTTGCGCACCAGTACCACAGGCGAGGCGTAAGCACTCACACTCTCCTGAATAACACCCTTTTTCAGCAACTTTGTGATGTGCTCTCTGACCTCCTGGTACTGATTTGGTGGAATTCGCTGGTAGGGCTGATTCACTGGTATGTCATCAGTCAGATGTATCTCGTGCTGAACCTTGTCCGTGTAACCCAAATCATCGTCATCCAGGGCAAACACACTTGAATACTTGCCCAGCACAGCTTTTAACTGAACCTGCTGTTCAGGTGTGCCTCCTATGTCAATGTGATCCAAGACTGACTTGGCCTGAGGCTCAGAACCATGACCAACACCCATAGTGACCCGTTCTGTGTCTGTGGAGATTCGCTGAAACCTCACTTCACAGGACAAACCCACACTATAACCATCTACTGGAGACACCATACCTAGACGGGCCCTAGGCTGAAGCCAAAGATCTTCATGAGACAAGTTAAGTACTCTCACTGGACACACAGGTAACTCTGACGTGATCAAGGTAGGTACTACAACCAAACCTCCTGGTAAGGGTGTATTTACTGATTCTACCAACCACGCTGAACCATCCTTTTTACTGGTTTCCATCCCCTTGATCAGGACAGTAGCTGCCGACCAAACAGGCACATGAGCAGGAGTCTTACCCACGACCCATGCAAATGAAACTCGCTCAACTAACTCAACTGATTGTGCCTGCTGGAAAACTGCCCTCCAGTCCGAATCCAGCCTACCACCCAGCGTAGTGTCAAACTCAGCGTGAATAATCTGTCGGCACTTACTGATGATGTCCATTCCGATGAGCACGGCCACCAACGACGGACTAGGAGTTTCTTTAACGACCAAGAAACCACATTCAGGCAGGGTCATCACGATCATCCCCAAATAGATGCTCTCGGAAGAACCCCTCAGTCATAGTACTGACCTGACTACCAGTGTCTAACAAGCATGACACTGGAACACCCTTGATTTTCAAGTCCACCATCGGGCATGTTCCAACAGCCCATTCAAGGAACCAGGAAACTGAATGCTACACAGTCAACTCCTTGACCGCCTTGGTGAGCTCTGAAATAGTCTGCTCTTGCTCACTTATTTGCTTGTCCTGTCCTGTTTCTCAGACCCGACAGAAGTATCACCAGGTTCACCAAGCAATTCTGAATGGACTGGTCAACTATTCGCTACACTGGTCGGCCTGCTTTCCTCCATGGACCAAAGAACAGCCTCATTGCGAACCTCAAGCAGGGTCAAGTGGGGCTTATCTCTGATTAGTTTACGCAGCTCTCGCCTTAACGCAGCATCTCGCACACCCTCCACAAACTGATCACGCAAAATTCCCTCCTCGTTTGCCAAGCCACCTGGGGATTGCTTTGCTGCAGAGCTTAAAAGACGAGAGAGCGCATGAGAGTAATTTTGCAAATCTTCCCCATCCAATTGTTTGCGGCTGTAAAATGTTTGCAACAATTGAGTCCCGCTACGCCGTTCCACTCACAAGAAATTTCCAGTTTATTAGAAACTATAGTAAGGTCAATACAAGATATTGTGTTGGAGCATATGTCAATTATTGTACCATTTCCATTATTAAGACAAACTAGCTTCCCAATATCCATCAATTCTTCCGCTACTTCTCCATCATTATCAGTGCACTTACTTCCCCAAAGAGTATGTGCATTGAAGTCTCCACACCAATTTCTTTCCTGTTTCTTTGTCTCGCAATTATTTCGTCTAATATTTCTAGGCTTAATGATTTACAAGGGTTATAAAAGTTGATTACTACAAGTAGTGGTCGACCGATATATCGCCAAGGCCGATATATCGGCCGATATTTGGCATTTTTTAAATATCAGCATCGGAAGCGGGACTTTTATTTTGACGGCGCTCCGGACTTTTATTTTGACGGGCGGCGCTGAGAACACCAGCCAGAAGAGAACGGCAACCAGTGTTGCCAACTTAGCGCCTTTGTCGCTATTTTTAGCGACTTTTCAGACCCCTTTAGCGACATTTTTTCAAAAAAGCGACTAGCGACAAATCTAGCTACTTTTTTGACAAACCTCAGTAACCTCCAAATGTTGCCAGCACAGTCCTGCGAGCGTGAGGTTTGCGTTCTCCTTGCCGTCACACACCTCTCTCTGCGTCTACCCTGTTCAGTGAATGGCTGAGAGAGGAGCAGCAGCACGGAACAGACGTGAATGAGCAGTGTTGTTTCCACAGACTTATCACTTATCTTTTGTTTTATATAAAGAATTTAGTTTGACCATTTTATTTTATTACTTGTGCTTATCACTTGTAATACTCACTATCACAGTGCTTTAGTTCACCCAGTTCCCGAACTCTCTCAATTCAGATAATTTATACATATAAAATAGTCATTCAATAGCTACTCCTTCTATTGTCTGACAAAAAAATATAGTAAATGAGAACAGCTTTATTGGACATTCGGCTATATTATATTATATTATATTATATTATATTATATTATATTATATTATAGTATGTTATATTAAAATACAGTATGTGAGCATGATTTTAACGAGAAAAAACATTAGGCAGGCAGAACGCAAGTACGCCGCGATGACGTAATGAATATGCTAATTGACGTATGACGTCATCTAGCGACATTTAGCGACTTTTAGGGGAGGTGTTAGCTACTTTCCTTTGAAAATAGTTGGCAACACTGACGGCAACGGCAGCTCCTCAGATGATGTCAGATCAAACAGTGCTGACTCACATTCTCCGTCTTCATTAATTTACGATCTCTGACAGTCATATCTAATACTTTGTTAGACAGAACTGGCAAACAAAGAAAGTAAATGGTAACTTATGCGAAGTAAGTAAAGTAAAGCGTTTGCTTTTATATTATTTGTAACAGAAAAGGCAAACAATCAGGCTAAAATACTTTCTCATTTGCCGTCAACATTCAGCAAATGCGCATCTACGTCATTTAAACAAATCTCTGAATATCTAATAAACATTTAATTTCACAAACCTTGCAGATTTAATCGAATCCAGTTGTGATATCTTGTGAAGTGTGCATTAGCCTACTGTCTGCGAGTGACGGTGCGAAGTGAGTGAATGCGAACAGAAGATTAGCTTCACAGGAGACATAGTGTATACACAGGAGACGCGATCGAAAAACTTTAAATCCTTCATTTTAAAATATGCTGATATATAACCAGTTGCCAACTGTGTCATATTCATATCTGTGATATATCCATTTGCCAACTGTGTCATATTCATATCGTTTTCACTGTGCTGTAGCATGTAAAATTAGCGTTACCTTGTCTTTATTTGAAAAAAATATGATTACCAGCACGACATTACCAGATTACTGAGTGCAATGTTACAGTGTTTACTTTCTTTTTATTCACATATTCATATATTTCTAAACAATTACTTTGTGAAAAATACTGTAATAGGATTGCAAAAATTGCAAAAAAAAAGTATAAAAGCATGTTTATTTTAAAAATTTGTTTTATAATTTATTTATAATTGATTAAATATTGATTGAAATAAATATATATAAAAATATCGGCTTTATATCGGCCATCGGCCACCCTGCTCTCTAAGATATCGGCATCGGCATCTGCCATCAAAAAAACAATATCGGTCGACCACTAATTACAAGTTCCCATCTGATTTGTATACTTAAATAATCACATATTCTATTTCAACTGAAGTCATTATTCTTCTGAATGATATCCCATCCCTTACAAATGTTGCACAGCTTCCTCCTTGGTTTCCACTTCTATCAAACCTGACAGACTCATACCCAAATAAATTAAAATCAAGGTGAGGCCGAAGCCAGGTTTCTTGAACACAAACAATATCAGGTTTGACCTCAGAATCTGCAACAAACTTTTTTAATTCTTGCCCATTTGCAATCAACCTTATAGCATTCCATTGCAAGAGATGGAATACCATAATATTAAATAACACTCTGAGACCCCCCCATCATTGTTAGCACTCAACATACTATGTATATCTTCAGCTTTTATATTTTTGATGTCTATAAACTCCTCTGCAGCTTCCACCACTGTCTTAGTCTTATCGCTTTTTCTTTCTTGTCGTGTAGCAACATTAACAACTTTACATATAAAAGCTATAAAGCTCTTATTTTCTACAATCATTGTTGTGGTTGCTGGCCTTTCTGGCTGAGATGTCCTTATGTCTGAACTCTGGGGTACTGAACACCTTGCATTGTCATTCAGATTTTCCTGATTTTCTATTTCTATTATTCTATTTTGTTTGATTTCGTAACTGCCAATACCCTTTAATGTCTCTGCATACGTCACCTTATTCACGGCCTTGTACCTCTGTACGTCTTTAGCTTGTTTCTGAACTACACATCCAGCATATGCTCACCTCCACAATTGCAGCATTTTTGCTTAGCATCCTTTTTACACTTTCCATAGTCATGTTCTCCTCCGCATTTCGCACACCTTTGTCTCTATTTACATTGTTGTGCTGTATGTCCCATTCTCTGACATTTGAAGCATCTTAGCGGTTGTGGAATATATTCCCTAACTTTGTAGTTAATCCATCCCATTTGGACTTCAGAAGGCATTATCTTTTCAAAAACAATTAGCACAGACAAGCTATCTGTTTTAACACCACTGATGTTCGTTTGGAGTCTTTTAGCTTCTAGTACCTTTTATCTCATTCTTCACATCCTCTATAGACATTTCCAGCAGAACATGTGAAATCACTCCTCTTAATTTTGCTGCCATTCCTGGTATGTGCACTTTAATCTTTCCACCCCCAAGGCTTTTCATTTTCAGAATCATCTCCTTCTGTTCTTATTTGCTGTTGATATTATAATTCTTCTATTACTCAGCAATTTAGCATATTTAATTTTTTCCATTTTCTTCATTGATTTTGCTTGTTATTATCAGGTGTCTTCAATAATCGAACAATTAATCACTTAATTATCTCATTAACTCTAGCACTGCTTCAGTGTTACTTTAACACCCTGCTGCTGGTTCCCATATAAACACTGAACAGTGTTAATTTAACACTGGGGATTTTGCTGTGTGAGGAAGAGTTGAGAATGCTGTGTTGAGGTAAATATAAATACACTTGAAATATTCTTTACATTTTCCTGCACTGAAAAAAAATAGTTTGAAGTAGAAACAGATTTAAGTCAGAAATTGCAAGTAATTGCAATGAAACCGCAAATAACATTGAATTAAACACACTTTTTTTTTTAAGTAGATAGTAGTATTTTCTTGTAAAACGTTATCAAATCTTTGTTTTATCTACAACTTTTTCCAATGTATAAGGAGCACCAACAGTGTAAAATATAAATTAATGGATACATTTTTTTTTTTTTTTTTAAACCCCGTCCAGCATCTGTCGTTTCTCAGAAGATCCGTGATATTGTGAATTGTTTTTCATATTCGTAATAATCTGAGAATGAGGAGCACATTTCTTCTGTTGAGTCTTCTGATTGGTGCTCAGACCTTTCATATTCTACAAAAGCCAAACTCTAAAAGTCATCAGGACATCACAAGACTGGCCATCCTACGTGCGACTGAAAAGGTCTGCGAGAGTGTTGACACAGGCTTCAAAACGGTACGAATATATTTATATATTGTACAGAAATCTGTTGTGCTCCAGCAGAGCCACACGTGTGACATTTAACAATGATTGTATTTTGTTTTTAAAGTTAAAATAGACATAAGCTTCTATCATAATGTTCAAACTGTTTGATAGCAGAAGAGGTCAGTTTTACTTTAAATAGCATCAATATTATAATTCTTTTTAGCCTATATACTCCTGGTCACCTTTACTGTTTAAGACTGTTTAATGCCCTATTTAACAAAAGATTCCACAGAAACCCAACACGTTTGGTTTGAATCATTTTGATTATCATCATCATCATCATCATCAAAAAAAAAGGGAATTTTTCCAAAGACTATAGATGTACAAAGATGGTTCACTCATGAATGGGAGAAAGTGTTACTTGCAATATGGTGGAATAAGTCCCGCCTTCTAAGTAAAAGAGCCAATCACTGATTGGTAGAGTCATCAGCTGCCTTAGAGGCTCCGGTTGCTGGAGAAACAGTCAAACTGCGTCCGAAATCTCGTACTGTCTGAGTAGTACTATATTTGAATTTGAACTTCGAGTCTGTTAAAAAAAAAGTATGTTCTATACAGCATGAACAACACATTCTGACGCACTACATCCGCCATGTTATCATTATCACATGACATTATCATGTGACCTACCAGCGACAGATGCGTCCTTTCACCTCCATTCATAAATCCTCTCCCGTGGCCTCTTGGGACAGTAATGTGTCCATCGAATGCACACAGAATCTCGCCAGAAGTAGACTTTTCACCTACTGTTTTTCGAATACTATGTATTTTGACTAACTACTCTGTTGGCGTACTGTTTTTCGCATACTGTATAGTAGGGAAGTATTTGATTTCAGGTGCAGCGTCAGTGTTCTGAGACGCACGCTCCTGGATTAGCTTGGTCCAGTCTGAAAAATGCACCTTTTTTTTTTTTTTTTTTTTTTTGTCATTTGTAGGCGCCTATAGGCAGAGATGGGCATAAATGCATGAAAATGTATTTAAAATACAAAATACTGTGTTTAAAAAAAAATATATATATATATATATATGTATGTATATATATTAGGGATGGGACGAAATATCGTTTGACGAAATATCGCGATACAAAACGTGACGAAACGCATCGAGGTCGAAAAAAATGGATCGCGAAATAAAGATAGATGGCACTGCTGCATGATTTGCGTAGTATATAAATAATTTAGTGTATTATATGTGTGTGTATGTATATGGGCATACATACAGTCTATGGTGGCAGGCTGGCAGCACCATCTGCTGATCAAGCAGGGTAAAACTAAAGGCCATTGCACACTGAGTCCGAGATTATCGTATGCGTTTTTTCGTGTTCGTCAGCCTTAAAATTCGTCACGCACAGAAACCTTGCACACTGAGTCCGATGCGTATTTATTAAACCTTTGCGGAAAAAAAACGCAAAAAATACAAAAAGATTCGTCAAGCAGTGAGGATGAATTTGTTGCACTCTTTCTTCTTAAAAAGAAAAAAAGAAAGGAAATATTGGGTCCATCCAATCCTGAGATTGCGCCGAGAGGAAGGAGAGTTTCACCTCCTTATCAAGGAGTTGCGAAATTATTCCGAGCGATTCAAAATTTACCTCAGAATGTCAGTGGAACAGTTTGATGCTTTGCTAGCGATACTGGAGCCACATATTAAAAAGAAGACCACCAACTTCCGTGAACCAGTCGATCCTGAACAGGCAGTATGTCTATGGACGGACACGCACACACACACACACACACATACACACACGCGCGCGCGGCCGGCAGAAGCGCTGGGCAGACAGAACAGCTGTAGGCTATACAGGTTATATTTTATTCAGTGTCTTTGTAATCCGCATTTTGTTTTTCATACAGTACTGCGAGACGAAGTGTATCAACTTGTCAGACGTCATTCTGGATTTTGTCGTTCGCTTGTACGGTGGCTCTGAATTTTCAAAAAACCTCTCAAAACACTGTCTGTGGATGCGAAAAACGCAGAAAACCGAACCCAATCCGAATTATTTTTTTACGGACGAAAGTTTCGTAGGTCAGTGTGCAAGCGTGATTGACATAACGTGAGGTCGAATTTTTTTTTAACGTGCGAAAATTTCAAATGCGAATTTCGGACTCAGTGTGCAATGGCCTTAAGACTGTGTGTAAGCTATGCCATGCTGTCATTCCGTACACCACATCCAACACATCAAACATGAACCACCACCTTCAACGTCACCATAATAAGTTGTTATACAGTAAAAAAAAAATCTTTTTTGATATCGTATCGTGACGTATCGTATCGTGACCCTGGCATATCGAGGTGCATCGTATCGTGAGTTTAAGTGTATCGTCCCATCCCTAATATATATATATATATATATATATATATAAATAGAAAGTTGTCAGATTTCATTGGTGATTTTGAATATGAAATTTATTCATAAGCTTGGAGTAGGCAATGAACAATATGAACATATAGTAAGAATGTGTGTTTGTGTTTGTTTTACTTTGTTGAACACAGCCACTACCACTGGACTCACAGACACTGGCAGAGGCCTGCAATCGAAGAGAATTAGCAAGTAACTTTGAAACGGGCATAAGAACGATCTCATATTACAATGTGATGAGAGATATAGCAAATCTTCCTGGTAATCATCCGGAAGAACATTTTGACAATGAAACATTTCAGAAGGGTAAACAATCAATAACCAGACGAATGAAGGCTATCACAGAATACACAGAAAAAAAGAAATTTGATAAAGCAAGAGAGGAGCTTGGGAAAGTCCTCCACACTTTACAGGTGAGCGAATGCTTCATCATTGCTCTGAATGAGAATCATGCAAATATGATATAGAAGTATTCATTTATGGGATCATATGACCAACCGATTTCAGTTAAACTGCAGAGATAAAGTTTGATTTATACTAAAGTGATTGTATGAACTGAACGTTTGAACCTTTACTAACTCACACATGTGGTGTTTGATAAATGAAAGGATTTCTACAGTCACAGTGACTGGATTGAACTGAATTACACCAATCCCTGCACTGCCCTGATCAATCCAGAAGAAAACATACCCCACGCTGCAAGTAAGTGTGTGTGTGTGTGTGTGTGTGTGTGCTTCTGAAAACATGTAAAACAATAAAATGTTTTTATCTTTCTTCCAGATGAGGACATGGAGACATGTGACGACTCTTCCAACGGACTTTCTGAAAATATTAAGGAAACCGTTATTAAGGGAAAGTTTCTGACATCAGGATACGCTAGAATATTCATACCAAAAGGTAAGACTTTTGATCACAGATTACAGGTATAGAAGTGACATTTACTGTATGAACTCCACAGTCAATATACAGTCAAAGGTTTTGGTGCATACTTATTCTTTGCTATTATGTGTGAAATGTATAAAGCAATCATCAGAAAGTCATGAAAACTGTGAGGTATCACAAGTCTGAGAATGGATTAGTAAATCGAGGAGCTTCATTGACCGACCTCTTAAAACCTGACTTTCATTTTGACAGGAAAGTGCAGCCATGGAGGTTTTCCTTATTATCCCGATGGAATAAATAAGGATTACAGTGATTCCAGTCACGGTTCACTTCATAATCAAGCTGCAGATGTTTCCGTTAATGCCAGTGTGCAGCTGCTGGAGAAGATCTGGAGGAGCTTGAAAAAGGACCCAGCTCTCAACTTCTTCAGGTGGAGGATTTATCAACTTTAAGGAGATAAAACCATTTTATTAATGATGCAAATCCTGTCAGGACAATACAGGCATTCTGAGAAGCTCTCCTTAGGAACAGCCAATCAATGATATATATATTAAAAAAAGTCTATTCACTATCCTTTACACAGTTAGTTACATTTTATTAATTGACAATTGTTACAGACTTGTTACTTGTTCATGACATCCTTTGTTTCTTCTTTCTCAGACTGATGGGGCTTCCCACTAAGCAAAATGATGTCCGAAAGACGTCTTTTCAACGTCTTTGTCACAAAAATCGGACGTTGAAAAGACGTCCACTGAGGGTCTAGAATGAAAGTTGATATGACGTCTTTTTTCGACGTGTTCTGCACGTCCGATATAGACGTTCATCGAACCTTCGTACAAGGTTAAACACTAGTTCATATGTGGGCATTGTGGACATATTTCAACATCATTTATTGTCTTATTTAGACATTATTACTTTGACTATTGCTGTCAGATGATCTTAGTGAGAATAAACAGAGGTTTAGGTGTTGATATTTGTTTAATTTGAAGTGTCACCATTGTGGTGATCAGTGATTGCTTTAGTTGGGCTCTTGGTCCCCTTTCTTTATACTTTAACTTTTCTTTGACTGCTGTAACAGTGTGTTTGTGTAACACAATTGTTGTGGCAGAGGATGCCTATAAAAAGTTTGAGTGTTATCAGCTCAATGTTGATGGTGACATAATCATCACATAATGGGCATCTAATATTGTTTTAAAGTTTTGTATTTATATTTGGGATTAAGAACCACCATCCTTGTGGAACTGCAATATTGGTGCCAAAAGCATTAAAATTATAACTTTTTTGGTGGATAAAAATCATGTGCACATGTTTTGAGCAAGAGTATCATATAGTCACACACAGACATCAAGATTTTGGATATGAATCACAACAACGGTGACAATCAAAACAAAAAAGCTTGAGAATCAAGAATGAGTTTTGTACTATGAAAGCTACCCATCATGCATTGCAGGATGAAGCTTTTTTTTTTTTTTTTTGTCACCGTTGTTGTGATTCATATCCAAAATCTTGATGTCTGTGTGTGACTATTTGATATATTTGCTCAAAACATCATGTGCACATGATTTTTATCCACCTTCAAATAAGTGATAATTTTAATGCTTTTGGCACCAATATTGCAGTTCCACAAGGATGGTGGTTATTAATCCCAAATATAAACACAAAACTTTAAAACAATATTAGATGCCCATTATGTGATGATTATGTCGTCATCAACATTGAGCTGATAACACTCAAACTTTTTATAGGCATCCTCTGCCACAACAATTGTGTTACACAAACACACTGTTACAGCAGTCAAAGAAAAGTTAAAGTATAAAGAAAGGGGACCAAGAGCCCAACTAAAGCAAACATTGATCACCACAATGGTGACACTTCAAATTAAACAAATATCAACATCTAAACCTCTGTTTATTCTCACTAAGATCATCTGACAGCAATAATCAAAGTAATAATGTCTAAATAAGACAAAAAATGATGTTGAAATATGTCCACAATGCCCACATATGAACTAGTGTTTAACCTTGTACGAAGGTTCGATGAACGTCTATATCGGACGTGCAGAACACGTCGAAAAAAGACGTCATATCAACTTTCATTCTAGACCCTCAGTGGACGTCTTTTCAACGTCCGATTTTTGTGACAAAGACGTTGAAAAGACGTCTTTCGGACATCATTTTGCTTAGTGGGTTCATTCAGAGAAGCCAAAGAGTGAATGGAAACCTCTCATTTCTTTCTTTGACTTCATACTGAGATATCCGCACGCAACTGAGGATGACTATGTGGAGGTTTAATGCCAGTGTGTGAAACAACACATTTGAAAATGTTATTTAATGCACATATGTTAAATGTGTTGTTTCCTGTCTTTCATCTTTTTCCTCATATGATAAATGGAAAAATAAATAAATAAAAAGTTTAAATCAGAACAAAAAAAATGGCAAATGTATTTTGGTAATATGAATACCATTGAGGTCAAATGTTATTGCGTTGGAGACTCTTCCTATTATTTTCTCTTTTTTTTGTGGAAAATGTAGTTCAGATATTAATTATTCTGTCCTCTGCATGGTGTGCGTTGGGCATGCATACAGATAGCTAAACATTGTAACGTGATGAAGAGGCTTCAATGACCACTCGAGGATGTCAATTTTCTTCTTTACTTGAGTGTAATAATCATGTTATTTCTCTCAATGTTACATTACTTTGTGAAACTGAAAAAGAAATACAAAAATGCTTATTTAAATATAAAGAAACAATATACAAAAACAATATACACCACTAACGTGCGTCTAATATAGGCTATACATTTTAATATGATACACAGACAAAGTATATAAAATAACAATTATATTCAATAAACTTACAAGCAAAGCTTCTCTGGACTTTACACAACAAACTGGAATCGGAAGAAAAGAGAACGCGATCTCTCTGCTGCGCAGAACTGGAAAATGGCTGTTGAGCTTTGCGTGATTGTAGCTATGAAGCATAACAAATAAAGTTTTTTCCAAGAGAAGTTTAATTAAACCTATGGCAAACAGCGCCATCTAGTGGCGAAAAATGATTAATGTTAGAAATGACATAATTAATCTTGCTCCTTGAATGACTATGCAAATATTAAAGAGTACAAGGTCTGTTCAAAGCTACACAAAGTAACACCAAGAAAAATGCCAAATTGTTTAAATATTACTCTGATCCAATCTAAAACATGGATATTATTAGATTAATTTGTTTTTATAACAATAGGAAATATTCTTTACTTTATAATTGTTTGCCGTTTTAGAAGAACAGTTTCTGTTTGGGGTCAGTTCGACTCCAGCAAAAATACATTGTAGAGATTTATAATAAAAAATGCACATTGAGATCCCATTTCAGAGATTGAACCATAGAATATCCCGCACTAAAGAAATATTATCAAAAATTGACCTACCAGGTATGCAGTAGCTCTGGTCCGGATAAACAACTTGCTCCATTACCTCTGCCATTCTATTTGCCAAACTTTTTGAGAGCAGTTTGTAATCTGTGCAAAGCAGCGACACAGGGCGCCAGCTCTTAATCTCCGTCAGGTCTCCTTTTTTCGGGAGGAGTGTAAGAACTGCTCTACGGCAGCTCAATGGCAGCCGCCCTTCAGCCAAGCTTTCATTGAGCACCGCAAGCAAATCCTCCCCCAACACTGTCCAGAACGACTTATAAAAGTCTACTGGAAGACCATCGATGCCAGGAGCCTTCCCGGACTCCATGCCCTGAAGGGCCTTGTTCAACTCCTCTAGGCTCATGGCCTTACGGAGTTTCGTATTGGCATCCTCAGACACCTGTGCCAAGTTTTCAAAAACAAGTAATAAAAACTCAGTAAGTGTTTTAGCGCAATTTTCTCACCTCATGGGATCACAACACTAAGAGATAGTAAATCTTTTCCTGGATTTTTTTTTGTGCGTTCCCGAGATTAGACCTTCCTTAACATAATGCCGAAAACCCGAAGTCTCTAGGTGGTCTGGTTGAGGAGTAGATAGAAGTGCAAGATTGGTGCGCACAGACGCACAGAACAGAAATCATGAGTTAACAATCACAATTTGTCCGGTGGAAAATTGCGCTAAAAACATTGTCAGTGTCAGGCTCTGCAACACATTCACAGCTGTACAGCTTACAACCAAAACAAACTGCTCTCTTTCTAATATCAATGGGGTCAGATAATAACATACCAGATTCGGAGCGCAGCGCGTGAATTAATCTTTTCTGTCCATTCTTTTTTTCCAAATTAAAGAAAAAATTTGTTGGAGCATCCATTTGGTCAATATTCTGAAAACGGGACCGAACCAGAGCTCCTTGCACCTTAACCGCTAAAAGATCACCAAGTTGAGTTTTTTTCATTGTAAGAGCTTCCAAAACATCCTCCCCCCCCCCCCCCCCAGTTGATTCAGCTAACTCCTGTAATTTGACTATTGATGTCTCCAAGTTCTTCATGGAATTAGATAACTGTACAGTAATATTTCGAGTATGCTGTTGGCAAAATTGTTTCATTTGAACTTTACCAAAATCCCACCACTGCCTCAATGACTGGAATGTATTCTTTGTAGCTCTAAACGTTTCCCAAAAATATTTGAAATTTTTCTTACAATTTTTATCATTTAGCAAAGAACTGTTAAAATAAGCACTCTTTGGTCAAATGGAGTTCAAAATAAAAGAACAACACACCATGCTATGATCAGAAAAACTAACAGGGACAATAAAACATTTGCTAAAAATACCACACTGATGTTTAAAACCATAAAATTATCCAACCTAGCAAAAGAAAAAACATTGTCACGGGTATGAGACCAAGTATATTGTCTTAGATTACCATTAACATGTCTCCATATATCGCACAACTCATTTGTTTTAATTACTTGAATAAGTCTCTTCCGAGATGGCTCATGGGGCTCTATGTGATTCCTATCAATAGTTTGTTCAGAACAATTAAAATCTCCTCCCAGAAACAAAAACTCTTCACTGTCACAATTTTGCAAGGTTAAATTGAGAGTATTTAAAAACAGCATTCTTTCAACTTCTGAGGTTGGGACATACATTTTCAAATAAAGCTCTAACCTTTAAAAGTCTACCTTTTATAATCTCTTCAACCTCATACGAAATTGGTTCTTGAAGTTCTTAGAAAATAAAACGGCAACTCCTCCACTGCTAGCAGTATTGTGACTAAAAATAGAGATGCCATCCCATTCTATTTCCCAATCTGCAGCATTCTTGGAATCACTGTGAGTTTCTTGAAGAAAAAAAATGTCTATTTTTTTCTGTTTAGACATTTCATATAACATTACTCTTTTTTTCACATCTCTTGCTCCATTTACATTAACTGAAGCAACACTAACTTCACCCATAGAGAATAAATAACAAAACAGCAAAAACAAACCACTAAATCATTAAATTAGCTTTTTCCACCCCCATCATTGTTTATTTCAGTATTGAGTTTTCTCACTAGCTTCTTTAACCTGTAGATTTCTTTGTTGGTAAAAAAAAAACCTTCAGCCATCAGACACCTGGTCTTTTCAATAAACTGATTAAGGTCAGGAAAATATTCGTTCACTCGTACCCCTCTTCTATTTTTCGTTGCTTTAAGAAACAATTTTATATCTTCCACTTCATAACTGCGACTCACGCATTCAGTTTGTGAAAGAGAGAGACTACAGTCTGATTCACTGCCACTCTCTGTGTCTGCCTGGTCTTCACATTCACCTACATCTGTTCTCTTTACAGGTCTCAAGTCACAAGTATTATCACTTTGCCTTCGTTTTAACGGTACCTTAAACAGTGTATGTTCTGCCTCTATGTCAATGCCATCATTCTCGCGTATTTGCTCAATCGAAGGCTGTTTTTCTCCCTCGCACTGTGGGATCTCAGACACCTTAATGTCGTTACTCTCCGAATAGTGCTGCGTTCCAGTCCAAAATTGTCATGCCCTTCACTCGCTAACTTCCCTTCGTCTCGTTCACTCGGATGTACGTCATTGCGAGTGCCCACTACTGGCGGAAACTGCAATGGGCTGAACTGGAACGTCCTAAGCCCTTGATCACTTGGAATCAGCTGTGGAGTTGATTTATTATTTACATTTTTTTCCCTTTAATAATTTGTTTAATGCAGCATCCAAATGTTTATAGGTGTGTTTGGGTTGTTTTAAATAAAAAAATATATATAATTAATATATCATAGAGTTGTCTGTGTGGTGGTGATTAGACGAGATATGTGGTGACGTCACAATCGTACTGCATTGTGGGACATATAGGTGCCTGAAGTGTACATTTGAAGCAGACTCGCTCCCTCGGTCAAAATCGAGGGAACGAGGGTCTGTCCATATAAACTTCCCTCGTCCACTTCACGAAGTGGAACGCACTTCAAAATGGCGGCAGGGATTCCCCCAAGGGGAAGTGCTTAGGGAAGTTCGCAAGTGCGTGTCTAAAAGTGGACTGGAACGCAGCACAAGTGACTATTCGATTTGTCAAGTTGAGTCCGTCATCAAAAGACCCAGTGGACTCCGCATCTTCTACTGTTTTGTTCAACGACCCTTTCGTTATAATAGTCTCAGAATTAACCTGACTTATCCCTTGCAGCTCTGTTGCGATCGCCTCGGGTTCAGCTCGTTCTGCCGCGATCGCGTCTGGCTCTGTACTGTCAGTTTCAATGGGTTGATTTGTCGCGGGTGGCGGGACAGTTACATAATTTTGCTCTGTTACTAATGTTTCTCTTTTATCAGGGCAATCACGAATCAAATGTCCCACTTTACTGCATCCAAAACATTTAATTTTCCCTGTTGTTGCAAACACGGAATTTAAACGTAAGGTCTAATTCAGCGTAGTCTTTCACAATCATGTAGGCGAAACGCCTAAATGAAACGATATGTTTTAACAATGGAGATCCACTGCCAATCGGTATTTTCTTTAGACACATTTGCCATAACGGGAAAGAGACTGTGTTAATAGCTGGTCATAATAAACGGAGGAACATTAGGCTATATAATGTCACTTTTTTAGATGGCATTGATAAAGGGAGAACAGGTGTAAAAAAAAACATCAATAATGATCCCACGCTCAACTAACTCATTTGCTTTAAATATAACATTAGCATTGTTCATTTTTGAGGCTGACAAAATGCACTCATGGCCTACACTTCACCTATTGCTAAACAACAATCCTCCACACTCACGGCAGCCGCCACCTTCACTGCATGACGCCGCGTGAGTGTGTTCAAAACTCGCGAATCCGGGACCGCCATTCCTCAAGTGCAGGTAGCACACGGCCCGGATTAGCACTCCAAAAAACTATTCTTAGTAACTAAAACAGTAAAAAAAAGAAAAAAAGAAAAGATAGAAAAATAGCTGAGGGTGAAATACTAGTTTTAGGCACGGCAGCCACAAAATTACATTCACGCTCAAACTCACCACACGCTCACGCATGCGCACGAGAGAGAGAGACAGAGAGAAAGTTCACTTTCAGTATTATCAAATTTCAGTCTCTTGATTTTAATTAAAAAGTATTTTGTTGTTCAAATGTGGTAATAATTAATTGTTGTTTCTTGAAATTGTTTATTGTGTTTAATTTAGAAATGTGTTACTTTACCCTGTTTTTGCACAAACAAAACTGCAAAAATTATGTTAAAGAATTATTTTATTACATGTTGCATTTTAATACATGTTTAATACATTTTACAACTGTCCCTGTGGACTTTTGCAACCGTCCCCCGTTGTGGAGTCAGATCTATTCAAGGAGAAATTGTGTGTACACACGTTACAGCAGTGTGGGTGCAGCTGACAGATGTGGGTTTATCAAATTAAATTCTTGGCAATCCAATACAAAGTCACATAACCTGCTTTCTGGAATACATCCAGGAACTGAAAACACTGAATACAAAACAAAAACTGAGCATAACTGTGACAATGTGTAAAAAAAAAAAAAAAAAACATATTTATTTAGAAAAATAATATTTTTCGTAATTAGTCAAACGTTTGTGATGATGAATGTGTAATGATGAAGGCTTAAACGTTAAAGTGCATAGCGGTTTTACCCTTTGATATGAGATTTTGCATAGTTATCCTATCAAGTTTTATTCATGTCGAAATAAGAACAGGAGATAAAGCAGATCATGGCTTCTTTTTCAAACTGCTCTTATGCAAACTGCTCTTATGCAAACTGCTCTTTAATAACCTTGCAGAAAAAAATACTGGAGCTGTTAAAGTTCATTCCGAATACTTAATTTTCTATGTAATAGCCTACAATAGGTAGCTATTCACACCTTTGGAGAAAGTTCTCTAATAAACACAGTAACTCTTACGCTCAAAATAATTAATTGTTTTGAGTAGGGCCAAATTAAATTATACAAATTAGTTAAATCAGATGAACTTTTATGAGTATTTAGAAGTTTTTCTTTTGAATTAAAAAAACTGATACATTTTAAGTAAGTTGAATTGTTTCATTGTTTTGAATTCTAAGAACTTGTTTCTTTTAATTTAGACAAACTTAAATTTAACTGAAACTGGGCTGGGATGTCTATTTCCCAGCATGCTTTGCCATGACACTTAAAAGGGAGAGTAAATGTTAAAATTAAGTGTTATGTAATGTTTATTTGTGCCAGATTAATGTTAAGTGGGAGATTTAGTAGTGTTTAATGTTTTGTTATGCTAGTTTAGAATAATTTATATTAATGTTGATTTTAGGAGAATAACCATTATGATGGCATGTAGTGCGTCTAGCTTGGTTTGAGAACAATGTTAAAAGCTTTATAGTGCTGCACTAATACAACAAGTGTTATTCCCTGCTATTGTTAACATGTGAACAAATAAGCAAGTTAGCATTTAGCTTGTTATACAGTTTATACTAATAAAAACATTCACATTCACTAAAAAATACATTCGTAAAATAAATATCAGCCAGTTCTGCTTCCTTAAACTTTCAATTTCTTAACTTAACATTTTTTAAGTTAAGATAAAAGTTAAGTTAAAAAAAGGGAAAACAAGGCAATCAGTTGCCACAAAATATTTAAGTAACATTGCTACTACAATTAAAGTTATATGAAATGATATCATTTAATTTAATGAAATTTAAAGTGATTTAAAAAAATAAGTTTAGATAAAGTAATATTTTGATATGTATAAAGGGGATATTTAGTTAAGTTGCATAAGTGAAGTAATTAAAGTTGCCAGTCCTAAAAACTTTGAGTTGCATTAAATTAAGATGAACAAAACACTAAATATATATAGTGATTTAAATTCATGTTTATTTGTAATTTACAGTTATTAAAAAAAATAGCTATGCTTAGTGATGATATTTAAGTTGGCAAACTTAAAAAAATAGAGGCAATACATTTTTTGAGTTAGTAGAGCAGTGTGCACAGAATGCAGCAAAAGTCAATGTTCAATGCCAAGGCCGAATATTAAAAAGGAAAAAGAAATGAAAATAAAGACAATGTTGTGAATTCTCTCCCTTAAGTTTTAAGTTGGCTACATGTGTGACGGTTTAAGTTATGTTG
This sequence comes from Squalius cephalus, assembly GCF_949319135.1. Lineage (NCBI taxonomy): Eukaryota > Metazoa > Chordata > Actinopteri > Cypriniformes > Leuciscidae > Squalius > Squalius cephalus. The sequence continues at coordinate 21,797,406 of NC_137122.1, forward strand.
TATGCAAATAACGTAGTGCGCCAGTGTTTTTTTTTTTTTTTTTTTTGGTTGCCTCAAGGTTGTATTTCGTAACGTATACTAGATAGGCTTCTAAGAGTCATAATGTGATATCTATACAAATGTTCATATCTTTAGATAATGATGCAAATTTTCTTCATATCAATTTAAATTACGATGTATATATTTTACAGCACTAGCTTAAGCTTATATGAGATTGATCGAGAGCAACTGATCTTTCAAGATCTCTTTGAGTCGTTCTTCATATTCATAATCATCTGAGAATGAGGATCGCATTTCTCCTGCTGGCTCTTCTGATTGGTGTTCACACCTTTTACATTGAGGAAAAACCAAATTCAAAAAATCATCAAGATATCACAAAAATAGCCATTTTACGTGCTACTGCAAAGGTCTGCGAGAGCATTGGAGGCTTCGAAAAGGTATGAATATATACATGATCTGTGTGTGAGAGAGAAGAATTAATATATTATACACTGTGTTGAGCTGCAATTATTCAAAATCATTAATAACACACTTTTAATATTTATGTAGTCTTGATATTTCCAGGCGTTATTGATCCCAAGAAAAAAAAAAAAAAAAAAAAAAAGAAATGTCGAGTATTAAATGTACAAACATTCTGCGGTTGCAACAGTTACAGTGATAGACAGCTTCAAAAAATAATGAATTAAGTAAATTACAAAATAATTTAAAAAAATCAACACTGTGACCATGATGATGTTGGATGTATTTTAAAAAAAGGTGCAATGCAAACAAAGTAGTGCATTTATTTCAAATTCATCTGATGTTCACATCAATCTGACAACTAACGAGACATTTTGTGTGTTTTTATTTAGCCAAAACCACTGAATACAGAGACACTGGCAAGGTCCTGCAAAAAAGACGCATTTGCTAGTAACTTTGAAACAGGCATAAAAATCATCTCCTATTACAATCAACAGACAGACACTGACTATCCTTTGAGTGATAAATATCATTTTCACAGCGAGGCATTTCAGGACGGTAAATTACTCATAATTAATGGACTGGAGGCAATCACAACTTATATGAAAAATCTGAAATTTGAAGATGCACGAAAGACGCTTGGGCAAATCCTGCACACTTTACAGGTGAGTCAGATGCAAAGCTGTGATCAATATAAGAGCAATATGACTGACAGATTTCAGTTACACCTCAGAGAAAAAAAATTGGAATATACTTAAACGATCATATGAACTGAAAGTTTGAACATCTGTGTGTCGTTTGGTAATTAAAGGATTTCTACAGCCACAGTAACTGGATTGAAATGGGAGAAACAGAGCCCTGCACCGCCCTGATCAATTTAGAAGAGAACATACCCAACCCTGCAGGTATACGCGTGTGTGTGTGTCTACTAAACTATATTTTGGTATGAATTTGTACAAAACCTCAATTTTGGGACATCTGTGGACATACTCATTTGTCAAAACTAATCTAAAAATAAAGTAAATAATTGTTTTTGTTTTATTGTAAAATTGCTGTATTCTGTTAGATCAGGGTAGGTATAGTATTTATAACTCTAAAAACTATACCATTTATTTAGCAGCTGTGCGCCTATGAAACATGTAAAGCAATAAAATGAGTTTGTCTTCCCTCCAGATAAGAAAACTGAAACCTGTGAAACTGACACTAAAGATACAAACACTGGGGCAACAATTAAGGATAACATTTTAAAAGATAAGATTCTGACATCAGGATACTTTGGACTAAGCAAAAAAAAGGGTAACAATCTTTATTCTTTATTTATATTACTTTATATATAGGGTTAAAATCATCAGATAGGTTACAAACAGAGCCAGGAACAATTATGAGCTAGCATCAGCAACTTAACATCAAACCATCATACTGAATATTATTATTTTCTGACAGGAAAGTGCAGCCATGGAGGTACTCTAGACTTCACAACTGGCTTTTGGAGAGGCTGGGACGGTATAAATAAGGATGGCACTGATTCCAGTCACGGTTCACTGCATAATAAAGCTGCAGATGTGGCCATCGCTGCCAGTGTGCAGCTGTTGGAGAAGATCTGGAAGAGTAGTGATGAGCTCACTTTCTACAGGTACACATGGGGCATTAACTAACTTGAGTTAAAGTCGCCCTACCCACATAGCAACATTGTGTCGGCCCAGATCCGGCCCACATCTGGCACACGTGGAAAGCTGATCTGGCCCACATGCAGCGTGAAATGACGGCCCTTGGGCAGACCGCTCCTGTTTGCCAGATCTGGGCCACAAGCAGGCCATAGCAATGCCACATGTCAGCCAAGAGCAAAGAAATAAACCAGAACTGGACCTTATCTGAGCCACAAAGTCTATGTATATTAAATATGGAGTCATCACAGCAAAATCCCCAGTGTTAAATTACACAACAAACACCATCAGATCATATTTTCTCTTTGTTCATCTGGCTGTTATAACTCTGTTTGGCAGCCAAACAAAATCTAAAGTTAATGACTTAAGGGTCAAGAGCCCAACTGAAGCAAACATTGATCACCATAATGGTAACATACCAATAAAAAATCTCTCCTTCAGTGATTCTGCTTGTTAATATCAGGTGTCTTCAATAATATTCAATCATCACTCAATTATTCACTTACTTATCTCATTAACTTTAACACTGCATCATTGTTAAACACTCTGAGTGTGGACTCATATAAACACTGAGAGTGTTAATTTAACACTGGGAATTTTGCTGTGATCTCAGCCTTAATAAACCTGTTAACAAGCAGAATCACTGAAGGAAAGGAGAGAACAGAAAAAGACGAGCAGAAACACAAGAACTACAACTGACTTCAGACACAGCCTTAGATGAAATCCACTGAAGAGAAAAGAAGACATTAAATCTTTGAAGATCTCAGCAGAGGAGGATTAAACAACTCCACAAACAGCATTACCAGCTTCACTTATTACTAACCAGACTGACTTTATTTCTGTCAGACATCTACAGAATGTATGTAAGCAATAAGGTACTTGAGGCTAGTGCTGTATGGCGAATATGTCACGGCTGAAGGGAGTTGTTCGGCACAACGCAAAGCGGAGTCAGCTGTGACTTATTAACCATACAGCACTAGCCTCGAGTACCTTATTGCTTTTAAAAAATAGTTACCACATAATACAAAAAAACATCCCTGAACTGCCACCTTACCGTGGTGGAGGGGTTTGAGTACCCGAACGATCCTAGGAGCTATGTTGTCCGGGGCTATATGCCCCTGGTAGGGTCTCCCAAGGCAAACAGGTCCTAGGTGATGGGTCAGACTAAGAGTGGTTTACAAACCCTTTATGACAGAATTTAAAATAGCCCCCAGCTCAGCCGCCATGTGTTGGAGTTCACCCCGGTGAACGAGAGGGTTGCTTCTCTGTGCCTTCGGGTCATGGATAGGTCTCTCACTGTCGTGTGCGCCTACGGGCCAAACGGCAGTGCAGAGTACCCGGCCATCTTGGGATCTCTGGGAGGGGTGCTGGAAAGTCTGTCCACCCGCTTTTCCACTGCATGGTACGATACGGCTCGCTTTAAATGGTACCACCTCTGTTGAGGTTCCAAGCATACCGTACCGATACTAAAATGGGATGTGAAAACACTGCAGACTGATTGGTCAGACAGAATCGTCACTACCAGAGTCATTGTATTTGCGACACGAGACACCTAAATAGCCAGTAACAGCCACCACTGAAGCACCTGTTTTTAAACTACTTACTTGACTTAGCAGTATTTTGTTTTGCTGACACCTGATATTAACAAGCGGAATCATCAAAGGAGAAAAATCACCAAATTTTGGTGACTTAAATTTTGTGATTTTTCTCCTTTGGTGATTCCGCTTGTTAACATCAGGTGGCAGCAATAATGCTCAATCATCACTCAATCACTTAATTATCTCATTAACACATTATGGTGATCAGTGTTTGCTTTAGTTGTGCTCTTGACCCTTTAGTTAGTAACATTATATTTAGTTTGGCTGCTGTAATTCAGTTATAACAGCCAGATGAACAAAGAAAAAAGGTCATCTGATGGTGTTGGTTATGTTTTAACAATAATTTTTTGACCTGAATCACTGAACTCATTTAGAGACTAATTTCTGAGTTAGGTTTACTTTATTGATCAGAGCAGCACTGTCCTTGTACAGCATAATATTTTTTAGCCTTTTCAATGTAATTCCAATGATATCTTAAAAGTTGTTCTGATACCAAAAAAAAAAAAAAAAAGAGTGAAAATTATTTCATTTTGGCACACACAGACATCAAGAATCAGTGTATGAATCTCAGAAATGGTGACAAACAGCATGTTCAGTTTGTTGGTGCTTCAGTGACTACTTTGCTCAGAGAACCTGTCAGTCACAGCTGTCAATCATGATGTCACACCACTGCATCAAATAACTACCTAAAAACAAACTTATTTTAAAAACAAACACTTGAACATCCATCAGTGTGATAAAAACTACAGTAAATGACAGAAACCATCTTTAGAAAAAATATATTTGAAGTGTAATTTAATTGTTTAGTTGGTCTCAGTGCTGTTAAATAACACAGGGAGACAGGGTTTATGACCTATAATAGGACCAGTCACTGGGGGGGCGATTGAAACACTTTGGCTTCACTTTTCAGAGCTTGTGCTGTACAAGGACAGTGCTGCTATAATCAATCAAACAAACCAAATGCAGAAATTAGGCTTTAAAAGAGTATGTTAAAACATGACCAACACCATGTTATCACATTTTCTCTTTGTCCATCTGGCTGTTACAACTCAGTTACAGCAGCCAAACAAACTCTAAACTTAAAAATGTAAGGGTCAAAAGCCCAACTAAAGCATTCACCGATCACCATAATGGTGTCTCAAATTTGTAATTTTCTCCTTCAGTGATTCTGCTTGTTAACATCAGGTGTCTTCAATAATGCTCAATCTTCACTCAATTAATCACTTGATTATCTCATTAACTTCAACACTGCTTCAGTGTTATTTATAACACTCTGAGTTTGGATTATATAAACACCAAGCAGTGTTAATTTAACACTGGGGATTTTGCTGTGTGCTAACATCAAGACACATTGAAAGTGAATCAAATTACCATGAACTGTTCAACTAAAAACTAACTTTCTTTTTTTTCTCCTTCTCAGACTGATGGGGCTTCATAAGGACAAGCCAGAGGGAAATTTTAAAACTATCTTTTCTTTCTTTAACTCCAAATCAAGAGTTTCGGATGCAAGTGAGAATTAAAATGAGATAATTGAAGTTTAATGGCGTTGCATGGGCAAAACGTTAAATTATGTTTGCCACTTCTTGAATTTCCTCATATGAAAATTTGTCAAATAAAATATGCTGAATTATCACAGCAAAATGAGTGCCAAATGTGTTTTGGTTACAATAGTAGCACAAAGGTCAGAGGTTATTTGAACGTTTATGGTTATTTGGTGGTGGTAATGGCCGATATTCACTGGAAGGATCCAAGTCATGATTCATGTTTGGGAGACTTTGACTGTCTGGATTTGATTTGTAATTAGATGAGTGAAGCCCTCTGGGTGCCTGTCAGAGTACAGTTTATTAAAAGGATAAGGAGATAGTTGAGCAGGTTTAGATGATGTATTAATAAAAGGACAAGCCGCAGAGGTACAGGTATTTCACAGGTAGGTATCAATTACAGGCAGTAGAGGAATTAATCTGGAAAACAAGAAATACCATAAAGGATGTGAATAACAAGAATAGCTGGGCATATACAATAAAATTCATCCATTAAAAGGCAGTCAAAGCATTGTTAACATTTAACATTTGTTAACAATAGTTAACATTTCACCATGGAATACAATCCAATAAAGGAAAATAAGGCATCAAATTGTACATTATAGATAAGCAATCATCTAACATGGTAAACATCACTCTATGGATAACACAGCTCATCAGATTCTAATCGCTCGTTTGGTATTAAACAGCTCAAAATATCGAATTCACATCCCAAAGGAATCATCAAAAAACAAAAGAAGAAATAATCACATATAGAACAGCAATGTTAAGCTAGACTAACAGAAACAACAGCTGAGGGCATGTCTGCGTGTGTGACGCAGTTATAAATAACTAAATACCAGTCTCTATAAACACGAACATAAAGAAAACATGCTTACTTGTAGGTCAGTGACTAACACCTCAAAGTAACTTCTTCAGCAAATATCACAGATGACAAGAATAAATGTCATTTCAGCAATCGGAGCAACATAACAGTTCAGCAGGCAACAGCTACACTGTTAACCCTTGCTGTAAAAAAAGGCCAAATTCGGACAATATCATACCACTTTCAATTAAACAGTAATATACAGCAGAAAACAAAAATAGCCTACAGGAATATACTGTGAATTAATAGCGCTCAAGATCGACACTCAGAGGCTTAGTAATGTTAAGTCAAGAGTCCAGAACCCAACTAAAGCAAGCACTGATCTCTATAATGGTAACTTCAAAACAAACATTTTCAATTAAACATCTCAATAACAAATTCTGTAGATGTATGACAGAAATAAAGTCATACTGGTTAATAATACGTGTAATAATGTGTAATGGCTGGAAGTCAGTTGTAGTTCTTGTGTTTCTCTATTTTCTGTTCGTGTGTTCCTCTTTCTTGATTCTGCTTGTTAACAGCAGGTGTTCATCACTAATGCTCAACAATCACTTACATATTCTCTTAATTATCTCACTGCAACAATGCGTCAATGTTACTTTTACTCTTTGTAGTGTGGATTTTCCTGTGGGGTTGAAAGGGTTAACAGTGTAAGATAAAAAGACACACCCACAAAATGTATTTAAACAGTAATAAACTGTAAGTTATAAAACAGATATATACTGGCAACACTGTTGCCAGTAGTTTACAGTAAATTACCATAATAGTCTTTTTTGGGTCACCATTGTGCTGAAGAGTAGAGCCTGAGCTTCAGTCCAGGTGAAGATCTACAAACATTGAGGATTTGCTGCATGTTGCTTTATTTAACAGGTAGTTACTGTGTAGTTGCTGGTCCAGTGGAAATCTTTTTTTGTACAATAGTTTTTTAGTGTTTTCAAATGAAATTAGTTCACAGTAATACTTTGATCACATTATTAATGCATCATACATTTTAGTTAATACATTTAAATGCCAGTTGGTCAATTTACGGCAGTCGGTTTCTGCAAGTGAAAGTAAAGAACTGTACAATTAACAGTAAATTACTGGCAACAATGTTGCCAGTATTTTACTGTAAAAAAAAACCTGGTAAGGTCTAACAGTGTAGCCAACTAACGTGCTATAGCCTATATTATGGCTTTCAAATGGCTTTCCTGAGGTAAATGTTATGTGACAATTGTTCTCCAGCTGTTTTATTGACCCCTTTGTTTGATTGATTGGCTGATATTATGTATGAGGAATATACATTTTGGTAAGTTGTACTGTATCTTTCAACAGTGTTCATTCATGTTTATTTACTATTAGCTAGAGATGATCGGGTCACGTGCCGCTAGGGATCTGTCGCATCACATTTACAAGCACCAAAACTGTATTTATTGTTTGAATTTCGGAATAAAAGTGACAGAATCTGAGAGCTGAGATTTTTTTATATCATAAGTAACCTGCTCTGTCTAGTCTGTCGTTCTCCGTGTCCTCTTTGCTTCGCGATTTTTCTGTGCGTGAGAAAATTGATGTGTAGCGTGAGAGCATGTGAAAAGCGTCAATTGCATGTCTCACGGTGAATGCGTGAGAGTTGGCAGCCTTCACTTAGCCCCCAGCCAAAACGATTGGCCAGGAAACAAATTATAGATTCACAAGACCAAACATCGCCCGTTAGATATACTCAAGACGAATTATATCTCATGTTTAACCACTACAGAGACGCCAGAGTCAGCGGCAAATGTCAGAACGACTAGCCGAGGAAAGGCTGTTCCAGACGGGGTACATGAGCGCCGAGCGCCCGGTGATCGCCTGGATCTCACAACCTGGATAAAATTCTGGATTAAACCACAGATTTGAGCTTTAAACAACTACATTCTCACCTGAAATGGCGCTTCTTATGTTGTCATTCCCCTTGTAGCACGCGCAAGTGACGATATTCTGTCAACCAATTAACGTCCTGCAGTGAGTCTAGCTCCACCCTTTAGTACCGTACCACTGTGCTAGGTACCCCAACGGAAGGGTACCTAAAAAGTGGTACACTGTTAGACCTTACCAGGTTTTTTTACAGTAAAATACTGGCAACACTGTTGCCAGTAATTTACTGTTAATTGTACAGTTCTTTACTGTAATCTACAGTATGTTACTGTAAAAATGCACTAAATTAAAACTCGAGTTAACTCCTTTCACTTGGAGAAACCGACTGCCTTAAATTGACCAACTGTCATTTAAATGTATTATGTAAAATGTATAATGCAGTAATAATGTTAGCTAAGTATTACTGTGAACTTCTTTCATTTGAGACCACTAATAAACTATTGAACATAAAAAGATTCCCACTGGACCAGCAACTACACAGTCACCGCTTGTTAAATAAAGCAACACGCTTGTCTGAAGTTTAAAGGGGTGGTTCGGAATTTTTGACATCGGACCTCATTTTTAAGTCAGCCTGGTTGTTATTCATCAGTGGAGACATTTTTTTTTTTTTTAATTATCCAGTCCTTATATTTGGATAGTTAGCCGATGCTAGGCTAGCGCGAGTCAATGGTATATATGTTAGCCAGCCATTAAAAACCGTTTTACCCACTCCACAGTGCACCAAACGCAAATCAATTATAACACTAGACTATCGATGCAAATGTTCGTTGAGAGAATAATGTTAGAAATCAAACTTACCTTTCATCTCAATGATCCCAAAGGAACTAGTTTCTCAGCAGCTGCGGAATTTTACTTTGCTCCGGTTAGTAATGCGGCAAAAAGTAAACACAGAACAGAAGCGCACGTAACTATGTGTGTACCGGCTCACTCGGTTGCCTAGGTAATCAATATCACTCCGCTGCTGCTGTAGACAAGGCTTATGATTACAGGGAACAAATTATAACTAATGCAATGTGATGAAAGGTAAGTTTGATTTCTAACATTATTCTCTCAACAGACACATTGATAGTCTAGTCAGTGTTATAATTGATTTGCGTTTGGTGCACTGTGGAGTGGGTAAAATGGTTTTTAATGGCTGGCTAACATATATACCATTGACTCGCGCTAGCCTAGCATCGGCTAACTATCCAAATATAAGGACTGGATAATTTTTACAAAAAATGTCTCCACTGATGAATAACAACCAGGCTGACTTAGGCCCTGTTTACACGAGAACGCTTGCGGGTGAAAAGGTAAAAATATTTTATCAGATGTGCCTTTCGTTTAGACTGCGTTTTTGGGGCTTAAAAACGCAAAAAAGTGAAACCACCCTCCAGAGTGGAAATCTTAAAAACGCTCCACCGTCGCGTTTCCGTCTAAACGGTAAAAACGCAAAAGTCTGCTAGACAGTGAAGGCACCGATCAGTGCTTCACATTGCCACCTAGCCGCCTGGAGTGCATACTACATTGAATTTCACACACTTTTGCATCACCGTATGCACGCAGATTTCCCCCCCATAACGCTCGTCTAAACGCAGAATAAAAAGTGATCACTTTTGCGTTTTCTCTTCAGATCGTTTCCGTGTAAACGTAGCCTTAAAAATGAGGTCTGATGTCAAAAATCCCGAACCACCCCTTTAAAATCATTGGTTACCCGTAAGCCAATCACATGACGTTTGGTTATGGCGTGTTATGCGCATGCTCAGCCGCATCTAACTTCCACTGTAAACACATGTATGATGCGAAAACAAAACCATCGAGCGAAATACCGGAATAAACATGGCTGTGAACGACTTTTGCAGATTATGTGAAGTAAATCTACGCATCCACGGTACAATCAGCATCTACGTCACGGCTAGCTGTTCGTTGATTGGCCCGGCCGTCCGAAGACCGCTGGAAAACTGAAAGATAGGCTGCTATCTCAGACTGACTACAGAAGCGAAATGAAATTGAGCAGAAGTAGGAAGTCTGACGTAGTCAAGCTAGGACAAGACACCAACTAAAGCAAATACTGATCTCCATCATGGTGACAACAAACTTTATTATTAACTAAATCTCTGTTAAATTCTCAAAAAGAACTTTTGTACATGTGTGAAAGAAATAAACTGGTTTCACACTCTGTGGCTGGAAGTCAGTTCATTATTCTTGTGTTTCTCTTTTTTCTGTTCTTGTTTCTCTGTCCTTCAGTGATTCTGCTTATCAGTTGTTCATCAGTGTCTCAATTCACTCTCTTCTTTACATTCACTCTGTCAAGTGGACTATATTAGTGAACTAATGTAGGGAATAGTGAATGAGGGAATAGGGTGTGATTGTGAAAACAGCCTCTGACTGTCGATTTTGAGCACTGTTAATTCACAGTATACTCCTCAGTGTTTCCCCTACAATGTATTAAGCAGCGGCACAGCGCCGCCGCTGGATTTTCAGCGCCGCTGCAAAATCTTCACATGATCAGTAATATCACGACATTCACTTACACACGTTGTCATATGGGGCCGTTCACATGCAAATATTTCAAATGTGGGCGCGCGGAAAGCGCACTCAGAAGCGACGCGGCGACAGACACAACGACACCACGACAGACGCCACGGGAGAGTGAGCAAGCGTTTGTGGAAAGGAGAAAGCAGTACGAACTTTTCTCCGTTTAAGTCCATGGGGTCGCTGTGTCCATTTTTTTACTGTCTATGGAAAATATGCCGTCCCGCCCTTCCGTGTTCGGCGATCAGGTTTCATTCTCGTGCAGCTTGTTTAGTAACTTCCCGTGCGGGTCTTTTCCGCTCCATGTTTGCGCCGCGCTCTCCGTTCCGTGCGTGTGTCCGCGTACTGCGCTCTCTGCTCAATGTTCCGCTCCGTCTTTGCGCTGCGCGTTCTGCTCCTTAACGGCCCAAACACTCCAATCATGTAGGCTACCGATCACGCACTAGAAAAGCAAAGTCCGCTGAAATAACGTGAAATTTCTAGACTTCTGTTTGCTGAGCTGGTATAGCAATGCTGGGCAACAATGGTAAAATTACCTGCTCTGATCACATGCTCTGGTAATAAGAGCTTTGTATGACTATACTATACTTTATTTTGATAATTAGTCAAAAAATAAATCTGTTAAATCTGAGTATGTTGCATAGAACTGAATGAAGAATAATATATTGATGTTTTATATTTTAATAGGGCTATTTTCTGTCCAATTTGTGTGAACATTTTTCTTTTTTCCCCCTTTTTTGTGTGTTGTTTAATTTAATTAGTGATTCTATATTTAAATATTGATTATTACAAGTTTGGGGGAATTGCGATTAATCACAGCAAATTGTCTTTCTTACATTTGAGCCCCTGGCCCTGATGAACTCTTTGCACGTCCCTGGAGGTTAGTGAAGTAAAATAGGCTATGCAAGCTAGTCACCTTTTAAACTAATGAAAAGTTTCATTTGGATTTTAATGTTCAAAATGTCTACAGGATAAAATAAATGAAAGTACTGGTTACATGATGATGTATCTAAGTGCTAAAGTGTGTTACAGAAAAAAGATCAGTAGTGCAGATGAGGTTGGAAAGAGTTTCATTTTTCCACTATCAATTTCTACCTTACATCTGAAAATTAACACAAAAGAAAAACATGAATAATCCTGTCCTAATCGTGTTTGTGACCAGTTCAAGGTATGTGCTGCAATAATCATGCCTTCTTTTGATGGTATGTCAAATTTGTATGTCTCAATGTCCATTTCTATCCACAAAACTTGCCAGAAGTCATGGTTTAAGGGGTTATTAAAAAAAAAAAAAAAAAAAAAAAATCTTGCACCCCCGGTTGATTCAATGTTGATTCAGTGTTGGTCTGCTATCTGGGTCGTTCTTTAAGACTAGAGTCATGCATCTGAGCTAAGTGGCCAATGCATGTGCAACGTTTAAATTAATTGTGCAATTAATTGTGTCAATTATTGTGCAAATTATTCAGTAGTCTGCAAGAATAACATGCCATGTAACATGATAACATACTTTACTCGCACCACTGACGAGCATGAGCAGTATGAGGGCCGAGGTAGCCTAACCGAATTTCGACTTGAGAAATGATTACCCCCTACCCCATCCCTCATGAAGCCACTACCTGATTGCCTGAACCTAACCCCACCTCCTAATCCTAACCGAACCCCTAACTATAGGCTACTGGGGATTAATCTGGAGGGGTCAAAATTCGGCACAACACCGCTTCACACAGTTGAGGTGTCAGCGATCGAAAGATCTCTGAGATCCATCAGAGGGCGCAGTGATGTTCTCCATCTCTCGGTGTGTGTGTGTACAGAGCTGAGGTTTGTCCGCCGAACACACACGGCTTCAGTTCTGAGGCGTTTCTTGTGTTTACGCGGCTCTCTGACGCGCGCACGCGCCTGCCAAACAAACACAGGTGCGGAAATAACATGGATTTCTGGGATTTTTGCGGGCTACCGGTGGAAAGACAGGAACAAGGCAGCTCTTGTGACACCATCAGCCGCAGAGTGTGTGTGACGGGATAATAGATGCAGTGAGCGAGCGATCGGTCACTACTGAGGGTGTGACTGTTTAAGAGATGGAAGGTTAACCTGTAAACCGTTAAAGAAATCGCTGATCAACATGACCTTTGAACTGTATCGATCTGCAAATCAGCCATTAGTTCCTAAATCATCCTGTCACCTCCATTTCTTTCTCTTTTTTCCCGTAGTTGTAAATAAAGATATTGGAGTACAGTTTTACAAGAAAATAGTATTGAAGACTTTCTGAGCAATTTCTATGTGAAAAATGATTCTTGACTCAAAGTCAAGGTCTATTAATATCTTAAAAATATCTGATTATTTATAGCATATGGTATGAAATATCTGATTCAAAAATCACTAAAATACTTTTTTAGCTTAAAAAAAAGTAATAAAAAATTATTCAGATGTGTGCACTGATGCATTCAAGAAAAATGTTTGTATAGCATGATAAAAATATAATAGGAAGTGGTTACAGTCTTAAAATAAAACTTAATGAAAATGTACTTAAATGTGTTTAAACCACTTAAGCACCACGAGCATAAAGATTAAGTGTCTAATAACATGATTTTCTAAATGTTTTCCTCTTCATCGTCTCGGATCTGCGTATATGGCATTGACCCCTGAAGGGAGTTGAAATAATAATCATCAGACCCTCGCAGGTCATGTGACTCTCTGCAGAAACTCAGTGTGTGTGTGTGTGTTAGGGTGTTTCCGGCACTGTCAGGTGTGTGAGTGTGTGTTTAGGGAGTCAACACAGCAGTTCCTGTTCTCTGTGTTAAAAATAACCTCAGAGACTCTCTCTCTCTCTCTCTCTCTCTCTCTCTCTCTAATAAACCCTCTTCATTTTAACAACAATATTTGGCTTCATAGCATTCTTGAGTTGTTATATGATGTGGATATTTCATTTCATACTCTTCAGGTCAGTGTTTTTATTAACTCTCCATTACACTGTGCCTCGCTTATAAAGTAAAATGCTCCGAACCAACATATAATCCTCATAGGCAAATGTCAGCCGTTAAGTGACTGAACACCAGCAGTGTTGCCAGATTGGGACGGTGATTTATCCAGCCCAAAAGCTCACCAAAACCCGCCCACTCCAAAAAAAAAAAAAAAAAAAAAACGCCCAAAATTCTACTGCCAAAATAATGTGATATTTTATTGTCATGTCATTCAGGGTTGATAAGCATCATTTTTATCTTCTTAAAACAAAAATAAATACATTTACCATGAAAACGGATCAAACAGGCAATAATTAAGGAGAATTAGCAAACATAACTAAAATGCTCCGGTGGACACTGTCAAAACGGCAATCAAGAAATGAACCGATGACTTTTACCCTCGGATGTACACATTGCAGAACATAACGCAGAATTTAGCAGTCAAAACTGACTCATCGTTGATTCAAACCTTTTTCAGCAGCTGTCAGAGACAAGTAGAGTGCAGTCTGGACGGTGTAAAAGTTGCAGATGTCTGGTTAGACAAGTGAGCATATGACCATGGACAGGAGTCATCCCATATTTGATTTTAATTCTAGTCATTCAGCTGTGCTCTCTCCTCTCAGAGTTATAGTAACCATCGAGTCATCTCCCACCACATGTATACGTTTTTAGAGTTGCTCACTATCTCACTCTTTACCGTAGATACAACTTACTGTATAGTATGTCACTTTGGCATTTGTGATCACTTGAATAAACAGCTACAACTTCTCGCGCTAAATCAAGTCTGCCTGCTGATCGCTGATTGGCTAAAAGTGCGTGCTCGTCGGTGACGCCAACACCAACGCCAGCTGACTCTGGATGGGCTGTGTGTTCAGTAATGTAATGATGACTGATTTTATGGACTACATGCACAGTTTAGTTTTTTAACCAATTAGACTTTAACATGTAGATGTTTGAAAACCGCCGAACTGACCCCAAACCAGCCCAGATTTGACCTGCACAATCAAATTCAAAATCGCCCAATTGGGCAAAACTGAACACCAGTGGGCGGTGCCTATAGTGTTATGATGTATAACTATTGGTTGATGTCTTGCTCTGGAGGCGGGCATATGCAAATGTGTTTGCCAGTGTGACATCTCAGATCCCACAATATCAAAACAAGCTGTTTTTGGAGTTTGATCAAGTAAATGCTTTGTTCATAATGAGGACGTTTTAAGCTATGAAACTTGCAGGATGTTTTAATGAAGACCTCATATGTCAAAAGATCAAGACAAATTGGATTTATCATGTCATTTAAGAAAAATTAATTAGTTAATATATGAAAAGTTCAGATGCAAAAAGTGCCATCTGAAATTTTCTTCTAGAATGATCATTTTTATCAAGCTTGTATATTTAATTTCAGTTATTTCACTTAAATGACAATTAATTTTCTAGAGGAAAATTTCAGATGGCACTTAGAGGCTTTTGCATCTGAACTCTTCATATATCTCGCATACGCAGAAGACTTGTGTACAGATTTGCACATAAAGTACTGTATAAATATAAATATGTGGTAACACTTTACAATAAGGTTCATTAGTTAACATTAATGTATTAACTATAAACTAACAATGAGCAATACATTTATTCATCTTTGTTAATATTAGTTAATAAAAACATAGCTGTACATTGTTTGTTCATGTTAGTTCACAGTACATTAGCTAATGTTAACAAATAATGTCTCTGTTCTCACCATAACAAACAGACACAGCTGCCTGAGAAAAACTAATGTTAAAAAGTCAAGAGCCTGACTAAAGCACACACGGATCGCCACAATGGTAACATCAAACCAAACTATTACTTTCAAATAAGTAATCAACATCTAAACCTCTTCTTAATTATTTTCTGTAGATGTCTGACATAAATAAAGTCAGTCTGGTTAGTAATAAGTGAAGCTGGTAATGCTGTTTGTGGAGTTGTTTAATCAGATCTTGAGAGATTTGATGTATTTTATCTTCAGTTGATTTCATCCAAGGCTGTGGCTGGAAGTAGTTCTTGTGTTTCTCTTTCCTTCAGTGATTATGCTTGTTAACAGCAGGTGTTCATCAATAATGCACAATCATTATTCAATCACTTAATTATCTCATTACCTCCAACACTGATTAAGTGTTACATTAAACAGCCTGTACTGTGCAAACCCAAACCCATGTGGGGCCTACATGGAAACAGAGGACAAAACTGGCTGGGTCCCAGTTAGATAGCCCAGGTCAAACCCATTTGGGCCCCACATGGCTGTGCTGGCTGGGAAAAGTAGTTAACTAATGAACCATAAAGTGTTACCAAATATGTCTTTACACATTAAGTATCTATTGCATAAGTATCAATAATGACATCAGATAGTAAAATATTTGTTGGTTGTGTTATGTGATGAATACCTGTGTGGAAACATTTCATACACTTTCTTTCCCGTTAATGACCTTCGAAAAGTCTGAATGTCCTTCTTTCTGTTGCTCTGTGTTTGTACCTTTACTCAGTCTTTCCCTCCAGTTCTTACACTCAACCTCTGCCCTCTCTCTCTCTCTCTCTCTCTCTCTCTCTCTCTCTCTCTCTCTCTCTCTCTCTCTCTCTCTCTCTCTCTCTCTCTCTCTCTCTCTCTCTCCGTCTGTTTGATCTGGTCCTCACATTCCTCCACCCACACCTTTTTCCACATCACTCCATCCATCTCTCTCTCCATGTGCATCATGTTGGACATGCTGAGCTTTCCCACTAGACTCAAAACACCACCTGACCTGAAATATCTCAAATACACCCTAGTATGGTTTATTTCTATGCAAATGTCTATTTATAAATTCTAGTCCAAGTATCTGTTGAAAACATCAGCAAGGAATGTCCTCATGACAACACACAAGAGAAAGAAAAATATATTCTCTCTTTTTTATTATAGCAACTTATTTGAATGTTTATTGTTCTTTGTTATTGTTATATTGTATATATTTTTTTCTTGTCGAGACTTGTTTTGTGCATACTGCTTTGGCAATATTGTATGTAAACACAATCACAATCAATCAAGTAGCCTATTGAAAATTGATACAACTCACAAAAACATCGAAAAATGAAGTGAACGCGAGGAGGCGAAGGAAATGATGAATCAGGCTTCGCTGTGACTTCTGTTTAATTCATCTGATCCAACTCTCCATCAGTCTTCTCATGCAGGAAATCTGCTCTATTAATGCTGCAAACATCACACAGCTGAGTATATTTATCTTGCCTTGCACAAAGCACACAGCGGACAGAGCTGTGCGTGTGAAAGAGACTTTAAAGCATCCATAATATTTTTATTAAAACTTAAGTCAATAAACAGCAGACAGCAGCTCTTCTCTGGAATGGAGTCGTTTTTATGAATGACTGCATTCATCGCTGGCCACGCCTACAATCCGCCCGGATGGCTAAGCCACGCCCATTTATAAACGTATCCGCACAGCCGCGTTCTGATTGGCCGAGAGGGCGGGATTGCGATGATATCACAGCACAGCCGTATAAAGACTCACTGCAGTGTGAAAACAAGTGTTGGAAACTTCTGTGCTCGACCCACTGTCTCGTGCTGGAATAAACGCGCCTGTCTGGATTATTAACGCTCGTCTGTGAGAGTTGACCTGTTTTATTTTATTACAGTTTCACTACACCGTCCGTGGACATTGAATGGTTTATTGTGAAGATGAGGGATTTAATGTGTCTATTGGTGTTTGGACTGATCATCTGCACATCGGTAAGTCACAAGAGTTTAATGTAAACAATGTCTTCCGCAACAGTTCGTTTCATCAAAATAAATAAATAAATAAAATGAAGCATATATATATGCTTCATTTATATGTATGTGTGTGTGTGATAGTAATAAATTGTATGTTTTTTATAAACCTTAATCAATTTGCATGATCATATATCGATTAATCACATTTAATATATGTAGGTATGTATGTATGTATGTATAGGCTATATATATATGTGTGTGTGTGTGTGTGTGTGTGTGTGTGTATATATGTGTGCTGTCAAATAGATATATATATATATTTATATAAAATATTTTTATATAAAATATTGTGTGAATATTTTATATATGTATATATGTATGTATATGTATATATATATATATATATATATACAATTAACTTTTTATTCAATTCACAATTTTATATAAAAATATTAATATTCACACAATACTGCATAATAAGATTAATCATATTTATAATGTAATTTACTATCAATATATAGACTATCTATGTTTAGATATCTATGTTTAGTTCCCTTGTCATTTCTTTAGCCAATTTGAGTGCAAAATCAACTCATCTTAAAAGTCCCACTGAAGACACAGTCTGTGATCCATCATAACTAGAAAACATTTGGACTTGGATAAGTCTAGTCGTGTGCGTTTGAGGCTGGAGCTGTTGCCTATGATCTGTCTGTAATCTGTACAGTTATTCTCTTTATGGAGTATGAAAGCAGCACGATGTTCAATGTTCAATTTATTTATAAAGCACATATTAATACAACAACAGTTGACCACAGTGCTGTAGAACAAAGCAAAATAATCATAAAATCACATTCAAATTCTATATCATTACAACACAGTCACAGATAAAACCAGAAAATCAGCACGATGACACCAAGGAGCCGCTCAGAGGTTCAGGCCCTGTTAATGAGACTCAGATCTGCACACCTGAGAGACTCAACCCATCCTCATGGCTCCTGTGGATCAGAAATAGACTCAAATAGGCTCAAAATAACCCAGGCACAACAACCCAGCCCCACATCCCGCTCCATTGACCCCGGCTCCAGAACAGGCCCCGACTTATGCTTTGATCTCAGATCCACATATGGGTCTCGAGTGACTCAAGAGCTCGTCTCCTCCGGTTTTAAGATGCCGGGCGTTCTCCGAGGACTTGGCTGGGTATTTCACAGAGCCATCGTGATGCCGGGGAAACAGGTGCAGCGCTTTAGGAAGTGATCCAATGGAAATTGGCTTCAATGGAAAAACCCTCCGGAATGACGTGGATCCCGGACAGGGAATCACTCCTTTGAACCTGATTCACCTTGACTTTACAAGAGCCGATCGAATTTCTAGCAGCCGGCCATATCACAGTGTATGCTAATGCAATTAATTATACATTTAAATTAACTTTCATTAGTATATTTAAAATGTATAAAATCACTTTAAATATGCTAATGAAAATGTATTTAAAATTATATATTGCTGTTTTTATATCAATATATGTTAATGCACATTAATACTACATTTAAAAACATTTTCATTAAAATATTTTAATATATAAAAATCATACATTTTAAATATGCTAATGAAAATTAGGTTCAATGTAAAAAGAAATATTATATATTTAAATAAATGTTTATATCTAAAGAATTTCTTTTACTTTAAAAAGGTATATGTTTTTATCAAAGTTAAGTCAATTTGCAATATCCTATATTGTGACATATACACTAATGCATTTTTTTAAGAACTCAAACATTTTATAATAATTATAATAATTAATTTAATATAATTTAATATAATAAATAATTTATAATAATTAACAGACAGACAGGGAAACACTCCTTTGACCCCGATTCATCTTCAATTTATGAGAGGCGATATATGTATGCAATATATGCTAATACAAGTAAATTATGCATTTAAATTAGTGCTGTCGAATCGATTGTGACTAATCGCATCTGACATAAGGGTCTGTAAATATACAGTGTGTGTATATATATATATATTTACAAACTTTTATGTTAGATGCAATTAATCGATTTGACAGCACTAATTTAAACACATTTTCATTAGACTTTCAAAAAACACATTTTATAAGTTTAAATTAATTTATATTACAGCATTTGCTTATGCAAATTAATTTAAATGTATAAAAATTTGCATTATCATGCATTGTGACGTACGCTAATCCAAATTTATAAGAAATCAAACGTTTTCTACATTTAAATGAACAGGCATCTTAACTTTACGAGAGGCGATTTCATTTCCAGCTGTCAGCCATCCTGATTAACCACAATTATATTCAATTACAATTATATGTATTTAAAAAAATAATTAATGTATAATAAATATATTAATGTATTTTTTTATTAAGTGAAGTTATGAGAACAACCATTAGATGTATGCAGAGGTTTTATGTGGCTGCAACATTCAGTTGCACAGAGCTCAATCTGAACCCCCTGTGTGTGTGTGTGTGCAGGTTTGTGCGAGGTGTCCTAAGGTGTGCCGGTGTCCGGGTGAGCGTGCCACGTGCCCGCCGGGTGTAAGCGCGCTGCCCGACCCCTGCGGCTGCTGTACAGTCTGTGCCGCTCAGCTGAACGACGACTGCCACGACCACAGGCCCTGCGACCATCACAAGGGCTTGCACTGTAACTATGGCAACGATGTGGCCAGTCTCCACGGAATCTGCCGGGGTGAGTCAACAAAACAACACACACACAAAACAATATTTGATTTCTGGGGATTTCTTTAAAAATTATACATTTAATACATGTAAAAAATCACGATATATGCTAGGCTAATATAAACTCACGATATATGCTAATACAAACTCACGATATATGCTAATATAAACTCATGATATATGCTAATATATACTCACGATATATGCTAATACAAACTCACGATATATGCTAATATAAACTCACGATATATGCTAATACAAACTCACGATATATGCTAATATAAACTCACGATATATGCTAATACAAACTCACGATATATGCTAATATAAACTTACGATATATGCTAATACAAACTCACGATATATGCTAATACAAACTCACGATATATGCTAATATAAACTCATGATATATGCTAATACAAACTCACGATATATGCTAATATAAACTCACGATATATGCTACTACAAACTGTTTCAATTTTATACATTTAAATACATTTTCATTTTAATATATATATATATATATATATATATATATATATTAGTAAAGTTTCAATGTGTAAAATGTATGATTTTTATATAGATTTTCATTAACGTATTTAGATGTTTAAAATTGATACATTTTATAGATTTAAATAATGTAAAGAAAATCAATTTATATGCAATTTCATAGGCACATATATTACAATACAATGCTACTACCAATTAATGTAAATTTCTATAATGTATAATTTTCATACACTTATATTTATTTACTGAACATTCATTTTAATTAAAACACTCTATTCTAATTTTATGTTCATTCATCAAATGTATTATTCCTGAATATATTTATTGAAAATGTGTACATTTATTCAAAGGTTTGAATGCATTCACGTAATGTCCAAATAATTATCATTAATAATTAATTTAAAGACTCATTTTTTAATAATTACACAGAGGACTGGTGTAGTCTGGCCGCCATCTGCTTGGGGTTTTATCTCTATTAAGACATGCACATTCATTTCCTCACATACAGAGGATATTTTGTGCGCTGGGGTAGATGCTATATTAAGGCAGGTATTTGGGTTGGACTAAAGGGGGGTTTAAGGGGGCGTCTCAACACACCCAAAGACCATCTGACGCTCGACAACATTGTAAACAAGTCAAAATTCCACTCGGCCCTAAACATAGAGCCTCTCTCATAAAAGCAGAGGATAGAGTGTCAATCTCTGTTTAACCCCTGACTGTCACACTCTGTGCAGATCATCTTCTTTCTGGATAATAACTCAAATCATTCAAGCTTGAACCCTCTGTAGGAGGTCAAAACAAATGCCAGTTGATCTAAAGGATGTTTAGATAAGCCCGGGACACACCAAGTCGACGGACGGCCGTCGGGCAGTTTTTGTGTGTCGGCCGACTAAGTTTTCTCAGTGTGTTCCTCACGGTCGGCTGAAATCCTCGTCTGCGTTTTTTCAGCCGATTCGACATGTTGAATCGGCGTCGGGCCGTCGGTGAAAGAGGGAACTCTGATTGGCTGTTCAGCTTAGTGAACGAGTCAGTGCACAAGAATAATAGCAAAATAGCAAGTAAAGAAGTCAAAACGGTACAGATAGAAGGCTGTTCTAATGTTACGTCATCTTACCTGAGTGTTCCTTGGCGAATATTTCAATACTAACACGAGCGGAGTGGAATAAAGAAAGTCTTTAGCAGGATTGATATTCTAAACGGTAAGCACGCACTGCTTTGTTTACGGTTTGTGTATCTGCAGCGTTGGTTTCCCTTTTTGAATGACGAATATAGATCAATATATCTGCAGAAATAGACAGTTGTCTCATTTACACGCAGGTGCAGAATGCGGATGCTAGCTGACAGTCGGCTGTAGGCCTAGTTCTTTCGGTGTGTTCAAATGCAACCTTTCCCCCGACGCGAGGCGACTACACAGTCGGCTTTCATAAGTTCTTTGGAGTTGGTTTGGTGTGTCCCGGGTTTAAGATATTTTTACTGGAAAACAACACACAAAACTCCAGCTAACACACATATGCCCTAAGAATGTTTTGCTTATGTTTCCATTAAGTTATGCAAAAAAAAAACAAAAAAACAATGACAACAACGTTATTTCTGAATATTCTCTAAATGTTCAAAAATGTTGAGTATTTTTAATGTTTCTTGGTTATGCGAACTTTAGGCCAACATTCCATTTTATCATACTTCTGTCCCCATTGGTAGATATTTTTTCCTCTTTAAAGCAAAAACAAAAAAAACTAGAATTTTTAGGGCCAGATTTACCAACAGCTTGCTCGAACGCAAACCCTCTTTAGCCATTTAAAAAACTACTAACACACAGTGAAAAACGAGTGCTGAAAAGATGTGGACACAATTATTTTTGAGCTGACCTTATTGCATATTATGCTTTTGTGGGAGTTTCCATTTCAGATGCTAAATTTATGGGAGGAGAGTATTTAAATGAATCATGCAAGCTTGATTTACTAAGGTTTGTGCTAGTCAATTTACTAGTATTTGTGGCATTATTTACAGCCCCCAAAAAAGCATGTCTTAAACCAGACGCTAATTTTGGTAGATCGTGTTGGTTATTATGGAAATGATCCGGTTGCATCTGTGTTCTTCAATTTGAGTAGATCAGGCACTGAACTTTCCACTCCCATCGGCGCTTTTATGGGGTCGCTCTCTCGCGCTAATTGTCTCTGTTTAGTAAAAAGAGACCCTTAATATTTGATATCATTTTGCATCTCAAGTAAATGTAGGCCTATCTGTTTAAGAAAGTTTACATATTTGTACTGGAACAACAAACAAGACAACATGTAACACATTCCTTTTTTGCAGTGTACTAATAATGGTATGACTTTATAATAAGGTGTAATTTGTTAAAGGGGTCATCGGATGCAAAATTCACTTTTATGTGGTGTTTGCATATAAATGTGTCTTTGCAGTGTGTGGACACACCACCATACAATGAAAAACATCTATTCACTCCTTTTTTTTTAACCCTCGAAAAGCCTAAACACTCTCAGTAATACAAGCCGTTTGGATTTTCTGAGCTATATGATGTTATAATGCTCATGCTCCGCGACCACTGACGGACTGTCCCGTATTAGCATATTTACGCTCATTAGCATATTTCTGCCCTCAGCCATTTGTATACTGTCCACCAAGGCATCACTTTACGTGTCTTGTGTCGACACCCCAATGGAAGAGAGGGGTGGGGGGAGCAGTTGCTCATTATCATTTAAAGAGACATGCACCGAAACGGGTTGCTGTGAGCAGAGCTGTTTTTGAGGAGGTAAAAAGGGTGTTGTTTTACACAACCATTGAGGAATTTTAACCAAAGTATGTTACAAACTTTACATAAAGACCCTAAAGAATCACACCAACTTGTGGAAAATGGGCGTCCGGTGACCCCTTTAACATTAGTTACATTAGAACTAACAATACTTCTTGTTTTGGAGAGATTGAATGTAATTGTAATTTCCAGTTCCCTACTTTCCTCTCCCGTCTTTCAGCTAAACTGGAAGGTCGTTCTTGTGAATATAACGGCCGGATGTATCAGAACGGAGAGAACTTCCACGCAGGCTGCAAACACCAGTGCACCTGTATCGACGGGGCGGTGGGCTGCGTGCCCCTTTGCCCCACAGACATTCCCCTGGCGTCGCCGTCCTGTCCCGCACCTCGACTGGTCAAAGTCCCGGGCCAGTGCTGCCTCAGTGTGGACTGTCACGGCGAGTCCTCGGTCCTGCCGCCCGTGTTCAGGCGCCCACGGCCGCCCCCATACCTGTTCCCTGACCTGCACGCCTTCAAGAAGCCCCGGCCCAAGCCGTACCCCTACAAGCCCAAAGACCCCCTGAGCAACGAGCTCACAGAGGTGGAGCACAAGTGGGACAAACCACGCAGTCGAAAACACTTGCCAGGTGAGGGTGCTATTCTGGTCTGTGTCCCCAAGTTTTGTAGTTTCCTTGGTCAACAAATGTCAACCATGTCAAAATCATGCTAGTCTTGCACCAAACAAGCATAACACAGTGTGGACCAGCATGTAAAAATGTAAGAGTCCAATCTGTTAAGACAAGACATTACTGGTAAAACCATTGTTTGTTTTCATGCACTGATCAGTTTTGAGATTTGGCTTCCATAACTTCTTTCAGACTAGTGAAAAGAAAACACATTCAAGTGTTTATTTTCGTCACTTTATCTATTTTTGTCTGTAGATTTCAGTTACAGTACATATCTTTAAAGTTTGTGAGTTTTTTCCAGCACTTCAGCAGCTCTTACACACACCAAACTTTACAGTTTTATTCCTGTCTATATTCTGAAGGTTTTTACTGAGGGGTTTCTTCATATATCATTCATCTGATTTTATACAACAGTTTATTCCTAAAAACATGATGATAATGTATTTTCTTCTGTCCGTTGACAGTATTTTCTGATTTATGAAGTGATAAAAAGAGATATCCAAAATCCCTTCTGTAAAAACCTTTAACACTAATAAGTTAACAAAATAAAACAAGAACTTTGAATCTGGCTGCATCCAATGTTCAGATTAATCTTCTGGATTTTTTTTTTTTTTTTTTTTTTTTGCAAATTAATGCAAAATTAATTAGAAAATGCCTCATATTTAAACATTTCAGAAAAATTGTTAAACAAAAACAAATTTCTAAATGAACTGTGGTTAATCAAGTATGGTGATAACTATTGGTTAAAATGTTTACCAATTCTAGTATTGTTTTATTCTAGTATCATTGAGGTACTATTATAGTTGTTTTAAATACTTATTTTTGCATTTTCCATTTAATGTGTTTTTGTCATTTTTATTAGTTATTGTTTTTTTTTAACTGTCTGTAGTTTTTCATATTTTTATTCCAGTTTTATTTTATTTTTATTATTTATTTTATTATTATTTTATTATTATTTTATTGTTATTTTAATACATCAATTTAATCTCAATGAAAAATGAAATAATATATATATTATTTTAATATAATAACCCTGGCTCAGGATGCGAGATGTATTGCTGCCGTCATAGACGTCTGATTAGCATATGTTTACATAAACCAACAATTAAGAGTATTGCAGCAGAGTGCAAGAATGTGTCCTGTGTGGGTTTCGGTTCAATTAACAATCAGTCCCAATGTGAGCTGTGGCAGTTTCTTCTGCATGCACTTCTGTGTGAGTGTTTGTGTTTAGCAGCCCGCCGCTTCTTTCCCAGTAGATCCTTGTGAACCAGTCCCACACATGCTCCGTAATCACTTTCTCTGTGCGTCAGTGTTCCCTGTTGGGTGAATGGTGCCTGTGTACTAACTTACCCTCTCTCTCTCTCTTTCTCTCTCTCCCTAGCGTGGAAGCAAGCGGGACGGCAATGTGTCGCTCAGACGACAAGCTGGACACCTTGTTCCCGCAGCTGTGGGATGGGCGTCTCGTCTCGGGTCACCAATGAGAACGCTCAGTGCAAACTGCTGAAGGAAACCAGACTCTGCAACATTCGTCCCTGTAGTTCTGTGGCTGTGCCTATAAAGGTAAAGATCTCAGAAAGCATCTGCACATTTACCACACAATCCCGCTAAACAGACCAGTATATCTCTGCATAAAGAGCTTGAGAAATCTTCATTGTTTCACAAAAAGAGAAAATCAGCCTCTGAACAACGTTTACGCTGCAAAACAAGTATTTTGTCTTGTTTTCCAGAACAAATATCTAAAAATTCTTACATTAAGATACAAAAGTACGCTGTTTTCTACATTTTTATAATTTCTTCAGAAAATAAGACTTAATATCTTAAGTAATTTTGCTTCTCAAGTAAATGTATCTTGGTGTAAGAATGTTCAGATATTTGTACTGGAACACAAGAGAACAATACTGAGAAAGAAAATATTTTTTTGCAGTGTATCTTGGTCCACCAGCTACAGCAGCACCAAACCTTGTACCAACCAACTAAAAACATTAATTAAATTAAATCCATCAATTTAAACCATGCAATCATTATTTGGCCTTCGGCTCTTTCTTGCCTAAATCATAAACATCAGCTTAAAGTAGAAAAGGAAGCCCAATAGTTGTTTACTGTCTTGAGTACTTCTTTTTCTAGATATAGTATTCGTAACTAGCACAGTCTCATAATGCAAATGTTGTTCTTGCAACGTTTCGCAGTGTGTAAGCAAAATGCTTCTCTACGATTATTTTGGAGGATTTTTTAAAAGCCTTGCTTGTAAATGAAAATGATTAGGAATCTGGTATTAGAAGCAAGCAAAATACAACAATAGTCACATTAGCAGTACTTTAGCCCTAAAGTACATAAACTGACTAGAGAAGCAACACTGCATAAGAAATTAGGACTTGTTTTAATCTACGAAAGTGTATTTTGTCTTTCTGCACTGGATGCTTTCTCACGTGTACAGGACTGTCCCAGGTCTGAAAAATGACAAAGCGCTGTACACTTAACTCATAATACATCCGACCTATCTCTATTAGCGCTATTCAGAGCACTACCTGAGGCTTAGGCCCTGTTTACACAAGTGTATTTTTCTCTGCAAAGCTTGCAGTTCTGTCTCCATGTTATTGTTTACACAGTCGTCGAGGCTGGTCTGTTATTGTCGTGTTCCAGTAGCGTAATATGGGCAGCCACGCCTTCATTTTCAAAAGTATCTGTTTTGGTCCATTTACACTGAAACGCAACCCTGGAGTTTTCAAACTAAAGCATTTCCTAAAGTCTCTGTTTTCGAGGGTCAAAAACCACGGAGTAGTGTAGACGCCAAGTGTAACTGTAGCAAAAATTATGCGTTTTAAAACGAAAAGGCACCAATGTAAACAGGGCCTAAGTGTATCCCGTTATTCCCCAGACAGCAATATAGAGATTCGGCCTAGATCCGGCCCAGCTCTGGTTCACATGGATTCGGGCCGACACTGTGTTGCTTTCTGGGTCATTCTTTCGTTCAGGAACTTGCGTACACTGATTTTGTGTCATGTCTAGGAAAACTTTCCAGTGTAAGTTAAATTAATTAGATGTTACATATTGGTGCAGAGACTGCAGAGATTATATGAATTTTGTAAAATGTTTGCAAATGAATCACCACAGTCACACGCTGAAGTGAGGTGCTTAAAGGATTAGTTTACTTCAGAATTCAAATTTCCTGATAATTTACTCACCCCCACGTCATCGAAGATGTTGATGTATTTCTTTTTTCAGTCGAAAAGAAATGAAGGTTTTTGAGGAAAACATTCCAGGATTTTTCTCCATATAGTGACTTCAATGCGGTCCAACGGTTTGAAGGTCCTAATTGCAGTTTCAGTGCAGCTTCAAAGTCTCGATACAATCCAAGCCGAGGAATAAAAGTCTAATCTAGCCAAACCATCGACCATCCTGGAATGTTTTCCTCAAAAACCTTAATTTCTTTTCGACTGAAGAAGGAAAGACATGAACATCTTGGATGACGTGGGGGAGAGTAAATTATCAGGAAATGTTAATTCTGAAGTAAACTAATCCTTCAAGCTAGTTCCATTGAGTCTTAAAACTCTTGGTGTCTTCATGGCCACGGTATTCTGCAAATAAATAATTTAAGTAGAGAAGTGGTCAAGTGCAATGACCACAAGTGTGGGTATTGGGACAGGCCCTTAGTGTTTCAAAAACATGGTGCACGCTGTTAAACTGACGTTTCCTCGTGAAACCCATTGAAGTCATCACTGCACACTTGCTTTCCAGTGCAGATGTGAGTGTAACCTGCCTTGTGTTTGTCCAACAGAAGGGGAGGAAGTGTTCCCGTACCCAGAAGTCTCCCGAGCCTCTGCGTCTACGCTACGCCGGCTGTCGCAGCACGCGCCTCTATCGGCCCAACTACTGCGGGATGTGTCTGGACGGGCGATGCTGCTCCCCCCGCCGCACCCGAACGGCCCCCGTGCTCTTTGCCTGTCCCGACGGGGAGCGTTTCGAGAGGGCCGTCATGTTCGTGCAATCCTGCAAGTGCAACGACGAATGCGGGCACCTGAACGACGCTGCGCTCCCGCCCCAGCGCTGGCTCTACGGGGACATGCACAAGTTCGTCGATTAATGGC
Source organism: Squalius cephalus (assembly GCF_949319135.1). Taxonomy (NCBI): domain Eukaryota; kingdom Metazoa; phylum Chordata; class Actinopteri; order Cypriniformes; family Leuciscidae; genus Squalius; species Squalius cephalus. The sequence continues at coordinate 21,825,351 of NC_137122.1, forward strand.
TCGTTCCTCTGAAGACCTGACCCTTTTGTCCTTCCCCGTCCAATAGAGTAGCGTTTCGAAGTGTAGACGCCAGGCCGAGGCCTCATTATAACGCAAATCCACGTGGAAAAGAAAGGGCCGTTTTGGTTTCCGATCCCTTGTACCAAGACCCTTAGAATAGATGCGCTTTCCCTGAGGATCTGGGACGGGACGTGTCCCTTGAATATATACAAATACAAATGGATTTTCTGGTCCTCACCATAAACAGTGATGCATTATGGAGCACCTGCACAATCTAAATGAGACTTTAAGCAGGTTTGGAGAATAAAAAAAAACAAGATTAGACACTTAAAACATGGTGGGACAGACTCTCAGCTTCACAAGGGCTGGTCTTTACTTCTTTTTGTAGTGATTGCTTTGCCTTGACGTTCAAAGAACCACCGGCAAATACAAGGGGAAACTCAACGGGGAGTCCTTTTAAGCTTTGGCTCGGCTGCTTGTGGACTCGACGCTGAGCCATTTTGTGAGCGCATGACTCCATCAACTCTCCGAGGGATACATGCCAAGCGCCGCAGCTCCCTGGCGTCAAAACGTCGGCTCCTCTGCTCCCAGCTAATTACAATCCTCTTCTATTGGGGCAGAAAGAAACCCAGTAACCCTCTGGTTTGCAATAAAAATATGTTTAAAACACCAGCATCTGATGTAAACATGTAATTTGAAAGTAATGGGTGGGACGGTTCTCTCAAACGCTGCTCCAGTCTGGTCTTTAATCTACCACGTGATGGCAGAGCCTCGTGCAAACGGCACTGTTGTCGGTGTGTTTTATGATGCAGCGCTCTCTATTTTTGCCTGGCATTGGTGCATGAACTGACGGAGGTGATGTCGTGCCATCTGCCCTGAAGAACAAGGGTTTGAACAGGCTTTGAGACACAAATAACCAAACTTCTGAGGAAAAGAGAAGCCATGTTTTCATAGAACGATTGTGATCTTTTTTGCTAAGTTATGTTTCTCAATCATAAACATGTACCTCAATTAAGTAAAAAATAATAATAATTTACTTCAGCAGCGTTTCGGAGAATGAAGTTGTGGATAAATCTGCTGACTGAATGAACTGCATAAAATTGGACTACAACAATAGAGCCTACCACACGTAAAGTGATGAAATTGAACGGCTTTCTGTTGTTTCGTGTAAATTAACTATATTAATTGCCTCCTCGAATCAATTAATTTGCACAAGTTATTAAGGTGCGTAACATTTACCGTTCAGCGAATTTTCGCGGGCAAAATTCAGTCAGGAATCTACGCGTTCGTTATTCACGGGCAAAATATTTCCACGTAGATTTCGCATTTATAAGGTAAAGTTAATCACGTGTTAACCCCTTGTTTTAATACAGTCTATGGTTAACCCACAGAAATATTGATGAACATGGTTCGAATGACGGAGGTGCAACTACATTAGTTAATTTCTGCAATGCATCGTACGGTTACGCAGCAAGTTTTTAAAATGTGAACATTGTCTAGCAGGAGGAAGTGGTAAGACGATTACAAACCAAGCATAATTGCAATCGATCAGATTTAATTTTAGCTGATGTTTGTATGCTTTTATTAAAACGTATTTTTGTACAACAACAAAAAACAGTCTTTATGATTTATATAATCAAATATACTGACAGAGTAGCCAATATGTGATTAAATGCTTAATAAGTACCACATCCATCATGCTACACACTTTGATACTATTGAAAACAAGACTTACCAAGGTTTGGTTCTGGTCTAAGTTTTGCTCTAGGAAGTTCCTCTCGTTTGTGTTTTACCTCTGAAGACTGAGGACAACCACTCACCATGTATCAAATAAACTGGCTTGTAAAAACTCACTGCAGGCATGTGATTTTTTCTAATTTGTTATATTGCAGATCAAGTATAATTATAATAGTATAGTTTGTTAAATTGCATAATAGCCTGAATTAACATTTTTAATTTAAAAATGGCAGTTTCTAAGTGAACAAAACATAAATAAAACTATTTAATGTGAAAAAAGCAAAAAGTTGCATCTTATGGTCACCATAATAAATATGAATACATGTAAATATTATATAGAAATTACAAGGTTTCTTCAGTTTAAACAAAATAATTTTAAGAGTAGTCGTCAACTAATGATTGAATGGACATTGAAATCATCCTGTTATAGTCAAGCCAAAATGGGGGTCAACCTTGAACAAATTGCAACAGAAGCAAACTCAACTGATTTTGTATCCTCAATATGTCCTGAGTAAGGAAAAAAAAAGCCCTGAAGAATCCCATTAGGGGAAAGTCTCGAAAAATACCCAAATATAGCCTATTCATTCTTTCTCTCACATGAATAGGGTAAAAATTAACCTTTAGATATCACCATGAAAATTACTGAGTTAATTACTTACATCAAGACAAACAAAAAATGTATTACAAGTTTTTAAATTGTTAACATGGACAAAAGGTGCATAATCTAATTACGTATGTGCTAATTTGCATAAATACCACAACAGATCTAAACATAGGGTCTAGCCAGGTGAAAATGTCTTGTTGAATCTTGACATATAACAGTAAAATACTTCATGTTAAGGTCTGAATGGAACCCATTTAGGCTACCCATGAGCATTAATACATAGAGGCAGGAAGAAGTACTTTAGAAACCAGCCTGTTGTGGTATTTATGCAAATTAGCACATACGTAATTAGATTATGCACCGTTTGTCCATGTTAACAATTGAAAAAAAACTTGTAATACATTGTTTGTCTTGATGCAAGTAATCAACTCAGTAATTTTCATGGTTATATTTAAAGGTTAAAATTTTTACCCTATTCAAAATAATTAATAGGCGTATGAATGGGCTATATTTGTTTTGTTTTTTTTCAAAACTTTCCCCTAATGGGATTCTTCGGGGCTTTTTTTCCCCCCTTACTCAGGACATATTGAGGATACAAAATCAGTTGAGTTTGCTTGTGTTGCAATTTGTTCAACCTTTTTTCATAAAATGACTGGACTATTAGGACACTTTACAAAGATGACTGATTGGAAATAAGAAAGGTTCATTTTCTTTGCAAAAATGTTGTTTTTATTTTGGGTTGACATGACCCAGATACAATTAACAGGAGTAAAACAATCAGCTAACCTCAAATAAATGGAGGTTATGACACTGGCCTGCAAGTTTCACAACATCCAGATGAAATATTTTAAAGCAAGGCATTACTAGAAACATGTACTAAAGAAATTTGGAAACCCAATAAAAACCACTTTCAAAAATGACACTCCAGAAGACAAACCCAGCCAGCCAAGGTGTTGGTGTATAAAAAGTTTTAATTTCATTAAAACCCAAAACAAAAACATGATTTTATGACAAAAATCAAAACAGACATCTAGCCCGATCCTCCGACGAGAAGCGGTAAAAACAACTGCGGGTTTGAGGTAAAAAGGAGGCTTTAAAAACAGGTTTGTCGTCCTGCCGCAATCCAACAGCTGCGGTTCTGGAAACGCCAAGACCTTCATCTGGACTGTTCAACTGCACAGAGAAAGAGAAAACATCACTTTAAATGCAAAATACCACATTCTTTGGGTTTGAAAAATTCAGAAGCACTTGCTAACAATGGGACGCATCAATCTGGGAAAGATAAACCAGTGACGCCAATATCTGGGATAACTGTTTTAATTAGTTTAACACTTAAATTTGACCGATCCACTGAAGAAGAAAATCGTTATATTCTTGGAAACCAACAATGCCAATAACCTCAAAATATCCAATAACCTAGCCTCGCTTTAGCGACCACATCAGCGTCCGCCAATATTACAGTTATCAATTCATCACACCGGTCAGGTTGCATTCAATTTGGAAGCAGATATTATCAGGGTTCATTCCTTCATGCTCAAAACACAAGACCGAAGACTCACTGTAAGTGGAAATGTCGATCTCCTCGGGTAACTCGGCCACGTTGACCTCGAATCGGTCCTGCACGTCGTTCAGGATTTTGGCATCGGTTTCATCTGACACGAATGTGACGGCCAAACCCTTGGTGCCAAAGCGCCCGGCACGAGCCACCTGAGAACGAGACGAGACTGTGTGAGACGCGGGTCCTCAGAGATCTGGAACATTCACACACACACGGTTGCACTCGTACCCTGTGGAGATACGTGTCTGAGTCCTCTGGCATGTCGTAGTTGAAGACGATGTTGACCCTCTCGATATCCATTCCTCGACCGAACAGATTCGTGGCCACTAGGATCCTCCGCTGGAAGTCTTTGAACTGCTGATACCGGGACAACCTGCGTGCAGAGATTCAAACAGAAGCATTAAAACATCCAGTCCTGAAAGCATCCCAGCAGCCCCTCGCGTTTAAAGCTCTAAAAGTGGTTAATCTCATTTTCTGAGCTCGTAAACATTTAAGGACACAAACGTTATTGCAACACTCATATTATCCTCACTGAAAGAGGGTCGATCACAAATGTATTGTTGTTGCTGAAAAAACAAGCTTGTATAAATACAGATTTCTGTAATAATAGCAAGTACGCAACAATTATATAAAGACGTAACAAGCAATTAAACAATTAGAGGCATTAATTGCATGCGTTTTGTGTCTTTCAGGACTGACTTTAAAACAAGGGTTTCATAAAACTGGGGTTTCATGAGTTCAAAGCTAAATAAAAAAAACTAAAACTAAAAACCATAAATTATGTATTTAACAGTGTGCCATGAAGGAAAAGAGACTGACAATGAGGATCTGAGGACTCTAACCATGGACATTTGATAATTTGGCATTAAAATGATTTATAATATAGATATAAATGTTACGGTAAATATTCTACAAATGTCACTTACCTTTTGTGTCAAGTTTAAAAAAGTAGAACTGTTATTCAATAAATACAATGTAAATGTATTTTGTCAATGTCATAAGATTAATTGAATACAGTACATTGTAACCCACAAAAATCAAACTACATGAAAAATTAGATAAGTTAAATATATTGTAAACCACAAAAATTTAATAAAATATACATTTGCATGTTCATTGTTAAAATATCAACTTTTAAAGATGTTTGGGCTGACAAACTCTTGGGAATGTCTGGTTTCATGTGTCAATAACCACAGTGAATCAAAGCGCACACACACACCTCTCTTCCTGGGCCATTCCTCTGTGGATGGCGATGGCGGGGAAGTTCTGCTCCACCAGTAACTGTGAAAGAGCCACACAGCGCTGAACAGACTTCACGAAGATCACCACCTGCAGGACAAACACAGAATCACCCTCAAGAACACAACCTCAAGCCCTTCTGACAGAAACCATAATCTACAGGAACCAGGGAGAGTCTCGGAGGGAAAGCCAATGCATTTAGATGGACATCATAAAAAACAACTTTCTTTGGGAACAAAGAAGAATCACAACGAGACTAGAGTAAACGGGGTCGATTTTGATCAGAAGCGTCTGCTAAATGAATAAATGTGAGAACTGGAATGAGCATCAAGTCAAGCGCTCACCTGGTTGAACTCCAGGACGTCGAGCAGGTCGAAGAGTTTGCGGTTCTTCTCGCTGTCCTTCAGTTTGCAGTAGTACTGCTGCAGACCGTGAAGGGTCAGCTTCGTCTCGTCGTCCACAAACACCTCCATCGGCTGAAACACCACAACACTTCAGACGATGACGAGTGAAGAGCATCCGGTCTCAACCAATAACAATCACCATGGCTAACGCAGCGACAAATACAGCCGGAAAACTTAAACACTACATTTAATAAAATTGACACTGCACCCAAAAAGACTCAATTCTCAAAATACAAGAAACCAAATTGTAGTTAGTGGCATTATAACTAGTGTTGTTTTAGCATCTGTAATATACTAGTCTAATATTTAGAACTTAATTTAAATACACCAACACTGCACATGGTGAATGTTTGTTACAATTCGCTTCCTTGATTCAGTTAAGTTTATTTTTTTCAATCAAAATGGATAGTTCCGGTCCCTGATTCTGATTGGTTGAGCCGTATTCAAAGCCACTGTAAATTACAAACATACAACTGTGTTCCATCAAATATTAAAATAAATATTTTTATGGACTAACCATTTTATAACAGCAATAAACCCTGTGAAGCCGTGGCTTACAGTAAATTTCATATTGCTTTATTAAAGTGTCTATAAAATTAAGTTTGTTATATTAAACGAAAAAAATGTTGAAAAAAGTACTTAAACGAAAAAAATGTTGCCTTGGAAATTAGCTGAAATAAGTACTAATATAACATCCTTAAAACTATATGGACACAAAAACAACATTTGAACCATTTCAAGGAAGAGAACTGCACAAACGTTCACCATGTGATCACCAAAACAAGGTAGTGTCACTAAAAGGACAGACGTCACTCACGTCCTGCATGAACTTGCGGCAGACGGGGCGTATCTCTTTGCTGAGGGTGGCGCTGAACATCATGCACTGCTTCTCATGAGGCGTCAGTCTGAAGATGTCCTGAACGTCACGCCTCATATCTGACAGAAACACACACATGAATCGTCAAAGACTCGGTTCGACACAAACACACATCAAGCCCACTTCCTCCAGATGCTCACCGAGCTGCTCCAGCATCTTGTCACACTCGTCCAGAACAAAGTGCTTGACGTTCTTCAGGTTGAGGGTTTTGTTGCGCACCAGCGCGAGGATTCGGCCAGGCGTCCCCACCACAATGTGAGGGCAGCTCTTCTTCAGGACGTCCTCGTCCTTCTTGATGGACATGCCGCCGAAGAACACGGCCACCTTGACCGTGGGCATGTACTTGGAGAAGCGCTCGTACTCCTTGCTGATCTGAAAGGCCAGCTCACGCGTGTGACACATGACCAGCACCGAAACCTGCACCACAGGAACACAACCGGCTCAGAGTTAAATTAAAGTTTGGCGCGTTACACACCTGTAAAACCGTAATTAGGGCCACTTAAACACCAGCATTAATAACTTTCACAACTGTTTAGCCACACAATAATTTAACACCTGCATGTTTACAGGTCTGTTTATCTGCATGTCACAGGATCAATAACTTGCATAAAAAAAACCCCAAGGCTTAAATTGATGGTTTCGTCTTCAATATTAAAATTATTTATTCCTTTTAATTTTACATTATGATTCAAGCAATTTAACACTAGAAAAAATAATGGTCACATGACATTAACTTCAAATATTTTTTTCCTTTTAAAAAACTATTTACACCAGTGAATATTTTAATTATTGAACACCACAAATAACATGATCCATTTTGTTGATTGGCCACATGAAATTCATATGAACATAAAACCAAAATTGAATATTTAAAAGGACCTAAATCAATGTAAAGTTAAAAAGACTACTTCAATTATTAAACATTTTCAAGGTTCTTTTTAACGCGCTTTAATAAATTAAATTTTTTTTAAATCTAAATTTAATTGACATTGACTGAATATTTCAATAATTCTCAAAACTCAAAACACACGATGCAGGCAGACAAACACATTTCATATGTAATCTTTTATTTTAAAACTAATTTTAAAATTTCTATTCAGCATTTATACAATCACCACATTTCATTTTAAAATGATGTTGCATTATTTAAATATGAAATCAAAGTTAGTCACATGTCCACAACTATATGATGTCAATTAAAGTTCGTTTATGTAGGAAAAAATCTTTAAAAAAATGCTGAAAATTGCTTTTTTAAATATTTTTTTTTATATAATTATGAGTATTTTAATTTAAATGTTTTGTGATTTAATTATTAAACCGCTCCCTGAGTTAGTGATTTCAAACTCGTAGCTCCGAGTCCTAATGTTTCATCCCTAAACAGAAGCGTCACACACTCACTAACCTGTCCCTCCACCGGCTCGATCTGCTGTAGAGTTGCGAGCACAAACACGGCCGTCTTCCCCATACCGGACTTGGCCTGACACAAGATATCCATGCCGAGGATGGCCTGCGGGATGCACTCGTGCTGCACTAAAAACACAAACACCATGTTTACCCTCCGGAATAATCAACATACACATCTATGCCAACAGAAGCAGTACGGCTGGACAAACAAAGTGAATTTTCAATTAATCTTTTTTTTTTTTTTTTTTTTTAAATGGTCGATTCAAAATCAATTCTCAAAGGCAACAAATTGATTTTTTCCCCATATTTAGTTATCTATCACCCAAAAGCCAGTGTTAGTTTTCCTCCACTGTTCATAGACTTGCAGCCTCCATGTTACAGATGCTGTGGGATTTTATGTTTGTTTTCTCTTAAAACATAAAATAACCGGATCCTGTTTGATCATGGTATGCGACTGTTCTGACTTGCCCAATTTTCAGCATCAATTTTTCATCTTGCATCAAAATCCTGTCTATTCATTTTATGCATTTGAAATAGAGTTGAGTGCTTTTTAATGTACCCAAGTGTACCTAAATTAAAAAGTTTAATATACAGGTTTGTGGCTCTTCATTTATTAGTTAACCAATTGTAAACTTATGTTCTCTGTTCTTTTTTATAAATATAGGACTTGTATAAATCTATATTCATTGAGTCGAATCATGAATCCAAACATCTGAATCGATAGCCCTAAGAAGCACACGTGTCTGACCTTCAGACGGATGCTCGAACCCGCAGTCCACGATGGCCCTCAGCAGCTCCGGCTTGAGCAGAAAGTCCCTGAATCCAGAGCTGTGGATGGAGACGTACGAGCCCTTCACCTCCTTCTTGCCCACCGGAGCGACGCTCTCCGGGGCTCCTTGAGGCTCCTCGTCCTCTTCGTAATCCAACAGCTCGTTTTCAACATCATTCTCAGCCATTCTGGAGACAAAAGTAGTGAGAAGACTGATCATAAAGCAGCAGGGCCTTTAAATCACACCTTCACCAGATTCACACTTTCACGGTTCAAAAGCAGCGAGCCATGAGGAAAAACACAGAGAAAAGTTAGAAAGTCCCACATAATCCCACACAGGACAGAAACCATGTAAACAAACCCGCCTGATCACTATTGAGTGACGAAAGTACACAACTGGACGTTGTAAACATTCACAAATAATGATTTCATAACATAATAAGACCAAATGCTGTTGGAACAAATTTTGAGGTGACAGTTACACATTACTACATGTAATTACTTAAGTAATAACATAATTCTGCATAATTAAATGTAACGAACCCTAAACAGTAACTAACTACACGTAGTTAATTTGTATTAACGTGCATCTACTATAATAACAGTAGCCTAGTTTATGCAGAATTAAATGTAACGAACCATAAACAGTAACGCTATAGTAAGTACATGTAGTTAATTATGAAATGGCACGTATTTGAGCAAGTACGATGTAACTACGTCACATCAAAATAAAGTGTAACGTATATTTTTGTTAACCGAGTACATGGTTCATAGAAAAAAAGCCAAAAAGCCAAAGCAGAGCAAAATAAACATCGTAATATCGCGGTGTCTATTGTTACTACGCAGCGAGTTCAGCGAAACTGGACCGGGCCCCGGTTACAAGCCATACGGCCGTCAATGTTATGAAGATTTAGTATGAAATTATACGTTAATATTCAAAACAATCACGGTTCTCGCTTTTGTGTTGCTGAGCAACAGAGAAATTCAAATTAGTCTAGATGTGAAACTCCTGTAAGGAGCGTTTAGTCGCGAACGCGCGGCGGACAATAAGCGGCGTTTACTAGCGTATATTAATGACGGAGACGCTTAAAAATGAACTAAATCTCACACACGGGCTTATGTTTCATGCGGCTTACCAGTACCGAAGCCGCGAAACACTGAAATATCTTAAAACAACGGAAAATAAACTCTCGCGCGTGCTCTCTTCCTATCGTGCGCTGTTGTTAGCACGCGCAGCTAACATGCTAATGACACCGCGCTTCGATCTCATAATAAACTTCACTGTTAAATACAACACAGAGAGGTATATGTATCATAAATAAAGCTATGAGTGGAAACCGTACTAGGTTTAATTGAGAAATCATCTTACATTACCTGTATGTGACGGTGCGCGAGGAGTACGTATGAAGAAGCACTGCTGTCTCAAACCACACGCGACGACAGGCCGCAGTTTATACTACCGCCCGGAAATCCCGCCTCCCGAAGAACAAGCGCGCCCATTGGCTGGTGAACGCGTCAGTTTCATACGCGTTAAATGAAACCGTGTCGTGATTGGATGTTGGAACTTGAACTTTGGGGCGTTGAAGTCGTGCTCGCGTTGGGCGCGTTTGAGGTAGGCGGGATATTTGTAGCTCTCTTCTGAAGTTTCTGAAGGTGATTGAAACATTTGACTATATTTGCAAGTAGTTTAGGAAGGAATATTAACATAAATGACTTAAAACAGTAAACCTATCAATTAAACCTATTAAATGATTTATATCTTGCGCCATATTATGGATGCACATTTCCGCTACATAAAAAAATCATAACTGTGATATAAAAGTCGAAATTATGACATACTAAACCAAAATTATCACTTAAAATTCTTGATTAGGACTTTAAAAAAACATGAATAAAATAAAATAAAATAGAGATTATGGCTAAAGAAGTCACAAATATTACATATTGAAGTAATAACATAATGATGTAATTGTAGCAATTTAAGGCCTATGGCATTTCTACTTTTAAATCTCATATGACTTAGTATGTCATAATAATGACTTAATTTCGTCTTTTTATGCCATAATTATCATGTAGTTTTTTAATAATTAAGATTTACCAAAACAATGTTTTTCTTTTGTGGCTTCCATAAGTAAACCGAATCAAATCAAGACTAAAGAAAGACTATCATAGAAGTTGGTAAATTTCCAAAAAAATAGATGGTAATACCATGGTACGTTTTAGTTAACCTGTCAGTCCAATACTACCAGTTACCAATACTATTCACATACTACTATTTATGAAGGAAACATTGTTAAAAAAATAGTATGGGCAATATGACTGTATTTTATTTGAATTCAGCATCTAAACACGTAGAAAGGACATGTGTAAAGCAATCAGACATGCATTATAGTTTGCGTTGAAGACATAATGCATCATATCTGTCAATAGTTCTTTATATTTTAAACATTTGTAGACACAAAACTAGAATGTGCATCACTATTTCATAAAAAAAGGTCTGAAATCACCTTATGACTCCGATTAGTTATCACAAATTAATAAAAAAAAAAGAGTCACCAAATATGAAAACTTGAGTCGTAGGAGCTTTAAAATGATAGCCTGTAGTTTGTCAAGATTAGAAAGGTTTACAATGGGTTAGCCATTGAGCCTCACACATTGGGTCAGTGACATCAACCTGTTAATTAAGGTAAAATGTATTTAATTTTGTCAGTCGTCACATCAGTTTGTCCATAGATGTTACATCAAAAGTCTTCTAGGGAAGAGACTGACTCTTCCAGACTTAATTTAGTAATATTATTATCATAATAATTAAATAGGAATAGTATAATCTTAAAGGTGTATTTAAAATAGAAAATTAAAAAGAGTACTTTCAGGTAATCTAATATTAATTAAATAAAAGGCCACTTTAGTGAGTGAAAACATAACTTTTCTTTAAGTACAGTTTTAAAAAAAGTTCACTTAATAATAATGCCAAATTAAAAGTTTTAGTTCAAAGTACATTTTAAACCATTATGTTTTGATGATCTTGTCATGCTTTAACAAAGTACACTTATTTCAATGTGTTGATGAACATATTAAAACACAGGTAAAGTACCTTTTAACTGCAGCATGTTATTTGATACAACATTTAGTTATTTAATGTTTTTAAATATATTTGTAATCCCAATTTGATATATTTAAAATATGACATACGTTTCAATAGAAATGACAATGAAATATTTTGGTTTACTATAAATGCTTGTAATTTAGCAGTACACTTTAAACATATTACAAATACAATAGAAAAATGGTTTAGTGGGTTTCTCTATAGAACTTTAGGGTTCTTGACCCAATTTTAAAGAAGCCTTTATGCCAAAAATGTTCTATAGGGAGAAATTATTGCATAATTCTTTCATGTTTACAGGTTATAAAATTTTTGCCTAGTGATAAAGTATGTGTAAGAACTGTTTAATTCATAAAATTGAATTACAATTAAAAATGAATAAACAAGTTAAAACTTAATCCATAAAATTATCTCAAGATAGGAACACATAAAAGGTTCCAAAAATGATGCGTCTGGCATAATCCTTCAAAGTTCCATATAGAACCTTTTCTTCTGAGTGCACACTCATTTCACACTTAAGTATTTTGTTTTAAACAATATACTTGTTTAAGAATATATTTGTTTTCTTAATAGGCACACTAATTTCGCCACTAGAGGTCGTTTATTCAAAACAAAGGTGTAGCTTGATGAAGCCTTGATTTCATGGAATCATAGGAGTTGTTGTCTTCACCTCCACAGAAATCATATTCATGGATGACTGGTAATTTATTAAAGATTTATTAACGTTGTGAAAGCCGTTGGAGCGAAACAAGGCCTTGTGTATCATATTAGATACATCTGAGTGTGTTGAAAGTTGTTATAATGCTACTTTGTGCGTTTGCTCGACGGCTATATATGAGACACTTGTTGCACACTGCAGTGAGCTAGATCGATATTAGGCATGGTAAATATGGCACTCGCGGTAAATGAAGAAAACGAGATTTAAACAAAAAGACTAACCGTGTTGAGCTTGTATAACAATGATTCGTTTTCTGTCGATGAATATATCCAAATAGTTGCTCACCTGTCTAATAAACACATATTATATTAAAGTGTCTTTGGACTTTGGTGATTCCGTGGTTTCTACGAAATAAAACTGGAAATCGAGGGTTACGCAGGTATGATGTCTTTGATAGGCGACGCACGGACACGGTCCGTGTCCTGGTTAAAACTGCTAATTTCTCTGTATTTAAACATTCTTAGAAACATTTGGGATAATGTAAGTACACAAATCAATAAAATATGTAACATTGTTCTAGTGGTTTTTGAATATTTTGATCCAAAAATCTTACATAGTGTGCCTTTAAGTACTCTTTTTAAAGGTATACTAAAGTGTAAGTGAATCCAATGTATCATCAGTGCTCGGATTCGCTTCCATGGTGCTGTCAAGTACAACTTGCAGTCTGTGAGGTAAACTAAACACTATTGGCTATTTGAAAAGCTTTCTGTTTCAGTGGAAATTACGTCAACGCATCAAACAAAGCTGCGTGTTCAAAGGCACTTTAAGTATATTATTTTATAAACTTAATCCATACAATTATCTCATGAAAGGAACAAATGAAAGGTTTCAAAAATGAAAAGGTTCCAAAAATGATGCACCTGACATAATCCTTCAAAGTTCCATTTAGAACCTTTTCTTCTGAGTGCACACTCATTTCACACTTAAGTATATTCTTTTAAAGTAAATAGTTTCCTTAAGTACTCTTTTTAAAGGTATACCAAAGTGTACTACTTTTGCCATAAGGGTTGTTAAATATTGTTTATCAAAAAACAAACCCCAGAGTCCGTAAGTTCACTTTGAAGCTATCGTTTTATATCCGAGATTCTAGTGCGGAGTGAAAGCTCCACTGCGCCGTCGAAAAGTTAGGAAAACAATCCGAATTGGGTCGTGACGGAGGTTCAGAAGAGCCGGACTGCTGCAGGACGTCCCTGACCTGTCGAGGTAAGGTGTGCATCAGCCAGTTTTCCGCAAGAAACCCGCCTCCACGGAGCCCAAAACAGCACCCCAGCTCGACGGGAAGCTCCTCCAGACTGTTTCCCCGCACATCCAGACGAGACAGCTGAGTCAAGCCGCCCAGACCCGCTGGCAAAGATCCCAGCGAGTTATTCGCGACGTTCAAGCTGCGAAGTTCTACGCAGCTTCCAAACAGCTCTTTGGGAAGGCGTTCGAGCCGGTTAGCACTGAGGTCCAGTTCGCTAAGCAGCGTCAGAGCGCCGACCTCCGCCGGAAGATCTTCCAGAAGGTTCCCGGCCAGCAGGAGGCGTCGCAGTCTGCGTAGCGTAAAGAGAGCCGACGGTAAGTTTCGCAGCTGATTATGCGCTAAATCCAAGAGCTCTAGCGAACGCAGCACTCCTACACTAGCCGGAAGAGCCAAGACATGATTACAAGCAAGTCGTAAACAAGACAAACGGCGCAGATGCTGCAATCCCAACAGCTCCTCTAAGGTACGCAGGCTATTGTGTTGCAAGTCCAAAATACGTAGACCTGTAAGCGCTAGCAGTGCTGATGGCAACCTTTCCAACTGGCATCCGTTCAGCTGCACCTCTGCTAATCCGGTTAAGCGCCTCAGTCCCGTAAGAACCAACAACCTAGTGCCCTCATTGTATATCTCCAGTTTTAGCAGACTCCCGGCTAATTCGCTGAGCTCCCCCGGGATTTTCTGGAGCGCGCCGCGCAGCACCAGGACTCGGAGGTGCCGTAGCTGTCGGAGGCTAACGAGGGCCCAGCCGCGCCCCATCCCGCCCTCGCTGCTCAACCTCCCGCTCAGGTGCAGCTCCTGCAGGCCGCGGAGGGAATAGACCCAGGTCGGGATCTCGGAGGCGAGGGTGAAGGTGAGGTGCAGAGTCTCCAGGTGTTCCTGAAGGTGTTGCAGAGCTCCGGACTCCACTGAGGCAGTGCAGTGGTAGAGGTGCAGCTCCCTGAGGAGAAGACAGGCCTCATCAACTCATACAGCAACCTCTGATCTATCTACTTGTCTGTCTATCTATCTACCTGTCGGTCTTTCTATCTATCTACCTGTCTGTCTGTCTGTCTGTCTGTCTATCTACCTGTCTGTCTGTCTGTCTGTCTGTCTGTCTATCTACCTGTCTGTCTGTCTATCTACCTGTCTGTCTGTCTGTCTGTCTGTCTATCTACCTGTCTGTCTGTCTATCTACCTGTCTGTCTGTCTATCATCTATCTATCTGTCTGTCTGTCTGTCTGTCTATCTACCTGTCTGTCTGTCTGTCTGTCTGTCTGTCTATCTACCTGTCTGTCTGTCTTTCTGTCTGTCTGTCTGTCTGTCTACCTGTCTGTCTGTCTATCTACCTGTCTGTCTATCTATCTACATGTCTGTCTATCTATCTATTTGTCTGTGTCTATCTGTCTGTCTGTCTATCATCTATCTGTCTGTCTGTTTGTCTGTCTGTCTGTCTATCTACCTGTCTGTCTATCTATCTACCTGTCTGTCTATCTATCTATCTACCTGTCCAGCTGTCTGTCTATCTGTCTGTTTGTCTGTCGTACTTGCTCTGTCCTTAAGGCCTATAAACTCCTTTTTTTTCAGTTAAACTGTTTACTAGAAAAGTTTCATTCTAAATTAATTTAATTCCAGTTAATTTGAATTCTACTTCCTTACGTTCAAATTTGAAATGCAACTGGAATTTGAAAAGCATTCTCAATTCAATCAAGCAAACCCTAATATCAGCTTATGTATATGTGCACTTTTCTACCTAGACATTGTTCTGTGCCTAAAGCTAAAGGCAGTCTTGTGTATCGGTGTGAATACCCACCTGAGTGCAGTCATGTTAGATATCTGTGCTGTGAGTTTGGCGTCTCCGATCAGCTCCAGCTTCAACACCTGTAACTGGCTGAGGGTGAAGAGGGCCGGTGGCAGGCGAGGAAGAGCCACGAGCTGCAGCAGAGATTGGCCCTGCGTGTCACTCGTGATCATCGACCGCAAGCGCTCGGCTCCCCAGCGCCGCTCCAGGCTTTCCTCCAGCAGGCGAGTCTCGCTGACCGGAGACAGGAACACAGACAGACGCTGGGACAGCAGAGGGTCGTACTGGTCGGCCATGTGCAAGAGGAACGCCAGGTCATTGTGAAGGTCAGGTGCGTCTAGCATGGGTCCTTTCTCACGTAGACTCTGGAAAGAGTACTGCCTCAAAGACCTGAGGATTAGGCATATTCAATAAGATTTCATCATAGTTTCATCTCAAACCATTATAGATTGCAACAGTCGGGTTCCGGAAGTAAAAATGGGAAAAAGATTTGTGACATTGACTTATGAACCTTTATGAACCTGTGAGTTAATCGATGGTAAATGCTTCTGTTGAAGCCCTATTTTAAAACTTACTTTTTAAACTTGTTTAACAGTGGAATTCCTGGTGAAAAACTGTTCATTACCCATAATGCTGGGTAGCAAATTACGCAAAAAGAACTCTTTATATTTTGCAATGAGCTTAAAATATGTTGTTTCTACAGATATAATAAACTATATTAAACTCAAATATATTTTTGATAAAAGTTTGTAATGTTGTGATTCACCTCGTGGCTGGTTGGTTTTGTTAATGGCTTATAACTTTTAAGCTAAAGAGTCATTTTTTTCGTATTCTACAATGTCAAAACACCTCTGAAAATGCTTGCTACGGATGCGAAAAACGCAGAAAATCGAACCCGATCCAAATTTTTTTAGGACGGACGAAAGTTTCGGACGAGAACTTCAGACTTTTTAATATTTCTATGGGAAAAATATTTTAGCAACCAATGCCGCTGAAAAGTGTCCGGGGCTAATGCACTCCATTTGCATTTAGAATTTCTTAGAACACAAATAGACACGTTGGTTCAGTCACCAGAATCTCTCGACACTCACACATGGAGACAGACTACAGACTACATGGACACAGTCCTCTCCTGTCTCGGGACACCCATACTTGTGGAAGATCCAGAAGAGGGCGTAGACGCCCAGCAGACCGAACAGAAACAGCAGCGAGATGTAGGCTTGCATCAGCTTGCGCAGGACGGAGGACAGCGAGTGACTGCACTGGAAGAGGCTGTAGCCGGTCAGAGCGTGAGAGTGAAGCTGGCAGACGTGACTGAAAGAGATGGAGCTCAGGAGAGGAGTAGCGTAGCTCACGATCAGGATGAACTTCAGGACCTTGAACACCGTCTGAGCAGTGTACACCTACAGGAGGAGGAGTGAAAACATGTGAAGATATTTGTTGTTAAAGGGATAGTTCACTCTACTCTATTATATTCTACTCTGGTCTATTCCACACTACTCTATTGTATTCTACTCTGTTCTATTCAATTCAGTATATAACAGAATTTTTTTCCACACTTTGTCAGTCATTGGGGACCAGCAACTGTCTGAATAACCACAGGTTACTAAATATCCTCTTTTGTGTTCAACAGAACAAAGAAACCACATTTGTGGCTGGTAACCAAAAGTTGCTGTTTTGAGTTTAACAATGGCATGAAACTGAAACTATAGGTGATGAACTGACTTATACTGTAGGTTACCTTATAGATAACATCCGAACTCTCACAGTGAGTGCGAAACCTGCGCACTCTCTCGAACAGCGCTCTGGCCTGCTCCCTGTCGCTGCGGTCCAACGTGGCTCCCGGTCTGGACCCGTCCGGGACGACTTGTGCCGGCAGAAGCGGATCCTTGAGCGACCGAGCAGAGAGTGTGGAGCAGTGGGATAAAGTGGAGGGACATGGAGACGGTTGCGTTGTAGTGGATGCACTATCAGTCCCCGCCAGCAGAGGGCTGTCCGTCCCCGAGTCCAAACTCGAATTGCGTGTTTTGTACGAAGATGTTACCTGAACTTTGGGTCGCGTTACTTGCTCCGCCTCCGAAAAGCGAGTGTCCAGTTTGGCCGTGTGCGAAAGCGCTCTTGTCGTCCAGGGTGATTCGCAACACTTGGCGAGGAGCGACAGGAAGTGCTCGATACGAGCGGACGTGAGCGGGAAGTGGAACCAGAAGCAGCCGCTAGCCAGCAGAACCAGCGTGTGGAGCAGAGTCACGTACGGTAGAAAGCGCGAGAACCAGGGCAGCGCCTCGTGATAGCAAACCTGGCTGATATAGACGTACTGCTGGAAGTCCAAGTTGGTACGTCGCCCCTTTGCCGGACTCCCAAGAGACTGTTTTGTGCCTGTGTAAACAAAATCAGACATGGGCTCCATAGGAGAGCTGTAGTTGGTAGAGAAGGAGTGTACGGGGACGCACACGACTCCGTCCCTGGACAGCAGAAGAGTCCCGGCGAGGATGGACACCATCAGCATTAGCACCAGCAGGTAGTCCATGAAGACTTCCCACCACGGCTTCAGCAGCTTATAACTGCCCTGACGCTCGTTGCCCGACCACAGCTCAGACAGCGTGAACATCTACAGTCGGAGAGAGAGGAGAAACCACATTAACACAGATCTGAGAATCTAAAAGCAAACAGCAACTGTTTGTCACATTCAAAAATTACTCTATCGATGCTCAGGTTTTGTTAGTGGTTGCTGGGGCATTGCAATTCAGTGGTTGGTAGGCGCTGCTATGCAGTTGCCAGTGTATTCTGATTGGTTGTTGGTGTGTTGCTATGTAGTTACTAGGGTGTGTTTCTTTGCAGTTGCTTTGATGTTCTGGGTCTTTTTAGTGTGTTGCTATGTGATTACTAGGGTGTTAGTGCGTTGCTATGCAGTTGCTTCAGTGTTCTGTGTGGTTGTTAGAGCATTGTTTTGCGTTTACTAGGGTGTTAATGCATTGATATGTGGTTCCTAGGGTGTTAGTTTGTTGCTATGTAGTTGCCAGGGTGTTCTGATTGGTTGTTAGTGTGTTGATATGTGGGTACCAGGGTGTTAGAATGTTGCTATGCAGTTGCATCAATGTTCCGAGTGGTTGTTATTACATTGCTATGCGGTTGCCAGGGTGTTCTGATTGGTTGTTAGTGTGTTGCTATGTGGTTACTAGGGTGTTAATGTATTTCTTTGCAGTTGCTTTGATGTTCTGGGGGTTTTAATGTGTTGCTATGTGGTTACTAGGGTGTTAGTGTGTTGCTATGCTGTTTCTTCAATGTTCTGGGTGGTTGTTAGTGCATTGCTATG
Organism: Squalius cephalus; assembly: GCF_949319135.1. NCBI lineage: Eukaryota > Metazoa > Chordata > Actinopteri > Cypriniformes > Leuciscidae > Squalius > Squalius cephalus. Next base: position 21,844,097 of record NC_137122.1, read on the forward strand.
CGGTTACCTTGGTGTTTGTGCGTTGCTATGTGGTTACTAGGGTGTTGGTGTGTTGCTATGTAGTTAGTAGGGTGTTAATGTGTTGCTATGTAGCTATGTTCAGTGTTTTGAGTGGTTGTTAGTGCGTTGCTATGTGGTTACTAGGGTGTTAGTGTGTTGCTATGAAGTTGCTTTGATGTTCTGGGTGGTTATTGGTGTGTTGCTATGTGGTTACTAGGGTGTTAGTGTGTTGCTATGTGGTTACTATGGGGTTAGTGTGTTGCTATGCAGTTTCTTCAGTGTTCTGGGTGGTTGTTAGTGCATTGCTATGCTGTTACCTGGGTGTTAGTGCGTTGCAATGTAGTTTATTCAGTGTTTTGGGGGGTTGTTAGTGCGTTGCTATGTGGTTACTAGGGTGTTAGTGTGTTGCTATGCGGTTGCCAGGGTGTTCCGATTGGTTGTTGGTGCGTTGCTATGCGGTTACTAGGGTGTTAGTGTGTTACTATGCGGTTGCTTCAATATTTTGGGTGGTTGTTAGTACGCTGCTATGTGGTTATTAGGGTGTTAATGGGATTTTATGTTCTATATGTTGGTCTCTAGAAATGAGTCCCTCATTTGATGTGCATCTGTGGGGTTTTTCAGCTGTTTTCTGGTCCAGCAGGTGAAAATACACCATCTGATCACTCAGTAAAGTAACAGCAGGACACTCAGTGTGATAACATTAATGTAATGTATAACTCAGTGAACACCTCTAAAGGAGCTTCTAAAGTTACGTTTAGTTATGTAGTTTGCTGTAGAGTATTGAAGTGAAAAAGTTTTCTGCTAATGCATTTATAATGAGATCTGATTCGGCACATAAAGCTGAGCGCATGAATCTAGAAACCCAAATCCTGCAGAATCTCATCACACATCATCTAACCTATATACAAAAATACAAAAAGTTAGAGAAATGCACTTACTGTGATGCACTGTAACGTCGTCAGAACCGAAGCCACACTTCACGGAGTCTTGAAAGGCCCGGTCCGGTGCAGGCTGGTTTGTTCTCGCACACTAACTTTCCCCTGTTCTCACACACACACACACACACATGGGCCCCAAAGCAGCTTTCAGGTCTCCATGGCAACCTGCACACAATGGGCTCATTCACATAACAACACGACAGAGAGCCACTGGATTCACAAGTATACACAGAAATAACAACATGAAATATATATGTAAATGTCAGGTTTTCTGTATTTACTCAGGACTCTTCTTCAGACCTTTGAGAACTATCTTGTTCCTCTCAAAGCAGTGCAGCAAATGTGAACAGCAGGCGGCGCTCACGAGTCACTTTACATGAGTTTGGACACATCAAAGCTTTGAGAAATTAATTTACTGTAGTTTTATGAGTCACAGGCTTTTGTTTGGAAAGCTGAAATTATGTCCTGAATTACGTTCAGTCAAATTGACCTAAAATGATAGATCTTCGTGTAGAATTTCAATCACAAGGCCACTTTTTGAAAGTTAAACTTACATGTTTGTAGAAGCAACTTGAAAACTTAAATAAAAAAGAACTAAATAAAAATATAGAATTGAATAAATTTAATTAAATAATATATTTAATTAAAATGTATATGCAAATAATGTAGTTGTGCAGGAAACCCCCGATTCCCCCGAATATCATCTTGTCACACATTTTTAGTTATCTTGCACCGGGGATTTACACAAAGCCCACACATCAGATTGAGACACACGCTGAAAGATTTGTGTGAAAACTAAAAGGATTTTCAGATAATATTTCAGAAAAAGAATGATGCCGTTTTAACCAGTCAATAATCAGGAACATACTTTTTAATTAATATTTTTAGAAGGTAATGCAAACATTTTTTGTATGTCATCTTTAAATTAAAGGTTGAAAGATACAAAGAAAAGGCTGGTTTTGGGTGGATGCTGCAGAACACGGTGTCATATTTCATAAATAGAACAAACAGACTTATATATTTATATACTTACTATAGTGTTCACACATACATATATATATATATATATATATATATATATATATATATATATATATATATATATATATATATATATTAGACTTAAATTAGAGGACTTTTTTATATTTGATGAGCTCATGTGAATGATGGAAACACTTGTGAATTGTTAGAGCTTTTTCTATTTAGTTCTTAAACTCTTTGAAGAAAAGGTTCTATATGGAACCTTAAGCGTTTCGTCAGACGCATCATAAATAGAACCTTGGGGGTTCCATCATGGGATCATTTTATGGATTCATTATTTAAATGAATTAATTTATATTACATTTTAATTTATTCATTTTGTTTGAACTAATTTTTTTATTTTAATTACATTTTATGAATTAAGTATAGCTCATAAACACTTTATAGCTAGAAAAATTTAAATAACCTTTTACACATGAAAGAATTGTGCAATCCCTTAATAAATGTTTCCTTATATAGAACCTTTTTGACATAAAGTGTTCTTTAAAATTTAGCATTTTTCTAGAGGTTATATATGGGCTTTCTGGAGGTTCTGTTCAGTGTTTTCACACACATCTGCAAGTTTTCATGTTAAATATTCAAAGTGATACTGAATGAAAAACTCTAATTCTTTCTGCATCACTCCAAATGTCAGACAGGTCAAACATGTTTGGAAAGACATGAAGCTGATCATTTTTATTTTTGGGTGAACACTCCATTTAATATTCAAATTCATGCAGTTGAACATTGTTTTTTGCATTTTTTTTAATATGCTGCCACAGAAACATAATTCTCTTTTTCACTTGTTTGGTTTTTGAAGTTGACTCTCTACACTTAAGCACTACAATTTCAACTTTCTTAAGGCTCCAGCTAGCATACTGCTCCCAATAAGAGACAAAATAACGCCAACATTTTCGTATGTGTAACATGTATACTTCTAACGTAACATGTATACGGTTAGAAGATGGCTGTGTTTCATGTGACCTTGTTATTCGTACACGCTGTGACTATACAAATCACAACATGTAGGCTAAATAGGAAAATGTTGGCGTTATTTTGTCACTTATTGGGATCAGTATGCTAGCTGGAGCCGTTTACCTCCAGTCTTTGTGCTAAGCTAGGCTAGCGGTGGGTGTGTCAGACAGAGTTACGGCACGCACGGAGATGAGAAGGGTATGTATGGACTTATCTAACTCTGGGGGATACGGTGAATAAGCTAAAGGCCCAAAAAGTCGAAGTGTTCCTTTAAGTTGGACCGTGACGCTATTTTCTTCTAGAAACAAACTTTGTTGCATTATTTTCCTGTTATCTCTGTAAAGCTGCTTTGAAACAATCTGTATTGTAAAAAGCGCTATATAAATAAAGGTGACTTGACTTGACTTCAGCACAGATTCATGAAGCCTGAAATGTATGATCAGCCAGTCACACACATGAATGTTTCAGCATTAATGTTCTCATGTTTTTATAAACACGTATCTGTGAGAAATGATCTGCTGTGCGCGTGTTTGTGTGACAGAAAAGCGTCCATCTCCATGCCTCTCGGACGTGTGGTTTGACACCTCTCGACTCTCTGAACCAGCAGAAACAGCAGAACAGGGTGTGTGCAGTTCTGCCCATTCACACACACACACACCCTGTTCTGCTCCAGGCCTCTGGGGCTTTTAGAAGAAGCCCCTGCTATTAATAGAGCAGGTCTGCGGTTTCCCACGCAAAACCTGCGTCCAAACGCCCCGCCTGAGATTCACATCAATCCTGCATGGATATATAGAGGTTCTGTAAGAAACTATTTCTAAATCACACACAGCAAGACTCATGAATCCACCAACAATCGTTTTTTGTACCTCAGGATTTCATTGTGTTTGATACTTTTATCTGTTTTCTGAATGTTTTCTATACTCTCAATTGCCTGAAATGTTTTTGCACACATTTTATTTTATTTAAAATATTTTTTTTTATTAAAACGTGTGATACATTTAGATTTGTATCACTAGAAATTACATATTTTAATTTAAATGGCTTTATTTTATTTTATATTTTTTTTATTATATTTATACTTTCTTTTATTTCTTTATTGGTTGGATTTAAGTTGCGAGAGAAGATATGCAAAACATTTTAATAAATATCAAACTACAACCATAACCATTTTTGTTAGGCTACTTGAAATGAAACAAATATTAAATTATATAAAATATAACATAAAAAAATAAACATTTTATTTCAGATAGTTGCCAAAGCAACATTTCTCATTTTCATTTAGTTTTTATCTTTATGTAAAATAACTAAAACTACAACTTAAATAAAAATGATAAGATTACTGTGTGTGTGTGTGGATTTATATATATATATATATATATATATATATATATATATATATATATATATATATATATATATATATATGCACTAATTTAATCATTTATATATATATCTATCTTATCATTTTTATTTCAGTTGTAATTTTAGTTATTTAGTGTGTATATTATATTTGTAATAATTATATTATATTATTATTATTTATAGTTTTATATTATTTAGTGTGTATATATATATATATATATATATATATATATATATATATATATATATATACACACACACGCACTAATTTTATAATTTATAAATATATTCTTGATGGTAAAATAAAACACTGTTACTGTGAATTTTTTCAGCTTATCATATATAAATGACCTAAAATGTCTGATAAAGAATCATCTTCATACTTAATTCTGTTTTTGTCTGGTTTCATCCGGCAACATGATCACACCAGTCTGAAGTGGAAATGTCCCGGCTGAAACTGTCTGATGTGACTCTCTGCAAACACAGCGCCAGATTTCCCTCTTAGATGGCAGAGAGCGTGTGAGGCGCGATGATGTCATCGCCCGATGCCCGCAGTGAAACTGTGAGTATCTTGAGTACAGTCGAGCAGTGCGCTTCACACACCTCCATACACACCTACTCTAGTGCACTCGACAGACAACAGAAAGCCCGAAAGAGCGAGGTGGAGTGAAGTGATGCCAGGCCGAGGAGGTCGTGGGTCACGGAAAGGCCATTCAGTTCCAGTCATTCTGACTCCATGACACGCCAAAAACACGTGTGGGGGGTTTTCAGACGGAAATAAATGTTTTATGTGTCATACATACAGCGCTGACACTGAAATCCCATCTCAGATCAGGCGTGTCTCTATCAGTGTAGAGAATCACTATCATCACCACAAACACAACACTGACTGTCTTCATGTTTAATATCTATTGTGTTAGAACTTTAAACCAACAAATGTTTTGCTTGTAAAGTGTGTCTGTGCTTCTGTCTTCATTACAAATGATACTTTCAGTAATAACATGTGCTATTTTCAGACTATCATCTGATTATCATCTTCTCTGCATCTGTATTTAAAGGCTGATGTTTAGTCAACACACACTACAGGCCACCGACAGTTTTTGAGAGAGGTGGGTCGTGAGAAAGTTACACGTTTGTTTGTCACCCTTCCTCTTCATTTTCTCACTGAAACCACAAACAGGTTGTAATGCAGAGCAAGAGAGACAATGAGGGAATGATATTAAACAGTCCAGAAGGGTTACATTTTTGGACGAATTTCTATCTGTAACTTTCAAAGTTTGGTGAGGTTAAACATGATTTGATTTTGTGCTAATGAAAATTGCGGTTCACTTTAATTCCTTTTGCTAATGTGTTTGACAAACACACAGCAGCCAGAAAAGACAAACATATACTAAGAGTTATGATCCCTACTAATGGAACACTGATCACTGTTATGGTGACTTCAAATGAAACCCCTGTTAATTCTCAATAAAACTTGTGTAGACGTCTGACAGAAATAAAGTCAGTCTGGTTAGTAATAAGTGAAGCTGGTAATGCTGTTTGTGGAGTTGTTTAATCCTCCTCTGCTGAGATCTTCAAAGATTTAATGTCTTCTTTTCACTTCAGTTGATTTAATCTGAAGTCAGTTGTAGTTCCTGTATTTCTGCTCGTCTCTTTTTCTGTTCTCTTCTTTCCTTCAGTGATTCTGCTTGTTAACAGACTTATTAAGGCTGAAATGACTCCATATTTAATATACACAGACTTTGTGTCTCAGATAAGGTCCAGTTCTGGTTTATTTCTTTGCTCTTGGCTGACATGTGGCATTGCTATGGCCTGCTTGTGGCCCAGATCTGGCAAACAGGAGCGGTCCAGTCAAGTGCCATCATTCAACGTTGCATGTGGGCCAGATCCGCATTCCACAAGTGCCAGATGTGGGCCGGATCTGGGCCGACACAATGTTGATATCTGGGATGTATGCATGCTCATTATAAAAATGACGATAATTATAGGATTATAACAATAACTATAAATAGGCTATATTAGCGTCCACCACACCAACAGACAATAACTATGATGATAACAATAACTATAAGGCTATAGCATCCGCAACTGAGATTTTTTTCTAAGTCTGCCGTTTTAAATGTTTGCTCTCTTTCAAGTCAGATGGATTTTGATTGGCTGTCAATGTTGTCAAACTATGCATTGATCACTTGTTTTATATGAAAAAGCCTGTTTTTCATGCAATAAACCCTTTAAAATGTGATTTTGTGATTTTGTGAGCTTGTTTTATTATTATTACTGTTATTATTAGTAATAATAATAATTTTGCATGCAGCTGCAAAAATATATTTCAATAGCAATTGCAATATTTGATGATTTGATTTATTTATTTTTTGCAAAACTGTGCAGCCCTTTCATATATCTCTATCCATGATATTGATCCACAATAGAAGGATGATTGGATGAGGGATGGATGTATGGATATCTATCTCTAAGGATGTATGGATATCTATCTATACAGATGTACAAAAATTTCAAACTATACAGATAAAATAGTACTGAAATATGTGTGTTACACACAAGTGTAACAACTAACCCGTCTGTCTGTTACAATTAACCCCGCATATGGGGTAAGTTGTAACATTTGCACAACTATTACTTTCAGTGCAACTGTACAAAATTGGTCCTAGGAAAAAAACAAAGTGCTCATTTGTAGTAGAGATGTGAATAAAAAAAAAGAAGATGAATCTGACTAACTATTTTTTTTAATAATTGAGCCCAAACCAAAATTATGTCGCGGGGTAGTGCCCCGTGCTCCCCTACGGCAATAATAGAGCTGGTAAGTCCCGCCCCCTCCGCTAACCCCGCTGGACCTCTAGGTTGAAAAACCGTCAATGCAAGTGAATGGGAGAAAATAATTATTTTCTGGTCCCGTTTGAATTGTGCCATGAATGTGAACATATGTTGTCTGGGAATTTTTTATATAATCTTTCGTGTGAAGAATGCTACAATTTAGCGGGTAGAAGTTTGATACGGTTAGACTTTGTGTGAGAGCACTTTGTGGACTACAACTCTTCGCTGCTTTCGACGCGTTTGAAACGTCAACACCACTCGCACACGGACACTAGCTCACGGATCCCGCTAAACATGGCTGTGTCTTTGGTGCACTTCACCGCCTTCTTTCAGGGAGAGGACAAAATCGTTGAGGTTGGCGAAAACCACGGGTAAGTCGACTTTATGGGGTGACGTCACATAGGCGACATGTAGTCTTTCTCGTTATGTCTTTTCCACAACTGCTAGCCGAAGAATCATACCATATACTGTCAAACTCGTAACATGAAAGATTATATAAAAAATTCACAGACAACATATGTTCACATTCATGGCACAATTCAAACGGGACCAGAAAATAATTATTTTCTCCCATTCACTTGCATTGACGATTTTTCAACTTAGAGGTCCAGCGGGGTTTTACGGAAGGGGCGGGACTTACCAGCTCTATATTCTTCATACCTGTGCTCAAACCAACCGACCCCCCCCCCCCCCCCCCCCCCCTCAAACCAACTTAATTTGTGCACTTACTCTCACTTTCAAATGCCATGGCAAATCATGGGAAATGGAAATCCCAGCTCAGTTTCAGTTAAATTTAAGTTTGTCTAAATTAAAAGAAACAAGTTCATAAAACTCAAAACAATGAAACAATTCAGATTACTAACATGTTAGTTTTGTGAACTCAAAATCAAAAGTTTATCCTACTCAAACCAATTAATTATTTTTAGCATTATGATTTACTATTATTATAGTAGGCCAAGTGATGTGATTCTCTTTAGGTCACTTTTACCGATGTTCAGCAAACTTCAATGGAAATCCAAGCGATCGACATTTCAAGTGAGGGCGGGAGATTAATTCCCCCACAGATTTGGCGCGTATTCAAGTTCACACTGATTGTATCTCTATTGTTAACCTTAAGCCCGCGACATTTGACGGTACACTTTAACAATTAACAAAACTTTATCGTTATTTATTGTTGTAGTTAAAGTCATTGATGTGGCGACCTAAATGCAAGTCTATACAAGTAGGCCATTTTAATGTGTATTTTACACACAGGTGTTTCAAAATCATTTAAGATCACAAATGACTTGTTAAGCACGGTGTGTTTTCTTTCCTGACCCGCACAGCTGGTGAATCTCTCTCAGATGAAGCTGAACTAGATGAATTTCCAGTGTTCAAATCCCCCGAGCCACAAACCCTCAGAGACTCGCGATGCTTATCGCGACTCGTTCCCTCGGCGGGCGCGTCAGGAGCGTCGCTCTGCGGTGAGCGCGGCACGTCTGCAGACGCAGCAGGTGAAGCGGTGGGCTTGTGGTGGGTAAAGACGAGCAGGAGCTCCAGGGGGAGATGGAGGGACTGGTGGGCTTCTTTGTGCGCATTGATCTCTCCGTTTTTCAACCTTGTCTTCTTTGCATCTTTCTAGGAACTCGACAGAACGCGCTTTGTGCGCTTTCTTGAAAGTGGCTTTTGGTAGGAAAGTGTCTGCAAGTGAAAACGAATGTAAAGTGAGGTGAAGGAACATCTTTACAATGTATTATGATGTTTGAATGTTCCCCTCTCGCTCTTTGCATTACATTAGGCCTTTAAGAAGTTGGTTTTAAACGCCATTTTGAAAGGTGCGAGTTAAGGCATGTTTTGGTTTAATCAAAGTAGCCTAGTAACACTTTACAATTAGGTTCATTAGTTAACTACCTTAGTTAACATGAACTAAGAATGAACAATACTTCTACAGCATTTATTAATCTTCATATTAATTTCAACATTTACTAATGAACCTTATAGTTGTGTTTCCGTGCTTTACATCAAAATATTCACAACATGCAATTCAATTGATTAAGAATAATATATAAAACCAAGAATAAAAGAGAAAAATGCATAAAAAGATTTTACAGTAAAGATTAATATTTAGCCTATTATTATTATTATTATTATTATTATTAATAAAACACTGAGTTGTTTCAACTCATGTTTGGGTCAAATATGGACAAACCCAACCGTTGGTTTATTTAATTTATTAAACTAAAATTTTAAACCCAACTGTTGGGTTTGTCCATACTTGACACAAACATGGGTTGAAACAACCCAGTTTTTAATGCAGTCTAACAAAAAAATCTGATAGTTTCTGCACTGTAAAAGATCATATGATCAATAAGTTATGATATGGTTTTACATTGCTTTAACTCATCAAAATATGTCAAGTAATTTTCAACTTTTTTTTTTACAAGTTATACAAGATTCAACTAATTTTTAAAGTCATTTTAATGCAATTTAAGTTGAAATGATTTAAACATCCAAGTTGATTGGACTTAAAAATAGAAGACAGCAAATGTTTTTTACAGTGTGTTGTTCTTCAATTTTCTTCCTGTTTGGTAGTTTGTCTTCCCTTGTTCTGCTGAAGATGTTGTTCTAAAATCTGCAAAAAAGTAAAACTACAATGGCTTTGTCCCTCGGCATGCTGGGTAATGTCCCTCAGTCCTCTGTACACACAAACTCTGAAATCACAAACCAAATCACACAGTGGGTCGTTGTGGGTGCAGCGTTTCACATCTCTGTGGTCTCAAGAAGTTTCTTTAACCCAGCGTCTCTCACAGCTGCTATATTCATTGTTTTTTTTTATCATCTGATCGGTCATATAAGTACAGAGAGGAGTTGATGCTCGTATGAAGTCCTGGAGAAGTCAAATGATCTCCCAGAAGAACACTGTATTGATCAGAGGTTAGTCTTTCATCTCAATGGTGTTTTAGTGTCAGATGTTTGTTTCTTCCTCAAAATGACCCAAATGGGCCAATAGTGTCTAGTCAGAGTAAAGAGCTGTAAAATAAACGTGGAGAGCAGGTTTGAACTCATATTCACTGCAAAAAGTAGGGGGGGTTTTTTGTCTTGTTTGCGTGTAAAATGACAAGATAAGAAGTCTTGTTTTCCGAGAAATTGATCAACATGATGTGAGTTAATGCTTAAAACCAGAACAAATATCTGCTAGTGGGGTCAGGAAAAAAAGCTTAATTCAAAGGGATAACACTTTTTTTTTTCTTTCCGACCAATTTGGTAAGATATTTTTTCACATTTTACGCATTCAATTTGGATAGTATTTTCTTATAATTTGTCATGTTGCATCTCATGTAAATGTACACTGGTTCTTTTTAGTGGAAAAAAGTTCTTTAGATTTTTTTTAATGTAAATGTTCTTCACAATAAGAAAAAAAAGGTTATTTTAAGAACTGTTCACTGAAAGGAACTAAAAAATGGTTCTTCTATAGCATCGCTGTGAAAACCACCTTTTGGAACCTTTATTTTTAAGAGCGTATCTTGATTTAAGGATGTTTCAACAAGAAAACAAGACAACAAAACTGAGAAAGAACATCACTTTTTGCATCAGAAAAGATCTCAACAATGCTTTAAGTTTATAACCAAAAGTCAATTTCAAATGATCTGAGCTGCTCTTCACATTCATTTTACAGCTGCATAGACTCTTAGTGGCTCGTTTGAGTCCGTTTTATTTCTCCTGAGGAATTGTAAGAGAAACCTCTGATACTTTAACATTTAACAGAGAACATCTATGAGACGTAATCAGTTATGATGGCGTATGAATTTGACATGGATTGGCTCTTTCATCCTGGATGGCCGTGATGCAGAACGAGCAGATTTACCAGGCGTCCTGATTTGAAGTCTTGTGAGGACACACGTTCACACTTCCTGTGAGGCCGTTCCTCTCGCCTGAGTCTGGAGAAGCTTCACTGAATCACAACTCAATCAAGCAGATGCGTCTTCATCGCCCGGACGCCCACCGGTGAGTCTGACGCCGACACACACACAGCTAAATACTCACAGAAAGACGAAAAGAAATTTAACATGGTCGCACATCTAAATTCTTTTGATTTTAAAGAGTTTTTTCTTGTCATTCTCGTTTTTTGCAATTAATGCCAAAGGTGTCGCATGCATTAGTGCATCAAAGACAACTTTGAATTAGTGCTGTCAATCGATTAAGAAAATTAACTAGACTAATCACACGTTTTATACGTTTTATACGTTTTTAATATATTTTATAATGTAATAATTTCACAGTTAATCTCCAAATTAATGTAGAAACAACAAAAAATTATATTTGATATACTCTTGTCGTTCTCGTTGTTTGCGATTAAGGTGTTGCATGCATTAGTGCATCAAAAACAACTTTTAATATGTGCTTATTGGTTTAGTTTAGTATAGTTTTATCATGAATCATATCATATAATCATTTTTTTTTTGTCATGAAGTGTGAGTAAGTTTTTTTTTTTTTTTCATGATTTTTGGACAAACACACTGTCTGGGAGTCGCTTTGCAATTACAGATGGAAATTACATTTTAATTCAATGCATCCTGAAAGTGTTTATTTGGTCCAGAAACAGTATAAATTATATCTAAATGAGACCTTAAATGATGTTGGAAATATGTCCACAATGACCACATTTGAACTAGTTTTTAACCTTGAACGGAGGATCCATGAACGTCTATATCAGACGTGCAGAACACGTCAAAAAAAAGACGTCATGAAAACTTTCATTCTTGCTCCTCAGTGGACGTCTTTTCAACATACGCTTTTGTGACTAAGACCTTGAAAAGACGTCTTTTGAACATAATATCGCTTAGTTGGTAAGATTCAATTTATGCATTTAAACACTTTGTAATGCACCTGTTCAGAGCAAACTTGTCAAAGTGTAGTGAGTTTTAGTTATTAATGAGTTGAAAGTTAAATAAATTCTTCGGAGGAGTTTCAATAAGATATTGAGCTGCAGGTGAGCGAGCCGGCGCAGGTGCTTCACGTCTCTAAACCTCAGATTCTGTGGTCTTTAACTGAATTCACTCTTCAACAGCTGCAACACACTCAACCACACACACTGAACACTCAATCTGTTTCACTAGATTATACCTGTTACTGCAAAACAAGACTCGCATACATCTATGCAGGATCACATGTCTATATTCTCACAATAATTCACCATTTCTTTTCGTTTATTGGTTCATGCTTATGATTTGGAGAATTGATCAAAATAATATGCTGATACTAATTATTATATTATTAATAAATGTATATTCTGACAGTTTATGCATAATCCGACTTTTTGTATTGATACTTATATATTATTACATGAAATTTAATAGTATTTACTTTCATTTATTGGATAATTTATCTATGATTTGCAGAATTAAGCAAAATAAAAATACTGATACTAATTATTATATTTTGTATAAATGTATTTTAGATTATGTTCATTAGGATCATTTCTATATATTCAAATATTATCTATAAATATTTTTCTATATAGTTATATTATATCAATATTTTATATTTCATAATGTGGATTATTAAGCAAAATAACAATACTAATTATTATATTAAATTAATTTGTTTTGTTTATTATGATGAATACTTTCTATTTAATGATAATTTATATTCATATATTAACATTTTTATATGCATTATATTATACTATATTTTTATAGTATTTACCTTCATTTATTGGTTCGTTAATCTTCTGATGTGGAGAATTAATAAAAAAAAACAGTACGGCTATTAATTAATGGATTATATTTTGAATAAATGTATATTATAATATGTTTAATATCATGAATAATTTCTGTATAAAAAATAACAATACTGATGCTAATTATTATTATATAATATTATGAATACATTTATATATTATATTATATTATATTATATTATATTATAGCCTATTATAGCCTATTATAGCCTATTATATTCACCATTATTAAAATAGCGCTTTTTACAATACAGATTGTTTCAAAGAAGCTTTACAGTGATAAAAGGGAAATAAAGCAATTAAGTTTGTTTTTGGCTGTACAGTATAATTATCTTATATTATATTGAACTAATTAACTTATTAATAATGTATTCATAGTAATAAAAAATTTCGGATTTGTTGTGCTTTCATTTCAGATTGTAATCTGACCTCGCCCGTCGCCCGTCGTGGATTCATTCCCACTGATGAAATGCCTCGATCGTTTTTAGTGAGAAGCAAGAGGGCGGGGCATCACTCCACACGCCCCGCCCACTCTCAGCCTCCTGACCAATCACAGGCTCTGGAGCTGCTGCCCGGTTCCTCCTCCGCCAGCAGCCGGCCGCCGGTGTGCTGGACCGATAACAGCACTGATGGAGCTGAAGCCGAACACACACCAGGTACACAAACACCAGACCAACACCAGCAGTGACTGCAGTACTGGGGCAGATCCAGCACGATATGAAACACTTCCATTGTGGGAGTTTCTCAGCACATCTAAAGACACTCATAATGAAAAGAGGATCTGAATTACAACTTTTAATCATGATAAAATTAGCACTTGCGGCTCATGAGAACTTATCATGAACAAATCTCCCATAAATGACTGCCATGAATTGATACAATCATAACAACTTGAATGAGTCATTATGATCTTTTTTTCATTAGCCTAACTAAATACCTCACCACTAACTATTCTTTTCTATTGTGAATACATCACACCATGTCTCAGCGTGACGCCTTGATATTATGCTGTTCATCTTTAAGAGTACATTTCCCATAATGCCTTGCGGACAGAATTAATAGGGAAGAGGACTGAGTGATTCAATGAATGCGCTGCAGAAATGATTAAAGGCACACTATGCAAGATTTGTACCTTAATAGAACAGCTTCAAAGTCATTTCGATGGTAAAGGAACTCGTAGTAGGGCGAATCATCCCGATAGCAAAGCGGGGAAAACCAGCAATGCAGGTTTGAGAGGTGGCGCCCCGACAAATCTCGCGAGGATCACGGCTTGCTTTACGGCACGACGTCACGTACATCAAGAACATATGAAGCAGCCTCTATGGAAGACACTCGCACGCATTTCAGACGTGAATCATGGCAGAGTCGAAAGCGTGAAGGAGATCAGGCCGTGAGTGCAGAGACGGCTCTGCGTGAGTGGTATTTACGACAGTAACATTAAACACAAGTACTCCACAACGACTCTAGGGGGCGCTGTTTGACAAAAACAGAAACGGCATAGTATGCTTTTAAATCCTTGTCTAATACTGCTCAAAATTTGGCAAACAGTGGTGAGGGGTGAAACAAAGCTTTTCAAAAACTCTGGATTAATTGAACTGCTGTTTCCAAGCGCTCTAAACACCACAGGCTGGCGCCACCTGCTGGTCAAAACAGTTTAAATGCAACAAAAACATGTATCATCACACCTCTTACAAACCAATTGCACATTTTCATGAAAGTGTAATCTATTAAATGTCATACAACTAATTAAATATGATGGTTCTGTAACATTATTATTATTTTGTAGTGCTTGTTTTGTCTGTTATAAGGCGGGACTTGGCAAACTAGGTCAAATCAAGGTTCGGACAAAATGACGTTACGAAGCCCTGTTTGATGAAATCATGTGGCTTGGCGAGTTTGAAACAAGCTCTGAAACGCTGATTGAAAGCAGATTTCTAAATGTTTAGAAGCTTCATGAAGCACTTCATGAAGTAACATTGTTTTATTTTAAGTCATCATAATTGCATACTAAGAAGAAAACACAACTTCTTCTATTCTGTTGTGTGTGTGTGTGATAGCGGTGAAGCAGCCTGATGTTTATTCGTCTGACCTGTCGTTGTCTTCCGCTGCTGTGGAGAGACCGAGCAATCTTGAGCGTCTGATTCAGGCTTTACTCAGTCACCATCAAATGACCAACGTCCAGACGCCGCTGTGCGAGTGTCCGCTCTGTGAGAAGGTGAGGAACTGCACGTGTGTGTGTCCTTTATTGAACACACCTGACTGAAATCATAAGCTCTTCAGCAGAGAACAAATGAACAAATACATTCAGGGAACATTTACACGACAGTGATATGCTTAAAACTGAGAAGTTAATCCTTTGAGTTTTCCACGGTCAGACGGCACCATTGTCAAAACGATCCCGTTATTCGCACGGATCCGCGAAAACGACTAAAAACTGTGTATTCTGCTGCCAGGCCAGTAGATGGCGATGAAACACTATAGACTGAACACGTAATACGCGCGTGCATGACGTCATCGTCTTCAGAGATTTGCATTTTTGTCGTTTACACGGAGACCGTTTTCAAAAACTTGCACTTTGAAACCCGTTTTCAAAAGTTTGTATTTTCAGGCCCACAAACACAACTGTTGTGTAAATGAACAGCCAAAACGTATAAAACGTTTTCTGTTTTTAGCTGCAAAGTGTGGCGTGTAAACGGCCACTTATTTATTCAGCAGATCGAGTGGGTCACGAATGAAAAAGATACAAGCCGAAGGGATTTAACAGAGGAATAAAGTATTTCTAGAACACTAAATTATATTTTATAAAGCAAAAAATGTAAGAATAATAGAGTAAAATATAAAGATTATGTATAATTGATTAAACTGATTTTCCCATAAGATAGTTCAGATTTGATGATGCGCTAGTCCTGATCTGATCACCTGATATGATTTTCACACATTTACAACTTACTCAGAATTACATGTGGTTTTTGTGTGGTTTTTGAACATTTCATGAGCACATGCACGTTTTAAACCTCAAATGGGATTTGCATATGATCACATGAGATTGTGTCGCATTGTTCTGATGTGTGTTTCTGATCAATGCCATTTCCATCACTGGTGATATTGTGTGATATATTAATATTACTATTACTGTGTCTTCTGTAGGTTCTTTCCTCTGCTGTAGGTTTGACATCTCGCTTGTGCAAGTCACATGTCAACAGGGCTGCTCTCCCATTGGCCGGCTCCACGAGCCACGCCCAGCAGCATTATGGGTACAGACATCCAGGACCCCTCAGGGTGAGTAGAAGAAACTAAAGAAACTTATTTTAAAACTTATTTTACTTCAGCTAGTTACCCAGGAAACATTTGTGTAATTTTATGTACTTAAATATCTATAACTATATATATATATGTGTGTGTGTGTGTGTGTGTGTATAGGCTAAATTTAAGTAAAAAAAAAAACTAATAAAAATGACAAAAACACAACAAAATTACTAAAATTGTAACTAAATTTAAAATGAAAATATATACTACTTACTTTTTTTTTTTTAAAGTACATGAAGTAGTATGCAGCATATGTTTAATTCAGCGAGTGGCATCTGGTTATCATCTCTGAAATAAAAAATAATAGGCTAGTTATTTATTTTTAATCAGATTTTGTGTAAAACGTCGGAAATCTTGGAAGTCTGATTGAATAATACTTAAGAGTACTTATCAGGTCGTCCAGATATCATTCATACAGAAAATATACACAGTGTACTGCATAAATGAATATAAGGGCAGAATGTAAGCTGTGTGTTTGTGTGTGTGTTTCAGGAGAGGAGTTTTGGCTGTAAGGTTTGTGGGAAGGTGTTCAAGAGGTCGTCGACTCTGTCCACACACCTGCTCATTCACTCGGACACGCGACCGTACCCGTGTCCCTTCTGCGGGAAGAGGTTCCACCAGAAATCTGACATGAAGAAACACACCTTCATACACACTGGTAAAATACACAGATAATGAGCTTTCCATTGACTTCTAATGTTTTTACTCTAAGCTAATGATGTAACCGAATATTGTTCACACCATGTCCCAACCAGACGCGACCCAGCGACACAATAAAGGGCATCTTTAATCAGTTTTTTAGATACGTGCGACTATTTTATTTTAGAAACGGTTATTTCTGCGACATCACACTAAAACAACAACAACAACATATGACGTAGGCAGGCTACGACAATTATCTAAAGGTATGATTATGTGCTTTACTTAATGGTCAAAAGAATATATTTTGTGAATATAATTTTGTGTGAACTACTAACTTTTCCTTTAAAATAAATTAAAGGAAACAAAATGTTCAATCTGTGAGCACAATGTTAACAAACAAGTGTATTCTACCACAGAGATCGTTTCAGACACTCAGTAATAATGCTAAAATGGTGTAATAATTATATATATATAAAATCTGAAAATGCAAAAAAAAAAAAAAAATATATATATATATTTATATATATATATATATATATATATTTTGCATTTTCAGGCCCACAAAACAGCCAAAATGCATAAAAAAGGGGGATTTAACAGAGGAATAAAGTATTTCTAGAACACTCAATTATATTTTATTAAGCAAAAATGAAAGAATAATAGAGTAAAATGTAAAGATTATGTATAATTGATGAAAGTGATTTTCCCATAAGATAGTTCAGATTTGATGAGGTAGCCTATATGGATAACTCACCTCAGATCTCGAAAATAAATTAAAGGAAACAAAAACGTTCAAACTTTGAGCACAATGTTAACAAACAAGTGTATTCTACCACAGAGATTGTTTCAGACACTCAGTAATAATGTTAAAACGATAATAATTATATTGTTTTCTTATCACCTATCTATTTCGTTGCGAGTGTAGTCACTTCTAGTCCCCGCCCACACTCACTTCTGATTGGCTGTGATTTTTTTTAAAATATTTCTTTGCGTCTGTTTTAGACAGATGATCTTGTCGCTGGCTAGATCTGATCGCATCGCGCCTGGTTATGTCACGGATGTTATCAATTAGCTGCCTGTGTAGAAAGTAGACAGTAAGGCTGAGATAATGTGTGTGTGTGTGTGTCTGTGATCTCTCAGGTGAGAAGCCTCATGTGTGCGTGGTGTGCGGTAAAGCGTTCAGTCAGAGCTCTAATCTGATCACACACAGCAGAAAACACAGCAACTTCCAGCCGTTCAGCTGCCCGCACTGCTCACACACCTTCCAGAGGAGAATGGACCTACAGCGCCACCTACAGACTCACTCAGAGAACCACAGCGGACTGTACCACGGGACCTGAGGAGCAGCAGACACACACACACACACACACACCTGGTGTTGCTAAAGTTCTCTGTCTAATGTTGTTGTAGCCTACAAAACATTTGCTTTTGTGTAACTGCACACGTTATTGCATTGTGAAATGAGTCTGAATAATTTGTTCACATCACATACTGAATAGCTTTAAGGCCTGTTATAATTGGCTCTTCATGTGTCATGTGGTGTGTTCATGGTTGAGACATAATCACGAAGAACCTAAAACTCTGATTTCAAAATGATCAAGAATCACCCCGATATCCATGATATGACTTTTAATAACAAATACAGTAATGCAACTAGGCTTATAAGAACATCAACTGTAAAATTTCAGCTGTGTGACAGTACTCAAGGTGTTTCTGTATTCTCATGCTCTCAGAAGTTTATATTTAGTTTTGTAAGTGATGTACAGAACTGCCCAAGTGCAAATGATTATTAAGATCCTTCCCAACCCTTACTGTCTGAGTTTATTTCTTTAATAGTGACACTTAAAGACACATGTTAGGACTACAACATACTACAATAAAAACAATTAAAGGAGTGAAAATTAAATAAAGAACATTTAAGATCGTTTCACATAATGTGTTACTTTAGCAGCAAAACAAAAGCAGCAAGTAAAATCATTACGCCTACATATGAAACCTGGGGCCTGTACCATGAAGCCGGATTAGGTGGCTAGCCAGCTATGTTTCAGCTTAGTTTCCGCCAACCCTGGGTTTTAGGTACTATGAAAGTAGCTCGGCTTTAATCGGTGTTCGTTGCCATGGTATCTTACGCTGCACGGCTAACCTGCTCCGGGGCAGGTTATGTTCTGGATTCAAGATTTCAGACTGAAGTTCGACCAATCAGCTGAGAGCAAAGAAACATATAGGTGACGTAACTTATTCCAAGTGTCTGTTGCAATGGCTTCACCTTTTCTTCCAAATCCGGTGGACATTTCAGCGCAAATTGTTTGACGAGCACTTCGTAGAGAAAGAGTTTATAGCCTGACAAAATCCCCTTGCCTTAACTGATAGTTACTTGTATGGAAGATACAGATTTTCCGCGGAAGGAAATTCTTATCTTTGCGAACTTCTTGAGCCGCACATAAAGAATTTAACACGTCGAATTCATGCACTTACTGTACCGCAAATTGTATTGCGTTGCGGGTTTTTTTTTTTTTTTTTTTTTGCAAGTGGTAGTGCTACATTCTTGCACGGTGGGTGACGCACAGAAGCTAGGGGAAAACACGGTTTGTCAAACCATTCGTAAGGTGGTCCTCGCTCTGCAGGAGTGAAAAGTTTCATTAATAGTGTTCCCCGGACATTTATCGACCATGTCCATAAAAGAGGGCTTTTATAAAATTGCCAGTAAGATATATTGATAGGGTGACATCACATGAACACTTTTTTTAAGCAAATTTCACAAGTGTACTATACAATATAATACATGTTAAGAATTATTTTGAATCTTTTTTTTTTATTATTATTCTGTTAATCTTATGATAGGATTCCCAAGTCATTGCAACATGTATGCAGTCTATTGCTCCAATCTCCACTGCTCTAGGGGAACATGAGGCAGATTATGTTAATAGGAAGTCCTATCACAACCATAATGTTCAGGTAGAGATGATGTGAATATGTGAGATGATTATTTTCTGTGAGATGAATCTTTAAATTAATAGTAACATTAACAAATATAACAATGATTTAATAAACATTTCATCTGCAGACGACTTGTGGTCATGAACATATATGATCAAGTTTGGATGCCAAATGGCCTGGCTCCATGCAGTGCTTGTCTCAAATTTTCCGTTAGTCTGTGTTGTGTCAGCACTTTGAGGAAAGCAAGTTAAATTTGGTACAGTAAAAAACACTGTTAATTTGAACTGAGATAGAAAAACCTACACAATAACCCCCTATCATGACCCTCAGACAGGGCCACAGCACCGCTTCAATGTGGCCCTCAGTAAAACCAGAGTGAAGATAGAGATGACCTTTGGCATCCTAAATGCACGTTTCAATGGTGTTCGGCCCTTAAGAGTCACCAGAGCGGGCATCACAGATAGTGGCTGCATGTGCCATTCTGCACAATATAGCCACCAGTAGAAAGGAGCGAGAAACACCACAAAACCAGCTTCTCCCCGATGAAACTGACCCGATCACACTTTACCACCCAGCTGGTGCAGATGTAGATGCAATCACCATACAATATTACACTTAATAAAAGCACATTGAAACTGCAGACAGGTCTCAAACTGTTTTATTGGTTTTGTGGGATGGGAGGGAGAAAGAGAGCAAGAGAAAGTTGCATTAATAAATATTCATACTAAAGTGTTACTTGGTTAAATAAGTTATACTATATATATATATATATATATATATATATATATATATAACTATATACATACTGAGATCAGTTTTATCTAGCTGTTTGATTTTGTTTGGAGCCTCCTCAGCTCACAGTCAGCTCCTTTAGTGTGCAGTCTAGTTCAAGTCTCCTTTAGTGTGCAGTCTAGTTCGAGACTCCTTTAGTGTGCAGTCTAGTTCGAGACTCCTTTAGTGGACAGTCTAGTTCAAGACTCCTTTAGTGTGCAGTCTAGTTCGAGTCTCCTTTTGTACAGGGCCCTGACTGAGTCTGTTTCCACCTGAAACATAATTCCACCACAAACATGATCATTACAAGTTTTCTGGAGGCTCATCAAAATCACAAAAAGTTCCTTGACTTCCTACAAACACAGGACTGACTGTAATTTATGTCAAGGATTTTAAATCCTTGTTCACATTTCTTCTGAAGCCCATTGAGGTAGAGGCCTCAGTTTCTGGGGCAGGTTGTGAAAAATCCTACAATAAAAGAGATGTGTAAGGGCCAGTCCCTTTTTTATGCCACACATTCAAATGTTTGCCACAATAAAAAGCCCAGTGCATTCACCTCAGCAACTGTCTGAGAACACACAGACACAGTGTCTTCATTTCCTCCACCCTAATAAATAAAAATAGGCCAATGTAAAGCATAACTGTTGAAAAGCAGGTTATGTTTGGTAATTCTGTCTGCTGCATACTGACCTCTGTGTGGGAGACTGTGTGTATGTGTGCTGGCTTCAACAGGGACACTGTATTTCCCTCTACTGCAGAACATACAGTCAGCCATATTTACAACTTAAAAAAGTAGTAATGTATTGCACACGTACCCAGTGTTACTTGCTTAGAGGAGCCAGCACCAAAGTCAGATTGTACAGCACCTGTAATCACATCCATAATCGGCCGTCCCTTATTGCCTACTCAGAGCCAACTCCTCCGCCAGTGTATTCTGGTTTTCTGAATTTAATTCTTTATTTCTGTTTTCTGCAAACAAGTGTTTGTGATAAAATGTTCACAAAAGTAATAAAAGGTTGTGGTAAATACTCACCACTTTGAATTATATTTTTATATTTTGTCTTTATCTGCTGCCAAGAACATTTGGAGTTGGGGTTGCATCTAAAAATCAATGAATATTAATTTTTCTTAGTACCGGTACATGCACATTTTTATATATTATAAAAATAGGCTATAGGCTATATTACACGTATAGGCTACACATACATACATAATTTTACATAAATATAGAACGTTTGTTTAACTTACACATTAACAATAAGCAATCTTTCTCCAACAGTCTTCTCTTGCTTTGGCCGCAGAGACCGTATTGTTTCGAGCTTGAAATACATATTTAAATTCATCGTAATTATGAATGATTATCTCTTACTCCTCCGCGGAAAAATCGCGACCCGCGATTGGTTGTTCAGTGTCGACGTCACTCTTTTATGTGCACGCGCGCGTGGAGTAATCATAGCTTGAGGATCAAAGCCTGAGTTGACAGAGAAAGTTGATGAGCTGCATCATGGTACCAATAAAGCCTGATTGCATCGGTTTGGTTTTGTCAACTCAAAACTTATCCTGTAACCCCGAGTTTGTTCAACTACCTTCATGGTACAGGCCCCTGTTTCCGCCACAAAATAAACAAAAAGGTGATTTTATATCTCTCAATTCTGACTTTTCCCGCACAATTCCGAGTTTATTTATCAACAGAACTGTGAGATAAAAAGTCACAATTACCTTTTTATTGTTTTATTCCGTGGCAGAAACGAGGATCCATCGTTAGGCTACAAGCACCTCAGAACAGTGATACACAAATTCAGCTGTAAACAAAAGCAGAAATCACATGATAGCGCTTTATTTCACATTGACGGTCGTGTCGTATCTTTAGTTGGCCTGGTGGCAACTGGTTTGCTCCATCAGTGTCGGCGGGTTTCTGAAGCCGTGTTCTGTCCCGATGTCTCTATAAAACCGGCTCTCTGGGTCAATTCACGCCTCCCTGACAGTGACAACCAACAAGCGTGTATTTAATGGCCAGCCGTCATGTAGCAAAGCGTTAGATGATCATTTAGTTTGAGGGAGATCAGTACCAGTCTGAGTGTAGATGCACCACAGCGCCCCCATCAGGAACAAACCCAGCACAAACGCAGCGAAGACGACCGCCAGCACAGGACCCTCGTCTGCACCTGAACACAAGCCAAGACATTCTGTGTAAAATACAATTGAACTAGACTTTTTCCATCTATGTATTTTAAAAATCAAAATTCAGAAAGTCTGATCTGTTGCAAGAAAGTATTGTTGGTGAATATAATCCATTAATAGCATTTTTGGTCAGGTTTAAGATTAGTGAATTATTCTACATTATGATTATGAAAACTATATCAACTGATCATCTTTGTTTCTGGCTTTCTTTGCAACAAATTATGCATTTTGGTAAACACTGTTACAAAGACCATAAACTCCCATAAAAAGCAAAGAGTCAAACTGTCCAACTAAATGAAACACTGATCACCATAATGGTGATCATATCACTATTGGATTTCACTAACTTCTGTAGATGAATTACAGAAATAAAGTCAGTCTGGTTAAGTAATACGTGAAGCTGGTAATGCAGTTTGCTGAGATCTTGAGAGTTTTATTGCCTTTTATTTGCAGTTGTGTTTCATTTTCTGAGAGTGCAAGCATGATGTTGAAGCAACATCACATTGTAACATAGATTCAATACCATTACCATTGATTTTTTGTTGAAATTTCAACATATTTTCAACATTAATTGCAGGGGCAGAAGTGATGTTGATTCAATGCAGTTAACATTGACACAATAATATTGATTTAACATTGTTTTTCGATGGTTGCTTGCTGTCTGGGATTTCTGGTTCCCAAAAAGCATTAGTAAAAAGTTCTTAAAATAACCTTTTTTTTCCTTCTTTTTAAAAAAAAAAATCTAAAGAACCCTTTTCCAATATAAATAACCTTTTGTGCGTTTAAAAAAGACTCCATGGATGTCAAAAGGTCTTCATGGAACGAGAGATGCCAATACAGAGCTTTATTTTTAAGAGTGCAAGTAACAGAATAAAGGAGGTGTAACGCACCGCTGTGTGTGGGAGTCTGTCTCGACATCTCAGTGAGTTTACCTGAAACACACATACACACAGAACAAACACACACACAGAACAAACACAAGTCTGAGTAATGCAAAACGTTTGTGTGAATGAAAGTTCAACGCTGCATTGATGTGTACAGACCAGCAGGGGGAGCCAGAAACCCAACAGGATACGTCACCAACACGGGACGAGACAGATTTCTGTCCTCACACTGTAGGAGGAAGACGAAAGATAAGAATCATAAAGATTTTAATAGTTCTGGTTCCAGTGTCATTCCATACTTTTTGTAAATTTTACATATATTTGATACAGTGTATATATACAGTATATATATATATATATATATATATATATATATATATATACTGTATATATATATATATATATATATATATATATATATATACTGTATATATATATATATATATATATATATATATATATATATATATATATATATATATAGTTATTAAATCAGTTGATATTTCACAGGTTTTGTCCATCCTTCTCTTAGACTGTCTCACAAATGAATCATGTTGAATATCTGTCAGCTGTTAAATTTAACTACACAATTAGATAATACCAGTTTAGCTCAACCAATGACCAAGCAATGCTTCATTGTGTTCAGTCTGTGCTGTAAAAAGGTTGCATTAGCAATTAAAGAAAAAACACTTAAACAAAACATGGTCAGGTCAAAGTGTCTGAATCATTTCTGGTCCCAAATGTTTATAAATTTTACAGATAGTAAAAAAATATACAAAATTATATCTGGTGTCTGAATAATTTTTGGTTTGACTGTATATATATTGATGTGATAGCCTACATCTTTACACTCAAGGTATTTAAAGTTTCTGGAACTCATTACTAACATGTTATGTTTTAATATATCAGATAATAATGTTTAATCTAGTAATTCATATTATATGAACTATATTATGATCTATACAGTATGATATTTAATATAGTTGAGGTTGACAGTTATCAAAAATATGACAAATGGCTTGCAGCCATCACAGTTTTCTATGAGTAATGACACCAACAGTACCTGTTGAGAAGCAGGAGTGTGTGTGAGAGCAGGAATCCGAGGCCCCTGAGCACAGACCCGAGCGTCGGCCCCCGAGGGCCCCTCGTCCGCCGCACACAGGCGCAGCCGGCAGTGCAGGAACTGAATGGAGTTATTATAGACCGGCCGCAGGATGAAGCTGAAGCGCAGTGTGTGTGTGCCCTCGCGCCCATCATCCCTCCTCCTCCGCCTGCGCTCCTCAGGCTTCCTGGCCCTGACTCTGTCGGGTCTCTTGTCTTTAATCCGTCTGGCCCTCTCGTCTCCGCTGCGGGCCCCTGTGTGTCTCCAGCGAGGGGTCGGCCGTCTCTTAGTCTTCTCCTCGTCCTCTTCATCTCCGTTGCTCTCACTCTCTGGGCTGTCTGTTGGTTCCTGGGCTTCTCCGTGGAGAAGTGTGAAGGACGCGTCTGACGGGCAGGAGTCTCTGATGATGGACCAGCCGCTGTGAGCCTGTGGGTCTGAGAGAGGAGAAACCAGACACGACTGGAGCTCCACAGCCTCCGCAGCGCCAGACGCCACCGAGATCTGACAGACACACACAGAGAACTTATGTTAATCAAACACTGCACCCTATAAACCATCCGGAACACCCCGGCAACCACACAGCAACACCCTAGTAACCTCCCAGAACACCCCAGAAACCACATAGCAACAGCCTAGCAACCACCTGTAACACCCCAGAAACCACATAGCAACAGCTTAGCAACCACACAGACCACCCCCAGCAACCATATGGCAACAGGTTAGCAACCACATAGCAACAACCTAGCAAACACCTGTAACACCCCAGAAACAACATAGCAACAGCTTAGCAACCACACAGACCACCCCAGCAACCATTTGGCAACAGGTTAGCAACCACCCTAGCAACCACACAGCAACAGCCTAGCAACCCCCAAGAAACCCACATAGATGCTAAAATTCACTTTTTCTTAAGAATTATTTTTGAGAAATTATATAATACAGCATTGTAACCACCCAAAAAAACCACATAGCAACAGCCCAACAACCTTCCACAACACCCTAGCAACCCCATGGCAACACTCTAAACCCCACCTTTCATGTTTTCTTCAGAAGATCACTAATATTATAAAATTGAACACTAATATTTGTATATGTTTAGGTTTAGTTTTCTTAATTACTCATATTTAATAATAGTATGTCACTGAATTAGTTATTTTCAGTTGAATTCTTGTTGCTAGGTGTCGGTGGTCTGCAAATTCAGCTGATGTTGAACGATAATTTTTGATTTGTTGGCATCATTTGTATATTTGACTTCACATGAGTTTCCTCATATAAACTCAGCTGCACACACACAGTCAGTGGAGTGTGTCCATTAGTGGCCTTGACTGTAAGCTCCACATGGCGACAGGAGTCTGGGGTCCTTGAGCGGGTTTAATCCCGTTATCGACTCCAGCGCCATCTATCAGCAGCTCTGGCCTTCAGGAGGCGCCCAGCCAACAGCACTATAGACTGGGAAAAAAGATGGACGCCGCCCCTTCACTCTCTTCCATTGTTGAAAAGTGAAGCCGCCAAAGTCTTAACATGGCACTGACATCTTGTGCAAATGTAGAAATTAACATGTAGAAATTAAAGTTGAAGCTCCAATCTCCTCCCGAAAATCCCCCAAAAAAGTCCGTTGGTGTCTCAGTGACACTTCGTTTAGAGAAGCTGTCAATCATAAAATGACAGAAACAATCTTTGAAAAAACTGTATTTGAAGTGTAATTTGATTGTTTAGTTTCCCTCGCATCCATTAGACTTCACGAGGAGGGCGGGGTTTATGAGCTGTACTGGGATCAGCCACCGGGGGGCGATCGAGACTCAGGGTTTATGAGCTGTACTGGGACCAGCCACCGGGGGGCGATCGAGAGTCAGGGTTTATGAGCTGTACTGGGACCAGCCACCGGGGGGCGATCGAGAGTCAGGGTTTATGAGCTGTACTGGGACCAGCCACCGGGGGGCGATCGAGAGTCAGGGTTTATGAGCTGTACTGGGACCAGCCACCGGGGGGCGATCGAGAGTCAGGGTTTATGAGCTGTACTGGGACCAGCCACCGGGGAGCGATCGAGACTCAGGGTTCATGATCTGTACTGGGACCAGCCACCGGGGGGCGATCGAGACTCTGGGTTTATGAGCTGTACTGGGACCAGCCACCGGGGGGCGATCGAGAGTCAGGGTTTATGAGCTGTACTGGGACCAGCCACCGGGGGGCGATCGAGAGTCAGGGTTTATGAGCTGTACTGGGACCAGCCACAAGGGGGCGATCGAGAGTCAGGGTTTATGAGCTGTACTGGGACCAGCCACCGGGGGGCAATCGAGACTCAGGGTTCATGATCTGTACTGGGACCAGCCACCGGGGGCGATCGAGACTCTGGGTTTATGAGCTGTACTGGGACCAGCCACCGGGGGGCGATCGAGAGTCAGGGTTTATGAGCTGTACTGGGACCAGCCACCGGGGGGCGATCGAGAGTCAGGGTTTATGAGCTGTACTGGGACCAGCCACCGGGGGGCGATCGAGAGTCAGGGTTTATGAGCTGTACTGGGACCAGCCACCGGGGGGCGATCGAGAGTCAGGGTTTATGAGCTGTACTGGGACCAGCCACCGGGGGGCGATCGAGAGTCAGGGTTTATGAGCTGTACTGGGACCAGCCACCGGGGGGCGATCGAGAGTCAGGGTTTATGAGCTGTACTGGGACCAGCCACCGGGGGGCGATCGAGAGTCAGGGTTTATGAGCTGTACTGGGATCAGCCACCGGGGGGCGATCGAGAGTCAGGGTTTATGAGCTGTACTGGGACCAGCCACCGGGGGGCGATCGAGAGTCAGGGTTTATGAGCTGTACTGGGACCAGCCACCGGGGGGCGATCGAGAGTCAGGGTTTATGAGCTGTACTGGGACCAGCCACCGGGGGGCGATCGAGAGTCACTTTCAGCACTTGTGCCGCACGCTTGGACAGCACTGACCTGCACGTAGAGCCGGTCGTACGCGCTGATCACGCAGGGTCCCACGGGTCTCCTCTCGAGGGCCTCGGTCACGAACAGCTTCATGGACAGCAGTGGGACCCAGGGAGGAGCCGCTGCCGGACTGAGACGCAGAGCTTCCTCGGGACGGGCCGACGGAGTCACGTCTGATGGACTCACCAGAGTCGACAGAGACGAATCACAGCTGATCTGAGCACAAACACACCAGAGGAAACCACATCATACACACATTTACAGCAGCATTCAACTGATCAAAAGTGAGAGCAAACAGTGAATCACAATGTGTTATTTAGTACAAATATCAAAACATTCTTGAATCAAGATACATTTACTTAAAAAGCAAAATAACATAAGTTAATGCACTGTGAACTAACATGAACAAACAATGAACAGCTGCATTTTTATTAACTAACTTTAACAAAGATTAATAAACACTGTAACAAATGTATTGCTCATTGTTAGTTCATGTAAGTTAATACAATAACTAATGTGAACTAATTAACCTTTTTGTAAAGTGTTACCAGTTTAAGTTGAAAAAAAAAAATCTGTTAGTGGCGTCGGAAAAATAAACTTAATTTAAAGAGAAAACAAGTTTATTTTTCTGACCCCAGTGGCAGATATTTTTTTCTTGTTTTAAGCTTAAACTCGCTTCAGAAAAAAAACAGACAGTCATTTTGCATCTTCATCAAGTTACCACATAGCAACAGTATCTTGACTCAATAATGTTTAGATATCTGTAGAAAACAAGACCAACATACTAAGAAAGAAAATCATTTTTGCAGCGAAAGATTTCTAATAAATAGATTTAACCCTTTCATGCATATGAAAACCTCAGTCAGGATTATTTTCCTGGATGGACGTGTTTTTCTTAGGGCATGAAAGACAAGGTCAACTTTTTTTCAAAGAGATTTTCAGATGGACAGTATGCATTTTTGGTTTTAACTGAAGATACACTGTATTAAACATAATACAGTAAAAACACAATAATACTGTATGTATTTATCAAACCAATGAAGAAAATCATATAAAGTAATGTGAAAACTATAAAATATATATATATATATATATAAATATAATACAGCTTCAATTATTACAAATGCAACTGAGTTTGATCCTGTTCAACCAGCAGACAAAAGAACTTCACACAAGTTGAACTTCGCCTGTCTTTGAGATCAGAACATGAGGACGTGATTCCACCAAAGATCTGGTGAAGGAACATCTCTGAGGAAACCCAACTCAGACTATGTAGAAAACCTTCACGTTCCCTCCAGTCTACCAGAGTATGTTGATGTACACCCAAACTGAAATCAGCATTGATCTACTGATGGTTTCAGATGGTGAAAAAAAAAAAAAAAGTTTTTATTTTTATCTGAAATGAGCAGTGTTGGGGGTAATGCATTACAACAAGTAACATGCTATAATTAAAAACCTAAATTGGTAAATTAGGTTCCCAAGTAAATTGGGATCTATATGAGTTCAGTGATTCAGGTTAAATGATTGTGAAATAATGATTATGTTAAAACACAACCAACACCACCAGATCACCTTTTCTCTTTGTTCATCTGGCTGTTATAACTCAGGTACAGCAGCCAAACAAAATCTAAAGTCAATGATTTAAGGTCAAGAGGCCAAATAAAACAAACACTGATACAATAATGGTGACTTAAATTTAATTAATAATATTGCTTGTAATCTGTTGCCACAATTTTATTCATTAGATATAGCGTATTCATTTTTACAGTGCATGCATTATGTAATCAGATTACTTTTTCAATATAACAATAATGCATAACCAGTAACATGCATTACGTAATCAGATTACATTTTCAATGTAACAAGTAAAGTAACGCATTACATGTAATGTGCATTTTTGATGTAACGACTAAAGTAACGCTTTATAAATAACAGAAATTACGTAATCAGATTACTTTTTTGATGTAACGAGTAAAGCAATGCATTACAAGTAATGTGCATTACATAATCAGATTGTTTTTTTCGATTTTACAAGTAACGCATTACAAGTAATGTGCATAACATAATCAGATATTTTTTTGATGTTACGAGTAAAGCAACGCATTAAAAGTAACATGCATTACATAATCAGATTACTTTTTTGAACTGCAAATTACATTCTAATAACACAAATACATTTATTTACATCCAAAAAAGATACTGCATATGAAGTATTTTCAAGAACAACAGTCACAGTAGTAGAATGAAATGAAGCTGAAATATAGCTAGTGACGCATGATGTCCAATTTAGAATGATTAGAATTAATCAGAATTTCCTCCCAATCTAAAATCAATACTTGGAAAATATATCAATGATATAACTCCTTACATGTTACTTGATATTGCAACTTTTTTTTTAGCCTGCAAGAGTCTCCTAGGATAGAAGGAATGGATGGATATTTCGGAGTAACTTGGCATTTCTGACTGGTGGTCGGCCAAAAAAAAAAAAAAATCCACAATCAAAGGCTTACCACTTGGTGGCAGTGTATATGATGATGCACTAGTGTCCACTGTAGTGGTTGATGTGCAGTTGTACAGTCAAAACTGAGCAAATCATCTAAGTGACCCAAAACATTTGATAAAAATAATTCTGTCCTCATAAAATGAATTATGAGGTTCCAGAATCCATCACCGTTTGAATACTCCCCATTTAGTGCACTAGGGTTTGAAACACTCACATGAACGGCCAGCAGACTCGTCCCATCCGAACCCTCCCAGTCCGTCTCATTGTTCAAACTCTCCGATGGTTTTTGTTTCCACAGGAACACCTTCAAAACACAATTAAAGTATATTCAGGTAAGAAATGGACCATTCTTCCCTATTTTCTTTTGAAGATGTTCCCATCTCCACACCTGATAATGCTTTGCTCTTTGCTCTGGATTCGGTGCAGTGTGACCCGGGTCATCTGTTTTTGGTGTGTGGTTACAGCTTACACGGTTATGCTTTCATACAGTATACAACCACACAAACCGAGTGACAGCGAGACGACGTGACCCGGGTCAGATTTAATTCATCTATTTCTTTAAATCAGAAATAATCAATACGAAATTCTATTTTATGATAATTTGATGGATCTTGACAAATCAGTAGTCACTATGAACTGAATTTTGTGCTGAAAACTATAGAATTACATCAGCTATATTAATATTACAATAATTTTAAAATTAATTTCATCATATTTAGTTATAATTATGTGTATTATTTATGTCTTTCTCTCTCTCTCTCTCACCGTGTTTGTGTAATGAACTCTTCCATTCGCTCCATCCATTTCTCCCTCCGTCCCGCAGGAAATGACTGGGAAAACCAACAGGAAATGGCTTCCGTTAAATTCGGCCTTGCAGTCGCGATCCCGCAGGGTCACTGTCGTCACTGGCGACATCTGTGTGTGTTCAAACAGTTTAATTAGTCAAACTTGGTGATATGATACTCAATAAAAGATTCATGAAAGAAATCTCTTCAGCATTTATTTGATCAAAAATACAGTAAAAACAGTAAAATTGCATTACAAGTTAAAATAGCTGTTTTCTATATGAATATATGTTAAAATATAATTTATTCCTGTGATCAAAGCTGAATCATTACTCCAGTCTTCAGTGTCACATGATCCTTCAGAAATCATGCTAATATGATGATTTGATGATCAAGAAACATTTATGATTATTACCAGTGTTGAAAACAGTTGTGCTACTTCATATTTTAGTGGAAACAGTGATATATATATATAAATATTTAGATGAATAGAGAGTTCAAAAGAAAAGCATTTATGCGGCATTATAAAGGTCTTTATAGGAAGAATAATTATAAAGAGCATTCTAAAGGAAGCTTGTTTCCACCATGGAATAATAAAAAAAATTATATAATTTATATAATATATTAAAATAATTGACTTTTTCCAGAATTTGCAGATATAAACTAAGAATTGCAAGATATAAACTACGAAATTACGAAGTAGCATCACGATAATAATAGTTTTTTTTTTAAATAAAAATAGATTTTTTATTTTATTTTATTATTATTTTTATTATTATTATTCTATGGTGGAAACAGGCTTCCATAGTTTCCTGTCACTTTTGATCAATTTAATGCATCCTTGATGAATAAAAGTAAAAAAAAAAAAAAAAAAAATCTTACTGACCTCAAATATGTTTTGTGACACTAGTACTGTTTTCACTTCATAAGCATAAAGAAAGGAAGAAAATGTTGGTGAGTGTGTTGTTCACCTGCAGCATGTGTGTATCCACAGTAACAGAAAGAGCTCCACCGTCACACTGCCATCTGAACGCCTCTCTGCTTCTGTCCATCACGATGACCTGTTCCTCGTCTGAAGGCCTCGTCTCAGAGCCTGAGCATCACGACGAAACCTCAGTCACAAACCTCGCTGTCTACAGGCAGCTGAACACTTTTAGCAATATAGTCTGTGAATGTGTTGCCAATATGTGATGATAAATGTTTAAAACAGTAGTATGCCACAATAATTTCACAAGAGCTCATTATGTTTTTTGCGAGTGATGTCCAGTTATCATGTCAGAAATAGTTATTTTGCATTTGAAAATGACTTTTTGTTTCTCTGATCAAATAATCTGAGTCAGAGGAAACATTGTGGTTCATGCATCACACTGGAAATAAAAGACATTTCAGGTGAATATGGTTACAAAATTAGCTAATATGCATCACTATACATCCGCAGTTGATTGATTATATTAAGAATTGCAAAAAAAAAAAAAAAAAAGTTGCATGATAAATTATGTTTAAATATGCAAATGAGCCTTTTTCTAATGACCTAGGCACTAATTTGCATACATTTCCAGAAGATAACTCTGAACATTGGACAAAGCCAGGATCAAAATTCTTGTTTGATTTTGTTGACATATTAAAGATTTTTATAGAAGGGATTTTGAATATCTCTTTTTATTACTCTATAAATCAGAAAATACCATCAACAGACAGAAAAAAATAAATCAGTGTGAATGATATATGAACAAACCCCTCAGTAAAAGCCTTATACAGACAGGAATAAAACTGTAAAGTTTGGTGTGTGTAAGAGCTGCTGAAGTGGTGGGAAAAACTCACAACCAATAGATAAAATCTACTAAAATAAACACTTAAATGTATTTTGGATGTTTTCTGAGCTCTAGTCTGAAACAACACGTTATGAAATGCCAAATAACACGAAATCTCAAAATTGACCAGTGCACGAAAAAACAATGGTTTTGCCTTAATGCATTGCATTGTGGGATACAGTCTCATGCAGTGTGAACTATACCAAAGTATAGGATATAGGATATACAAAGGCCATATTTGGGCATTTTGGGCATTTCGGGCATCTAGGACCAAGTCCTATCAATTTGAATGGGGGAATTCTGACTTCTCAAAAACTGCTTGCCGAACTCACAATTAAATAACATATTTCAAATCAGCAATAAAATCTGACATGAACTGTCCAATAAAGGTAGTTTCTTATGCTCAAATAGCGTTAAAAAAGTGTATTGCGCGTTGCAGTTTCCCCCATTCATAAGTAATAGGAGTATACACATGCTGCGCACATTAAAAATGTCACTCACCTTTCCCACCTTCTCTTAACTTTATCATGAAGCGATTGGCCAGATCAGCCTCGGTGTATGAGGTCACTTTAGGAAAGCCGTTCTGATAGGCCCATTCTAGAAGGTCGGGGGTGCTGTGGAGGTCAGAGGTCACGGTGCTGGTCACGCTGAGGTCCGGGGCTTGAGTTCTGTACGGTAGACTAACGCTGTTGGATGACTGAGAGAAACACAACTTTAGCAAGTGTTTGGACAAGCGCACAGGTTAGAAATACAGATTGATGAAGTTCTGCCTTACATAGACCCTGACGTGACCTCTGACCTCTGGAGCCACCAGAGCCCAGTTGACTGAAACTGCACTGCTGAGGATCAGAACAATCCTGTGGTAACCTGAACGAGCCACAGGGGGCAGCAGAGAGACCGACACCTCCACCTGCAGAGACCTGAGACAGAGATGACGTCACGTTCATGATGTTTTTATCACTTTGTTTTCCACAGCATCTGTGATGGGTTGTCAATTATGACAGAGAGACATTGCGAGTTTGTTAAATAATAACGCAAAACAGCAGTGCTGCTATGATGGAGCACTGATAGGGAATTAATCAGTTTAAATGTAGCAAAATTAAGCTTGCTTTTTATTCTAATGAATAGAAATGCAATGCATTATTTGGGTTATTACATTAAAAACATTTATTTTACTACTATTGTCATTTTTATGTATGCCTTTTATTTTCATTTCCCCTTTTACTTTTTATTGTTATTTATTTATTTCTAATGTACCTTTAAAAAAAAGTTGATGTAATTTTACATTAAATATTTAAATCATTACATAACATAAATTTGACAATTTATTATGTAAAATACTTTGAATTACCATCATGTTGAATGTGTTGAGTGTTGAGTATATATTTATATTACATTTTTAATATTACACTACACACTACATAATGACATTACAGTTTTAATATCATTTTATTAAAACATTTATTTTATTATTGTTGTCATTTTTATGTATGCCTTTTATTTTCATTTCCCCTTTCATTTCAATACATTTATCCATTTCTTCAATTTATATTTCTTACTTTTTATTGTTATTTACTGCTAATGTACTTTTTTTTTAAAGTTTATGCAATTTTACATTAAATATTTATATCATTACATAACATAATTTTGTCAATTTATTATTTAAAATACTTTAATTTACCATCATGTTAAATGTGTTATATGTATATACAGTGCTATGCATAAGTTTAGACACCCATGCTAAAGTTGACTAAAAAGAGGAATAAAAATCATATTTTGGAAATTGAACGTAATGCCTTAATTAAAAAAATTAGGAAAAATCCAACCTTTAAGGACACCAATTTTCTTTGTGAATGAATAATGTATCGTAAATAAATAAATGTTCTTCCTTAAAATACATGGTGCATAAGTGAGTACACCCCTATGTTAAATTCCCATAGAGGCAGGCAGATTTTTATTTTTAAGTATTTTTAAAATGAACAAGAGGAGTAGCTGGCCGCACACTGATCAACTCAAGACTTGAAGTCTACAAAAGCATATTTTATTTTTCAAATTGCATTGTGCAAATAAAGTGCAAAGTGCATGTGGATTAAAAACAGACTAGACACCAGCAAACGTTTCAGCACATTGCTATCTTCAGTGCTCATTTAGCTAACAACATTCACCCTTTTAAAGCAAGTCAGCAATTAAGGATAAACAGCTGAATACAATCATCTCAATCTCAATTGTCTCAAGTAGAATTACAAACAGATATAAGTTTCAAATGAGCAGCTTCCAATGATAATACAGCATTGTAGACATACAGAAAGAAAGAATGTGTTTTACAAAAAACAGGAAAATTCAAGTTCTTCATTCATGCCTTCAGGAAATAAAGTTTTAAGTTCAAAAAACTTTATTAGTTGTATTATCATTGGAAGCTGCTCATTTGAAACTTATATCTGTTTGTAATTCTACTTGAGACAATTGAGATTGAGATGATTGTATTCAGCTGTTTATCCTTAATTGCTGACTTGCTTTAAAAGGGTGAATGTTGTTAGCTAAATGAGCACTGAAGATAGCAATGTGCTGAAACGTTTGCTGGTGTCTAGTCTGTTTTTAATCCACATGCACTTTGCACTTTATTTGCACAATGCAATTTGAAAAATAAAATATGCTTTTGTAGACTTCAAGTCTTGAGTTGATCAGTGTGCGGCCAGCTACTCCTCTTGTTCATTTTAAAAATACTTAAAAATAAAAATCTGCCTGCCTCTATGGGAATTTAACATAGGGGTGTACTCACTTATGCACCATGTATTTTAAGGAAGAACATTTATTTATTTACGATACATTATTCATTCACAAAGAAAATTGGTGTCCTTAAAGGTTGGATTTTTCCTAATTTTTTTAATTAAGGCATTACGTTCAATTTCCAAAATATGATTTTTTATTCCTCTTTTTAGTCAACTTTAGCATGGGTGTATTCACTTATGCATTGCACTGTATATATATATATATATATATATATATATATATATATATATATATAATTTTATTAAAACATTTATTTTATTATTATTGTCATTTTTATGTATGCCATTTATTTTCATTTAATTTAATACATGTATCAATTTTTTCCATTTTTATTTCTTCCATTGTATTGTTATTTATTTATTTCTATTAATGTACCTTTTTATGAGTATTTGTAATTTTATATTAAATATTTTATGTATTTTATGTGTTCATTACATAACATAACTTTGTCAATTTATTATGTAAAGTACTTTGAATTACCCTCATGCTAAATGTGTTAAGTTAATGTGTTAAATATATATATAATTTGGGGTTGGAGAGCTGAACTGACCCGCACAGGCCGGAGCCCGGGGACCACAGCCGGATGATGTGCACCTCCGTCTCCACCGGCTCGTCAGTCGGCGTGCAGCCGTGAACCTCCTGATCCTGAATCTCTGAGGACAGATAGTTCTGCGACAGAAACAGAGACTGCAGGCGGCACTCGCTCGGCATGCTGGGATCTGCAGGCGGATTGGGAAATGCATTAGGATGCCCCACATTAAAAAAACACTGTAGTATATTATAGTAAAAATACTCTATACTATAGTGTTTTTGAACCATATGGTAAACTATGGTAATTGTACTATAGTAAAATGACCATATGGTAATTTTTACCATAATAAAATACCATAATAAAATGACCAAATGTTAATTTTACTATAATATACTATAGTATTTTTTCCTGTGGGTGGGTGAAAACCATCATAAAACACCATCCTGCATGTCTGTGTTTGTTCTCACCCTCTCCCAGATGAAGGTACACGCGGTTTGCGCGGACAGTGTGTGTGAGCGACGAGAGGGTGGCGTGTCTCTGGAGGATCCAGCGCAGCAGGACTCGAGGACGCCGTGGCAGAGACCGAACCTGAGCCACGCGGATCGACAGACTCGAAGACTCGACCGTGGAGTTCAGAGACACCTGGGACAGCAAAGTTACTTTTAAAATAATGTATTTCAATATTACGTTACTCCCTAAATAAATGGCAAGGAATGCGAGAAGTTACTTTTGCGTTGCTTTTTCTCACCTGGGCTGCGCTTGCTTGTTTGTTAGTGAATAACAGAAAAAAACTAAAGTTTTTGGCAAATGTAAAGGCCTTTCACACTGAGGGCCCTATCACACACCCGGTGCAATGCAGCTGCAGGCTCGACGCAAGTGTTTTTTGCTAGTTTCAGCCTGACGCAGTTAACATTTTCACATCCATTGTTTTAATAGCAAATGCCCATTTGTGCACCCATGGGCTGCTGGTCTGAAAACCAGGTGTGTTCAGGCACATTGTTGGCGTGTTGCTATATTTAGAGGCAACTGAAATAGACTGCGAAATTACTTATTTGAGAAACTCAGATATTTTGTTGTAAATGTAAGATTAATGCATTACTTGATTCGCTACTAAAAGTAATGTTTGGTTTAATGTGTTACTCCCAACACTATGGACACCTAAATGTAATTTTTTTCATAAATCCATCAAGTTTTCTAAACAGTCAGAAACAGAAATCCAGCGTCAAATGGCTTACATTTCTGTCCACTTGAAAAGCGAAATGACTCTTTAAAATTACACTTTTTTTTATTTGAAGTTTGCATCATTTTTACTGTTTATTACTGTGAAGCTGCTTTGAAACAATCTGTATTGTGTAAAGCGCTGTAGAAATCAACGTGACTTGACCTGACAGTAATAAACAGGAAAATACCATCAATTGCAAAATCCATCAACTATGAAATGACTTGAATTTCAGCTGTTCAGTTCAGCTCAATAACAGTGTACAATCATGAATTCGATTTCAGATATAAAGCAGCTCTATCTGTTGTAGAAACAATCTGCACTCAGAAATAGCCAGTCAATGAGACAATTAACTACTACTAAGAAATGCAAAAACACATTAAATTAAACGTGAAGTTTTAAGTAGAAAGACTTAAATAGTATTTTCTTGCAAATCGTACTCCAATAGTGTCATCATTCAGCTCAGTTTCCTATAGCCTATTGATTCAGTTTAGTTCAAAAACAGTCAATGTCGCAAAGTTGCGCATCAATTACCCAACAAATTTGATTCAGCTGTAAACCAGATCAACAGAAGACAATAGAGTCCTTATTGAGTTTCAATTCTGTCAGAGCAGTCAAATCGATAATATTAACTTTGTCTTTTAAGCATTAACTGAGCAAGCCAAATTGACAAAATTACATCCAATTAAAACATATTTAATCAACAAAAAATATGAATACAAATAGCATAAATAATAAACTGTAGTAGCAATAAATATGAATAAAAAACTCTAATAAACAGTTATGTGATCGAGTGAATCACACACACACCTGCACCAGTACGTTGATGTTCTGCGGGAGTCCCTCGTTCTCCAACACCCAGCGCACGGCATGCTGGGAGCTCAGCACCAGAATCACCGGACGGTTGACGGGCCGCGAGAGGGTCAAAGGTCTCAACACCACCGTCACCTGTGAACAGGACACCTGAGCGGGACGTGTGCACATCGACGGAACCAACGAGCGGACAGACAGAGGTCTCGTACCTGCGTATTGGAGGCTTTGCCTACAGAAATCACATGGGTCTCTTTAGCTCCGCCCTCTCTGGCGGCACAGCCCGTTCCCGCCTCGAAGCGCTCCAGCTGAGCCTGTACGGGGTGCAGTGCCTCCACAGGCCACATGGAGCACTGCAGCTCCCTGCTGGACACTGACACACAGATCAAGGCAAGTTTATTTATATAGCGAATTTCATACACTATGGCAAATCAAAGTGCTTTACACAGAAAGGAATGGAAATAATCACAAAATAAAAGCAAGGAATTAAAAGAGATATATGATACAGTTACATATACCAATAGGTGGAATGTGGCCAGGACACCGGGGTTACACCCCTACTCTTTACGAGAAGTGCCATGGGATTTTTAATGACCACAGAGAGTCAGGACCTCAGTTTTACGTCTCATCCGAAGTTCGGAATTTTGTGGTTGAAATTTTAAAAAGTTACAAATTCTTCGCTCGCGGGTCAATTTGACCCCCATAGGAATGAATGGAATGCGAGGAATGCTTCAAAACACATAGAAAAACTCAAACTAAAAATGCTAAAACTTTGCAAAAAAATTATTTTCTAATGTCTACATGTGTATCTGAATGCATACTGAAGTTAACGGACTTTAGGACCCAGAGGAACAGCTCATTTGCTCCATATAGAGCTATAAGGCCATGTAGTGGCAAGAGTCATGAGATATGTCATGATTAACCTGGACCACAAAACCAGTCACATGGGTCAATTTTTTTAAATTGAGATTTGTACATCACATGAAAGCTGAATAAATAAGCTTTCCATTGATGTATGGTTTGTAATGATAGGACAATATTTGGCTGAGATACAACTATTTGAAAATCTGGAATCTGAGGGTGCAAAAAAATCGAAATATTGAGAAAATCGCCTTTATAGTTGTCCAATTATGTTCGAGATTGTGCTGCATTCACTCAAAATAAATGTTTTATATATTTACGGTAGTACGGAAATTTACAAAATATCTTCATTGAACATGATCTTTACTTAATATCCTAATGATTATCGGAATAAAAGAAAAATTGATAATTCTGATCCATACAATGTATTGTTGTCTATTGCCACAAATACACCCGTGCGACTTATGACTGGTTGTGTGATCCAGGGTCACATATCATGTTTTATTATTTTTCCACAAGAGGTCGGCAAAGACACCCAGTGTAAGATATTTTGAGCTGAATTAAGAGGGTAATGCATGAAATTGTGAGTTATTTAAAATTTAAGTTGAAAGAATGTGAGGAATGTGCTTAAATTACTATTTATTTATTATTTATTGATCGAATCTAGTAATTTAAAGGTAAATAATTTAAAAAATAACGAAATAAATACAAATAAAAATTGCATTAAAAAAGAGAAAAAAAAAAAAAACATTATCAAAATGAAATAAAATAAGCTTTCTGGACAAAAACAAAAGTATAATTTTAGGGCTTCGGGTCATTTTGACCGGCGAGGGAAAGATGTGTAACAAAGTGCGAGGAAAGGATGAGGGTTAAATATTTTGAAGGCCTAATCCTGGTTTAATAAGTTTGTGAAACCAAGCCTGAATTAATTAAAAACACAAAACATTTCTGGTGCTGTATTTTCTTTCACTGAAAAAGAGAATTTGCTATCATTGGTAATATGGTATTCTTACACTATCTTAGAGTACAATGATACGTAATTATTAATACGATAATTCATGGTACCACCACTGTACTCCAAAACACACACGTGCTAATAGTCACTCACACTTATTTAACATAACAGCTTACGTCCAACTCAGAGACGCAAATGAAACTCACAGTCCCGTCATACACAGCGCAGGACACTGTTAATGCATTCACTCTCACACACACACACACACACACACAATCACCACACGTCTGCTCAAGCTTTCACATGCACCCTTGAGAAATGTGTCTGGCTGCTCTCTCTTTCACCTGCATCGCAGAAATAATCTCATTTTTATAATCTCTTGTTCTCTGTGTTACCCAGAGGGCATTTTAAAGTGTGTTTTACCTGCAGTTCCCACCACCGCCTGAAGGAGGCAGAGTAGAGCACAGACCGTCCAGGGCATCATCCTTCAGCACTTCACAGACTTCAGACACAGAAGAGTCTTACATCAAGGTACTAAGAGATAAATGAAGAGAGAGAGAGGGAGAGAGAGAGAGAGAGAGAGAGAGAGAGAGAGAGAGAGAAGCAAACGCAAAAAATTATTAAAGCCCACAACGCAATATTCAGATTTTGACTTCAATTCCTCTTTTTTTTAATCATAGGCTCATATTAGTCATAAATTAGCCTAAAGCGTTTTCAGTATAGCAAAACTAAGTGACACAAGAAACTATTAGCCTAAAGCCTGCAATTTTTAATGACTTAAAGGGACAGTTCACCCAAAAATTCTGTCACCATTTCCTCAGCCTCATTTTGGTCCAAACTTGTATGAGTTTCCTTCCTTCCTTCTTTCCTGCTTAACACAAAAGATATTTTGAAGAATGTTGGAAACACTGATCTATATAATGACATTATGTCATTCTATATAGATCAGTGGTTGGAAACCAGAGTTGATAGGCCGCATTGACTTCCATGGTATTTTTCCCAGAAACCGTTTGGTTATCAGCATTTTTCAAAATATCTTCTTTTGTGTTCAGCAGAAGAGAGAAACTCGTGCAGGTTTGGGCTCATAATAATCGTTTAGGTAAAGGTAATAGGTAATAGTGTTTTTCAGTGTAGTAAGTAACACATTGCCCCACTATTCTGTGCCCACCACCTGTTATGCAGGTGTATCCCGTACAGAACTGCAAAAACCACAACACACACACACACACACACACACACACACACACACACACACACACACACACACACACACACAACTTTAAGATAAAATACATGATGAATTTATATATAAATAATTTGTTTAAAAAACAACAACTCTAAGCACAACAGAAATAAATAATACAACTGAATATTCATCAGCAAAATACATTTACATTTCTGATTCATAGTTTCATATAGGCTATAGATAAGATAAGATTGTTTTATTTAATGCCATCTCAGCATCTAAGGCTATTTCCATGGCAAAAAATAAATTACAAAAATACAAATATCACATAAATACAATAAAACCAAGCAAACAAACACAACAAATCATTTTACACAATTTTATTTAAATTACATATGATAAAAAAATAATATAAAAAAAAACCCTTTCAGGCATAATCTTACTAAATAAGTCCTTAAGTGAAATAACTTCATAAAAGAGCATTCTACCTGTATTATACCCAGGACAGTCCAATAAAATATATGTTTCTAGTTTTATAGCCTAGCCTACATTTTCGCCAATAAATGCATTAGGCTACTAAATAAACGCCTAATAAGTGCAAAAGCTCACCTGCAGCAAGTCCGGGACTTGAAGGACATCACCGAGGCGCTCACCCGTGGGACCCCCAGCAGAGGACAGGACAGGGCAGGACTGCGGACTCTTGAATGGACCGTCAAGCCCCGCAGAAGAGCTCGTATAGGTGGATCCGTGTCTTCTGATCGGGTGAGAAAAGTTCGGGTCAGCTGGTGTAGAGCGGAGGGGGCGGGGCCGACGTGCGGGAGGCGCGAGGAAGAGAGAGAGAGAGTTCCCGCGCGCTGAACAACTGTCTGAGGGAGCGAGTCGTGACAGTTTAAGAAGATACGAGCGTCGAAGAACAGGTAACGTTAGATGAAGACACAGAACGATTCAATTTGGCGTGATTTTACACAAATTATACGTTTTTGTCTGTGAGGACAACTTAGGAACCAAAAGTGAGAGACTTGAAGTAAAAGAATAACGGGCTTTTTCCTGACAATAGTTATTGGACCGTTTTCACAGACTGTGATGACGCGTTTTAACGGTCACCAGCATCGAAAATCCTGCAAAGTTGTTTATATTTTCATTTAA
Source organism: Squalius cephalus (assembly GCF_949319135.1). Classification (NCBI taxonomy): domain Eukaryota; kingdom Metazoa; phylum Chordata; class Actinopteri; order Cypriniformes; family Leuciscidae; genus Squalius; species Squalius cephalus. The sequence goes on from NC_137122.1 coordinate 21,886,294, forward strand.
AATAACATAATTCTCTCTCTGCATTGTCTGAAGTCTTCTCTCTTCTGACTGCCGTTATCAATCTCTCTATTTTTTTCATCTCTTTGAAAGTTGGGAGTTTTTTTCTTTTGCTATTTGAGTAAATTGGAACACACACACAAATATAGATATTAATGTAACTTAGTCTCTCATTCACTGCTATAGAAGTTTACCCAACTATGACTTCGGCTATGACAAACCCGGAAATGTGAAAAGGGATAAATGGCATTTTGGTATTAATGTATGTAACAATGGTGTTAAATATACCAACCATTATTTTAGCTAATTGTTACAGTTAATTCTGCACATACTGTGATTAATAAACACATTTTTTTACAAATTAATTCATAATTAAATTGGTTTCAAGGCATTCATAATAATTCACCTAAACACTTAGGCTCAATCATCTTGTTTGGTTTCTGACAGGAAGAAATAAATTAACTTATAAATAAATAAATCCAGCAATGGACTTTTCTAATTGTTGTTTCTAGTTATTTTGTTTTTGGTCATAGTGACCTATGTCTTTGGATTATATGTCGTTTGCTTCACAGAAGATCAGGTGAGGATCGGGCGCCACTAAAGTTTCCTAAAGTGAACATTTTACCAAAATATTGCCTGCCCTTGTCTCCATGGTAACTGTATAAACCTGAAGCACTGCCTTAGCAATAACACAATGTTGGTTCCACATTTGGTTTCCAAAAAGCACTATAAAAGCCTTTGCCAAATAAATGTAATCACAATCCGTCCGTCACAATAAATGTAATCACAATAATGTCCGTCATGAAACATTACAGTAACACCACAAGTCTGTTCTGTTTGAACTCTTTCAAGGCCCATTTTAGTAACTTAAAACATACTTACAGTATGATCAGTGTATCAGATTAATGCTTCTTGATTTTTCCTAATCACATGGCAACAGATTATAAAAGAAAGTTTTTAACTTGATAACATGCATCAAATCTCCTCCATGAAAATGTTTAATTCTGGTTGGGGTTTCAGACACCAGTATAAAACATAAATATAATGCATTTCCTTTTTTATTTTCATGCTAAGATTGATTGATTCAAACACTGTAGAAATTCACAAAACCACATTACTAAACAGAATAATTACATATCTACTTTGTGAGACAAACTCATGGCTAAAGTTTGAATAATATCTGCCTACTGCGTTTGGGTTTGATCAGAGGAACAAATTAAATAAATCAGATGGGAAGATAAGAGGTTTAGGCCTATATAAAATTACTATTCCTATTTTCACTTGCACATTCTCTGAGATTTTGGGACCCCGGACATATAAAACAGCTTATTTTAAAGTAGAACTAAAGGGAATTTTTTTGTCCCTGGGAGTCTTTCCAAAATGAAAATAGTGAGAAAATGCCACCAGACGAGGAAATTCCATCTTATCCCACTAAGTTGTGGCAAGTTATTAGACAATACTGAATATAGAAGCAGAAATATGAGTTTTGTATAACATGGTTTCCTAAGAACAGAAATGGTAATTCTGAACTAATACTCATTCTGAACGGGCAAAGCTTTGTGAAGAAAGTCTTCTCTGTTTTCACTTACAGACATAAACAAAGACTGGTTTTCATTTTACACACACAAATCTTTGTGATGTTTAAACTAAGAAAAGCTAGATATTTTCAAATTTGGAGATTTTTCACATCTCTTTCTGTCTCTCTGTTATTTTTCTCTGGATGCAGAAAATACATTACTATGGGTTTCATTCTGGAAAAGCATCACGGACGTCATGAAAATATAAGGTACTGTCAGTGTTTTATGTGTTTTGGGGGGGGGGGGTCATTTGAGGGGGGAGTTGGGAAGGGGATTTTTTATTTATTTATTTAAAATTACGTCACACCTACATTTTTGCTCACTTAATTGGGTAATCATAGGGTAATTTTGTTGCTCAAGAGTTTACACAACACAAGAAAGCTTGGTTTCAATCTTTGAATTAAATTGAAAAAAGTAGCACAAATAAATACAATAGAATAAAGATAAAGAGAAATAAAGAGTAAAGGTCTAACACTACAGTGTTCAGGTACAGAAATACTACAGAAACTGAATAAAAAGGAATCAAATGTAGAATAACACTGGATAGTCTTTTAGTCCTGTATAAATTAAATACATAAGCTAATAAATCCTGATTCCTTACATTTAAAGCTCTTTTGTCATTTTATCAACATTAATGGCAGACACATATTAGGCTGCTGTCACTTTAAGAGCTAGTGCACGGATATATACTGTTACACATGCGTTTTCTTTCTCAACTGTTTGTTTGTTTAAGACATAACCGACTGTGTTTACGAGGATACTCGCCGAGACAGGAATTTCGACATCATTTTGTGTGTTTTTGTCCATGAAATCACTATAATCTGCGAAAAGAACTCAGTTTTGTTCCTCGCGAGCTGTTTGTGAGGCGGCGAGAACAGCATCTCTCAGAGAGCGCGCAAGTACTGAATAGTTTAAAACCGCTTGAATGTTTAAATTAGTAAGACCTAAAAAGACGTGCAAATGACAAACTTTAGTGACGAAGCAACGCTGGCCTGATTGTACAAGTGACAATTTCCGTCAACTGTCCCGACTCCCAAAACGCCAGAGTCTAGTATCGCCGTCTTGACACTTGAATCACTCACTGTTTGTAAAATTACTTCTTGCAGAACGTTGTAAAATGACTGTTTTGATCTATAATATGTGTGGATTAATTTACTCATACAACCTACATGCTAAAGTGAATCAATGTTTGTGGGATTTTCCTGCATTATAAGCGTGAGACCTGCTGGAATGATTAAAATTATGTGCAATACCCACGCCGAAATTCAAGCCCTGGATTCTGATTGCCTGTGATTTGCGATCAATTGAATTTTATAACGCAGTATTTTGTCTCGTTCAATGGAAATGGCCATTGCTTGTCGCTGCACTCTTAAAAATAAAGGTTACAAAAGGTGGGGATTTCATAGTGATGCAATAGAAGAACCATTTTTTTGGTTTCCCAAAGAACCTTTTAATAATCTAAAGGAACTCTTTCCACCATAAAGAACTTTTCTGGATTTGAAAGGTTCCGTTGATGTTAAAAGTTCTTAATGGAACCATCGATGCCAATAAAGAACCTTTATTTTTAATAAATGGAATACTGGATAAGACACTAAGAACTCAATCGACTTTAGTCATATTCATTAGCTAACTGAATTATATAAACCCAGTGTTCTACTTATGCAGAATCCCAGCGATTTTACAATGTAAAGAACATTTGTAATAGTTTCCAGGGAGAGTGTTTTACCTTTAGATTAGGCTGCAGTTATTTAGGATCATGGCCACAGTTTCTCCCTAAAGTCAACAGTCTGAGGGAATCTGATTGCTGATTGGCTTTGGAGAACTCAATCTACAAGTTAAAGACAAATGATGTAAACACACACACACAAAAAAGACACTAACAGAAAGAGATATTTTGAGGAGTGTAAACAAATATACCAGATATAATAAAACGGGTCATTTTTTTGGAGTCAGTGAAAGACAGACATATCTGTTATCTTCACCTTGGGCAAAAGAAACAAGAGAATACATGATGGAACAGTGAGCTCCCGTCTGCAGATTAACAGATTATTCTACAGTTAAGAGACACTCAAATCAAACATCTTGATTGTCAAAAACTCAAACACACATTGTTTTGAAACGCATCTCAAGGAAAAACAGTGTTTGCTAAAACAAGAAAACAACAACCCTCTTACTGAGGTTTAAGAATATGAGCAAACCATTCATTCAATTCAATTCACATTTATTTGTATAGCACTTTTCACAATACACATCATTTTAAAAGCAGCTTTACAGAAAATGCATTTGAGTCCACATTACAATTTATCAGAGGTAACTGTCTAAGTTATGTATTTCAGAAATTACATATACAAAATCACAGTTAGCCAAAAATGTATTAATTTAAACAATGTAATAATTAAAGGCAGAAACAATGAGCTCATTGAGGTAATGAATACTTGTTTGTTAACAAATGATTATGACATTTAGAATAATGTAGCATTAAGCCTAATCTACACTCTTAAAAATTAAGATTCTTCATTGGCGTTGATGGTTTTATGAAGAAACTTTAGCATCCGTGGGACCTTTACAAATGCACAAAAGGCACTTTCTAGAGGAAAATGATTCTTCAGATTATTCAAATGAGAAGTTCACTGAAAAGTTCTTTGGGGAACCCAAAAATGGTTCTTCTTTGGCATTGCTGCTTAAACCCCCTTATGAAACCTTTATTTTTAAGAGCGTAGTTCCAAACATTAAAGTATAAGAAGTTGTTCAGACAAAGAGTACAATATGTGTAACGAGTTCAGCAAAGATACTCTCGTTCAATCAGGGCTCAACTGCGTGGAAAAAAAGTTCAACTCTATAAAACATTTTATGAGATGAGAGCAGAACACACCTGAGCCTTGTGAATGAGCCCGGCGGCCCATGTGACCCGGCAAATCTGAACCAGCTGCTGCAATCAGTGAGAGATGCTCTAAAAAAAGCATGCCATTTAATTACTTCTGCGGTAAAATAGTCTAGTCTGATGATGTTCAATTATTGCATGTCAGATGTTTTGGTTAGTCCGGAGCGAGATCATTTTGAACTGTGCGTTTTTTTCCTTCTGTCTGAGTGGCTTTCTCTGCATTCATTCATTGTAAACTACCTGGAAAAACACAGAGTGGAATGTTGAAAGATAAATGTTCCCTATATTATCTTTCTACTCTCGCATTCTCCACAAGGTTTCTCAAATTTTTTTCATAACCCCTTCTGTTCATCATACTTCCAAAGGGGCATGAAATGAAAATCTATTTTCTAAATGCATGTAATTTGGACATACGTCACAATATGGTAGAAATATGTTCCGTTGTACAGCGAAACATAAAAATATGTATTATTATTAATACAAATAATATTAAAATGTATTCAACTTTTATATATATATACAGTTCTTAGTATATATACTAAGAACTGTATATATATATAAAAAAAAGTTGAATATTGTATTTAACATATCAACCCTCCTAGGCCATGTCCACACTAATAAGTTTTTGTTTGAAAACGTATATTTTTCTCTCCGTTTTGGCCTTCCGTCCACACTGAGATGGCGTTTTTATTAATGAAAACGAAGCTTTTTTTGAAAATTATCCAAAGTGGATACATTTGAAAACGCCGTTTTCGCGTTGTTGTGTGGACTGTGAAACCGGTGGCATTTAAAAACCATGACATAAATTTTGTCATGTGACGCATATTGTACTAATAGATATTCATGTTTATACCAGTATTGTGCCTGTTATGTGCTCTTCACTTTCACACTGTTGCTAAAAATATTCTACATTGCACACTCTTCATAACACAGTCCTGCAAAGATGACAGAATTTACTCAAATTTGCTGTCCTGCGGCAATACATGAGAGCAGTTTTAGCGTTTTAGACCAAACATATGGTGACTGCGTGCGACCTGGACCGCATCAGTGAATGCTGAGATATTTTACTAAATAAAATTATCCTGTTAGAAGAAATGCACGATAACTTCATTATTTATTTTTCCATCTGAATCATATCAGTGATCTTTTGTGGGGTTTTACGCATGCGCAGTAAAGGTGAATTTAGCGTTTTCAGGCGTTTTTCAAAAGTTTCTCATCCACACTGAAACGTCCGAAAACGCCTGAAAACGCTAGTGTGGACGGAGAGCGTTTATAAACCAAAACGCCATTTTCAAATGTATCCGCCCTAGTTTCTGTTGATAAAAAATGTGGAAAATGCGCTGCCTCTAGAAACGCTAGAGGAAATGTCTTACCCCGTATATTGGGGCCTTTTATAATATTGTGTCAGACAAAAGTTGAGAACCACTGCTAAAAATGAAAATTCATGCTGGCCAAGACAGTCTTTTCTTTCCTAAATTAATGGGGAAAATCCAGATGCAGGATCACATCTGTTTATTTGTTGGATGATCCTATCACAAGTGGTCAGTCGAGACTTTATTTCTCCTTTATTAAAGGAGAACTCCAGGTCAATTTTAGCATTGAGCTCATTTTTTTGTACATTTGGAGTGCTGTCAGTACAGAGAACAACGACAAAAATCGGTGTTGCCTACACCGTGTTATCCGCTTTTTAAAATTTGCACCCTGTTGACTTCAATGGGGCAAGTTTTAAACCAGCTTTTAGCCTCTTAACATCCTTGATGTGTCATTACAAGTGCTCAGGTCAGGTGAGTGATTCCTTCAGAGTGAACACGAGTGAATCTGACTGCAGTAGATGTGAAAGATATGAATAAAAATGATGTTATTTCAGCCAGCGCACATACCTGTATTTATATCTACTGCAGTCAGATTCACCCGTGTTCACTCTGAAGGAATCACTCACATGACCTGTGCACTTGTAATGACACATCAAGGATGTTAAGAGGCTAAAAGCAGGTTTAAAACTTGCCCCATTGAAGTCAACAGGGTGCAAATTTTAAAAAGAGGATAACACGGTGTAGGCAACACCGATTTTTGTTGTTCTCTGTACTGACAGCACTCCAAATGTACAAAAAAATGAGCTCAATGTTAAAATTGACCGGAGTTCTCCTTTAAGCAAACTCAAATAACTTTCCATTGTCCATTATTTCATAGAGATTTTCTAGGGAAGGGACTCTGATTTTGTGACTACAAATAAACTTTTAAGACTGGTACGGTGATTGAAATAACCTCGGATAGCTTCACTGTTCAACTTTTGTCCCAACACATCCTGCAATTATGATGTATTAACACGAGCAACAGGATGCATTAGTTGTCAAATGAGACGTGGCCTTATGCATCACTGACTACCTGCATAGTTTGAGTAATCAAATCACAAATACCTTTAAGATGATGAACTGGAACCTGCTTTATATTTATCTTGTTAAAACTTGGTTTAAAAGGCCATTGCACAAGATACTTAACCCCAAAGCAACTGAAATGAATGCACTGTTGGCCATAAAAATACATGTTACTAGAGTTTAGTGCAGTGTGACTTGGAAAAGGCCAAATTATTGAAGTACGAAGCACACGAGCAATATCAAGATAAGATAAACAATTAGTAATTTAGGCCATGTTCAGACTGACAGCAAAAAATTTTTTTTTTTTTTTTTTTTTTTTTTTTGCATATCCAGATTTTATCTAGATGGGTTTTTGAAAGTCTGGAAAAGACTTTTTCAAATATGATTTAACCTTCATCCTTCCCTCGCACTTTGTAACACATCTTTCCCTCGCTGGTCAAAATGACCCGAAGCCCTAAAATTATACTTTTTTTTTTTTCCAAGAAAGCTTATTTTATTTCATTTTGATAATCTTTCTATTTTTTAATGCAATTTCTTGGAGATTTTTTGTCATGTTTGATTTGATTTACCTTTAAATTACTAGATTTGATCAATAAATAATAAATAAATAGTAATTTAAACACATTCCTCACATTGTTTCTACTTAAATTCAAAACAATTCACAATTTCATGCATAACCCTTTTAATTCAGCTCAAAATATCTTATATTGAGTATCTTTGTCGACCTCGAAAAAAAACTTATATAACATGATGTTTCATGACTACTAGATGGACTTATAGCTCTATATGGAGCAAATGAGCTGTTCGTCTGGGTCCTAGAGTCAGTTTCTCTTAAGATACACATGTAGACATTAGAAAAAAGATGTTTTGGCAACGTTTTTTTGCATTTCTAGTTTGAATTTTGAGCATGTTTAGGTTTTTCTATGTGTACTGAAGCAGTCCTCACATTCCATTCATTCCTTCCTATAGGGGTCAAATTGACCTGCGAGCGAAGGATTTGTTACTTTTTTAAATTTCAACCACAAAACTCCTCGAATCCATAATGTTTTTTTGTGTGTGTGTGTGTGTGTATTCATGGTTCAAGTGTGACAAAAGTCCTGGGGTCTTGGACCCCTCTGATGAACACTCAATTAAGTAAAAAAAGAATTTCGGGTCAAAATGACCAATTTCTGTCTTTTGCGTCACTCTTAAAGCGACACACAACGATAACGTTAAAACTGGTGACGGAAATGCCCGCAGTATTCATACAGTGTTCAAATGATATGTCCAAAGATCTGCGCCATGACTAGACAGGCCGCTTTTTTGGAAAGAGAAAGATAATGCACCTCAATTTTCCCTGAAAGCCTACGTCATTACCAATGCAACCCATGCTGATAGGTTTGTTATAAGACATAGAAGTGTAGTTTGTTCACAGGACATCATGACCCTTTTTTTAGCAGCTCCATCTTTTGGTCTCCATGGATACTTTCTTCTTTGGGCAATAATGAGACATTATCTCAAACCATCCCTCCATCATGTTTTAAGATGTGAAGTTCGTCACAACACTGTTTCAGCACTGTCTGGTTTACTCTTGTTTGTACTGCCATGACAGATCATGAGCATGCGAGTGTTCACATCTCTTTTACATTTACATTTGTTTAACAGTCGTTTTTATCCAAAGTGACTTACAAATACTACAAGCGATTCATCTTAGAGAGGCAATAAACACAACTAGTGCTAGTAATACAAGGTTTCAGATCTTACCTTTCATGTGTGAGGACTGATCTCTTAAACTTCTGTTCATTTTCATAATCATGAAAACGTCAACGCAATGTCATAATCATTTGTTAAACAAGTATTCATTGCTTCAATGAGCTCATTGTTTCTGCCTTAAATTATTACATTGTTTAAATTAATAAATTTTTCGCTAACTGTGATTTTGTATATGTACATTTCTGAAATACATAACTTAGACAGTTTCCTCTTTTCCTCAAAGCTGCTTTGAAACGATGTGTATTGTGAAAAGCGCTACACAAATAAATGTGAATTGAATTGAATTGAATTGAATTTTCATCCTGCACTGCTCATAAACTTCAGGTTTTGTCCTGCTTAATTTTGGTCACTTTCCCACTTTTTCCTCTCTTTTTTCTGTTTAATTATATAAAGAAAATTTATTTTATCAGAAAAATACCAAAATTGGCCAACCTCCATTGCAATTTAAAATTTCCATTGCAAATTAAAATAATCTGTTTTATGGAACGTGTGCATGTGTAGTGGAATATTAATCCCCCCAAAGAAACAAAAGAGTTGAGTTGTTTAATATTGTAATTTTCAGGCATAGCATTTCTCACTCAAGTTTCAGTGAGAAAAAAAAACAACAACAGCTAAATAATCTCTACAAATACAAATATAGCAGTCGATGATGCTGCAGACACTCATTTCATTAATGGACATGCTCATACTGACACAGTAACAGTGTTTCCACAGCTCTTTCAAACTCTCTGGCGCCCTTGTGTGGTTAAAATGAGTGTATTACAGAAGTAAACAGTCTCTGGACCATGTGTGATATACAGATACACTGGTAGAAAAAGAAGATGGAGGCAGAGAGATGAAGGGAGAACTGGGGTCAGTGCCATGAAACTGGACTCTGCTAGTTAACACGCTCCCAAAAAGCACTGCATTAATGATGCATTTTTGTAGTTTAAATCACCCTGGTTCCCTCCACAAAAACTCGATAGGATTTTTCCATGGGCTTTTAGATTATTGCAGAAAATAAGCTCTGCGACCAACACAAAGTTTATGATGCGTCCACGTTTTGTTCATTATGATAACCTTCACAAATCGGCAGAAATAAAAAGCTAAACGTAGGTTAATTAAAAGTACACCACGGTCACATGACTTATTATATCACCATTAACTCTCCCCACCATTGACGAGATTAGCCAACATTTATGACACAATGCTTCCCCATCATAGTACGGTTTTTCTGGCAATCTATGTTTTCACTTGCCACGTTTCCATTTCAGATTTGAGCAAAACATTTTTTTTAATATATATTTCGATAAAAAAACGATTGTGAAACGACAGCGTTTCCATTAACTGATGTTATGTGACTAAAACGTAATTTTTTCTTCTTGCGATAAGTCGTTCTAAAATTATGGCAACGGATGATAGTAGGTTTATGTATATCGCAGCCACTGCACTAGCCATTATTTTTAATGGAAGTAGACGTAGGCGTGTAATCCAAACATTAAGGGTAAGGAAAGCCCCTTATACTTGTGAGCAGCATGTACAGTATGAGGTTTTCTGGGTATTTCTCACTTACATCTGCTTCAAGGTCTTGATAAATTGTGGCATTTCTTTGTTGTTTAGAATCCAGTATTCTTTTGTCTTTTATGAGTTTAATAAAGAACTCTGTCTCGTCTTCTGTCAAAACATACTGTGCCATCTTTAAAGAATGGTCATGTGATTTTACGTACGTCAGGTGACCTGTAAATGCAAAAAAAAAAACATTGCAATTTTGCGAAATATTCCTTTTTTGAATTGCCTGAAAAAGCACTTCATGTGAGCGGAAAACCTTTTTGCGATATATGGGAGTTTTTGTGAAATTGACGTGTTTCCATTGGGCGTATTTTCGCACTTTGAAGGGTAATGGAAACACGGCTACTGTTATGCGCTAAGGGTAAATTACGCATTTTCCGAAAGAGTACAGAATCTCTGGATCCGAAGACAAACGATAGAAGCATTGCTTACGCACAAGTAAGCTAACGCGATCATCAAACATATAGGCTAAATCAAAACTAGGTTACACTTTATTTTAAAGTCCGCGTGAACCGGAAGTTGCAAACGACTTTTCTCCAGTGTTGTGACGTATTTCCCAGTGAAACGGAATATTGAACAGAGGGCAGGGTTTTACTCTAGCGCTCCTCCTCTCCATCTCTGCTCATAACAGACTAACGGTTTGAGGGGAGTGGTTAAGCGTTGCCCAAACCAATTCCTCAAACCTACGTCATCAGAGAAGGTCCTCCAATGCAGAGGGGAGGGGCATTTTCAGATTTTGATTAAAGATTACGAAGCCAAAAAATTTTTTTGTGTGGATTGACTTGCATGGATGAATTGTTCACCACAAAACGATCAATTTAGGCAAACAAAGTAAATATGGTCAATTTTGATTTCATGTGGACTTTAAGGTGTCCTTTTTACAGTGTAATTATGCATTTTCACTACGGTGTAATAATAATTAAATACACATACTTAGGATAAGGGTTAGGATTGGGTTTGGTTGAGGGTTAGTTGCATGTAATTATGCATAATTTATAGTTATTACACTACAGTAACTACATGTAACATGTGTAACAAGGACACTGTAAAATAAAGCGTTACCCAAAACTACGTAACGTTACCGAATGAAAGTCGACACAAAGAGGAACAGGACTGTGATGCTTTGGGGGTTTGATGGACTCGATCTACTCTATCTGTGTTTTGATCCTCGTTCTGAATCCGATCTGGACGTAGTCTTCGACAAAAACGCAATTTTCGCAGCTTTTTGTTAAAAATGTTGATTTGCTTATGAAACTTACTCACATTCAAGTGTTGATAAAAATGCATAAAAGGTAGAATAAAATGCTTTTTTGGCTCTGTTCTTTCTTTTGATGTATTATATATTTAGATATACACAACAAAATATTCTGGGAGCCATGAAAGTTTTGTGAAAATGATCAAAAACGCTGGCAGTGATTGGCAACTTTTTTAAAAAGCTAGCGGGAAAAGAAAGAGTTAGGCTTCCGACAACAACTTCAGTCTTCATTTAAAAACATTTTCCCTGAAAGTTTTGAGTTGGAATAGTTTACAAGAGCGTGATTATAAACATGATGAGTTTAGCTTTTCGACATTATGTTTAATGTCCCGACAGCCTCTGTAGTCCCATTAAGACGCTTGTTAGCAACTGCTTTATTTGAAGATGTAAAAAAAATAAAAAATAATTTTATGTATTATTGATGTATTAAATTCCGCAGCATAAAAAGTGAAAATATCATTAGAACTTGTGTTCATCACAGACCTTATTTCAGGCAAAATCCATTTAAAAAACCCATTGACTTCAGGGTGATGGAACTGAAAGTGCTAAAAGGCTTGTTTCTGGGTTTTGGACCACAAAAATACATCATCCCAGCAGCAGTCTAGTCATGAGATCCCAGTCGACTACTTGAGCGTCTGGTACTAAGGATTTTGGGAAATGTCATGAGCAAGCCTGTGAGCAAACCATGAGCAAATCTGAAAATCCCGCCAAATAGGACGAGAAAACATCTTGGCCACCAGCTTTCAGATACACCACAGAGCTTCACATTATCTGGGTTTTTGAATCTCTTCATGTTTGATGTACCTTCTACAGTCATCAGAGGCGTTTAGCCTGTCAGCGTCCCTGTTTCACTGAGTGAATCCTCAGGATACGCACCCTTGATGGGAACTAGGGTGCGAGAACCACGCTAGGACGTTATCTCCCACTCCTAGCAGCCTCAGTTTGCACCCTTGTGCCCTAGCAGAAGTCCGAGACATAGTCGAAGTCCCTGAAGTAGTCCTGGTCTTTGCGCGAGAGGTTCCGGCGCTCACGAGGAGGTGTCAGCGTTGGAGCCTCATTGGTGAACTCGGAGTCGAAGTTACTGACGTCTTCTTTCCCTGTCAAGGCGGGAACGAACGGAGGAGGAACTTGCCTCTGCAAAAGCGCATCCCACTCCATATTCTGCAGAGAAAGAGAGAAGATGGAGCCACACTGTCACTAAGATCGCAACTTTGGCTTTATAGACCCCTTTTCAGTTAGTAAACATGTGACTTTTTTTGTGGGCGGAGCTTAGGTGGAGGCAGAACGATTCCCCTGGCCACTTCACTAATGCTAGCTAGCAAGTTTTGTTAGCTTGTTCGTTAGCTTTGCTAGCTTGTAACAATGACTGGAGAAAATCCAATTTTATCTGAATATGAAAGGCCACTCACTGTCCAGAGCCGTGATTGTTATTTGGAAAAGCTAACTAACGGACAGAGCCAGATTGGCCGAACAGTTTCTTTTATGTTTAGTCTCTGGTCGTTAGCTAGCAGTTATCTAACTGCAAGTTGTACAACTAACAAAGTTAGCAAACTTATGCACTAACAAATTAGCAAATTATGTGAGAAATCACTTAACTTGTTCCCCAATTTCTAATGGTATCTCTTGGTGGCCATGCATGGGAAATCTTTAGACACGTAACCAAACCATAATCCATACCAACAAAAGACAACAGTTTATTGAAATGAAGTGTGCGCTTAAAAAATGTGAGCAGTTTTGATGATTGTTTCTGCTTTATTGCGTTTAAACACAGCTGTCGTCTGTTTTTTTGTCGGACAAAATGCGATAAAATTTCAAATTGGAGCATGTAGTCCGTCGATCCTGGCACCCAACAGCACAGCAAGATGACATTAAGCTTCTTATGTAGCAGACTATATATATTAATGGATGACGAACTAGCTGATTTATATTGGCTGCCTCCAGTTTTCCCTTTGTTTTGCCTCCAGCTAACTCCGTGACGTCGGCGCAAAAAGGGTCTATTGTACGGAGCCCCTAAAGGGACATGTCAGTTTTTGACATGACATGACATGACATGACAATAGAAGTTTTTTTGGGTAGCACAATAGTTTTGAGGGAGAACACAAACGTATTGCGAGAAACAAAGTTTCTGTAATGGTTCCACTGAAGCAGAGTCAGTTCCCTTTCAGTCACTCACGTTCAACGTAACGTTGTCGTGACGACGTAATTGGGATCCCGATTACGTCATCATGTCGACGTTACGTCTCCCATTCCCTCCTTCAGGGAACGAGGGTTACATTAGTAACCGAGATGTTTTCTGAGCCCAAATACAGTTAATTCCACTGTAGTGAATCAACAAAGCAGTAACTTGGAAATCAACATAACTTAAATATAAACTTGACTAAGTAAAGCATGGCATGAACATGAAACACAAAACAGTCGACTACAGCATCAAAAGATGACAAAGCTAGACAAACACGCATGGAAAACTCAGGGCTATAAATACATGGACTACTAATGAGCAACACCTCAATGTAATGAAACCAATAAACCAATGAGAACAACACAAATGAAAGCAAAAACACATGGCATGAATGCAAGGGAAACGTGGGGATCACATGACGCATCAAAACAAAGAGCCCAACCAAACACCAGCCTTACAGTTTCACTGGGCAACTCAGTAGTTTTGAAAGAGAACACTAATGTTTTGTGATCAAAAAAAGGGGAACGCTGTAGTCTTTCAAAAGAATGCAGATGTTTTGCAAGCAAATGCAAAGATTTTTGGGGGAATGTGACAGATTTGTGAGCAAACACACCTTTTGCAAGCAAACACAAATGGTTTGTGAGCAAATGCCAGAGATTTTTACGAGAGAACGCATATGTTTTTGTGAGCAAACACAAATTATCGGGGCGACACAATAGTTTTGAAATATGAGCACAAAATTATTGAAATATAATTTTTTACTCCCATCTATTTTTTTTTTTTTTTTTACCATCACCATGTTTCTTTAGGGACCCCATATTATTGTAGCAAGTCAAGCCAAAAAGTCAAAGAATTCTTCATACTCTAAAGAACGGTTGTTTCCTTATGTCCTCTGCGTCTTTTTCCCCGGAGCCCAGTCGTCTCTCAGGATTACGCCTCAGCAGCTACCAATGGAAAACAAGAAAACATTTACATTATAGTTTACGTTAAAACCCCGCAAGTCAAATTTTATATGCAATTCAAATACATCAAACTTAAATTAAGACCTAAATATTTAATTTGAATGAACAGACTTACTCGTCTCATGATGCCAATGGCCTCGGTGGAGAGGAATCTTGGGTAACGTACTTCATCATTTACAATGCTGTCAAACACCTCCTCCTCATCGTCACCTGGGAACGGTGACTGAACACAGATCATTTATCAGGATTTAGTCTGATACTTAAGTCTTTACTTAAGAAGTATAACTGTGCAAGATATTATATGTGATAAGCTTATTTTCTGGAAAACTGGTTTCTCGTTTTAGCAAACACATTTTCGGTCTTGTTTTCCAGTATAAATATCTAAACATTCTTAAATCAAGATACATTTACTTGAGATGCGAAATGACATAGGATATGACATCTTGTTTTCTGAGAAATTGCTCGAAATTAAATGAGTTTTTGCTTAAATTAAGAAAAAATTGCCAATAGGATCAGAAAAATAAACAATACCAAGAGTAGTTGGCACATTTTCCCCTCATATTAAACAAACACACTTCATTTTTATAAGCTTCTCAGAAAACAAGACTTATTTTATGCCATTTTGCATCTCAAGCAAATTAATCTTGATTTAAGAACGTTTAGATAATTGTACTGGAAAAAAACAAGGCAAAAATACTAAGGAAGAAAATCACATATTGAAGTGAACTTTACCAAATTTTGTTAGGTTTATACTTAAAGCAAGAAAAAAACTATTTTACTGGGAAATAATATAAAAATTCTAAGCAAAATGTGCGCAAACACACACCTCTCCGACCAGCATCTCGTAAATGAGCACGCCGAGACCCCACCAGTCCACGGCTCTTGTGTAGGACGTGTCAGTCAGAACCTCAGGAGCAAGAAACTCTGGAGTCCCACAAAATGTGCTGGTTCTGTCCCCATGACCCATTCCTACAGGACAGAGAGAGAGTGGGACAAAAACAAGGCGTTAGAGAGAGAGAGAGAGAAAGTAATGATGGATATAGTAAACTCATGGAGTAATGATGCTGAAAATACAGTTTAGATCACAGGAATAAATTACTTTTTAACATATATTCACATAGAAAACAGTTTTTTTTTTTTTTTTTTTTTACTGTGTCTTTGATCAAATAAATGCAGCCTTGGTGAGCATAAGAGACTTCTTGTGTACTATTAAAAATAGTATGCAGTTAGCAGAATGCTTGTAATCTGTTCTGCTGACAACCTGTCATTTCCAGATCTCTCTGAACCATCAGTGAACAAACATCATGTTCTTAGTCCATTAACTCCATCAATATCAGGACAGTCTGTGACTCACCCTCTTTACAGAGACCGAAGTCTGCGATTTTCACATAACCTTCAGTATCCAGCAGCAGGTTATCCAGCTTCAGATCTCTAACACACACATAGACACAAGAATTAACTTACTATCTTAAGAGTTTTTGAAAACCGTGCCAGTATGTAGTTTTATGCTGTAATTGTGCATGTACTCACCGATACACAATCTTATTATCGTGAAGAAACTGAAGCCCCAAAACAACACAGGCAGAATAAAACCTGCATAACACACAAACACACACATATATACAAAATATATACTTGTATACAAAATCCTCACTGTTCACTCTTAAAAATTAAGGTTCTTTATTGACAACGATGGTTCCATGATGAACCCTTTCACATTCATAGAATCTTTCCATTCCACAAAAGGTTCTTTAGAATGTTAAAATGAATTTAGAATTTCATAAAAAAAAAAAAAAAAAAATGTAAGAACTCTTCACTTAAAGGTTCTCTGGGGAACCAAAAACGGTTCTTCTATTGCATCACTGTGAAAAAAACCCTTTTGGAACGTTTATTTTTAAACATAATTCCAGGAAAAACACATCCAAAATACACACTTTAACAACTACTAGTGTAGCACATTAACTAGATGAATTACACACACTTACACAGAGCGTGTTTCCGAGAAGACGTCGGCGTGTATGTGCATCATCAGGTCACCGCCGGCCGTGTACTCCATGACAAAACACACGTGTTCTGGCGTCTGAAAACATGCAAACAGGTTCACCAGGAACGGATGCTGCGCGCTGTTCACTGTCTCGAAGATACGCTTCTCACACATCAAACTGGGAGAGAGAGAGAGAGAGAGAGAGAGAGAGAGAGAGAGAGGTTTAGGGTTTAGACTGAAGACTGTAATATGTGTCTTAACCAGATCAAGCTATTTTTCTGTCTTTATGAAAGCAAAGATTCTCCGAAGACGGTCAGAAAACATGTGATCTAGTGATGCACTGAAATTCATTTTATACCAAAACCGAAATTTAAGTTTTCATTTAGCCAAAAGAGAAACTAAATAAAGTTTTCATTCAGCCAAAAGAGAAACTGAAAATAAAGTCAGATAAGCAAGTTGCACATAAAGTTGCACATAAGCAGTTTAAATTGCACAAAAGTTAGTTTTTATTTCAACTTTTTAATGATACAATGGTAACACTTTACAATAATATTCCATTTACTAACATGAACTAACGTTGCAAATACTTAAGGCATTTATGAATCTCAGTTAATGTTTATTTAAACATTTCAAAAGATTAATAAATGCTATAACAAATGTATTGCTCATTTTTAGTTAATATTAGTCTATGCATTAACTAATGGGACTTTATTGTAAAGTGTTACATATATTTCTATTACAATTCGTAGTTTGTATAAACTAATATAAACTAATATAAACAAATATAAACAGTTAAATGGTGGCTGTAATAATACCTTGTTTTCATCACAGATTTATCAAATATACATTAAATAATGAATACAACAGGTTGCTGTTTCTTTCAACATTCCTTCTGATGTTCATATATGTATATTTTGTGCTATAACTAGTAGTAAAGAGGAAAAGATGACCAGTTCTCGAAGCGGCGACAGCGATCTGTCACGCCACATTAAAGAGCAACAAAACCACATTTATTGTTTTGTGATCAAATTTTTTTCATATCAAAAGCATCAAAGCACAAAACTTATTGTGATTATTGGATGGCAGGCGCTACAAATTTTGTTCACGCATCAACTGAAAACAGCACAGACTAAAAGATCTCGGTTCATCAAAATGCAGGAAATACACACTGACACAGTTAAAATGCACAATCGGACAAACGCTAATTAAACGTCAGTCTTTATGGACGAAACCGAAAATTCATTTTCGGACGAATATTTTCAGTTGCCAAAATGTCGGTGCATCACTAATGTGATGTTTAATTTGAAGCTCTGTGGAGGAAGATTTCAATAAAAGTACAAGCCAACCCAGTGACAAAATATCTTTTCATGCAATGTTTATTAGGAAAAATACATCCTAAAGTGAACACTCACCTCTCGACCTCGTCCCGCGCCACAATGTCCCCTTTCTTCAGAGCTTTGATGGCGTACATCTTTCCTGAGTGTCTGTATTCAGACAGAAGGACCTGGAAACACACACACAAATCATACTCAATGTGCACATGAATCTTAATTCACAAACTGGCTCTTTGTGTTTCTTAACTGGTGCGTGCCTCAAATAGGGAAGAGAAAAGACTTCTCATAGCTTTTGTCGTTAATTCAATGTAAAACCGGAGTTCATAAGCAAAACCACTGTTGTAAAACATGAACTTTCTTGTAGAACTCACTAGAGTTGTTATTGTTAGCTAAAACTATTAAGAAACATTTCTGATAACTGAAATAAAATATAAATATTAGATTAAAAACTTAAAGTAAATGAAAATTAGAAATGTTTACTTGACAACTAACTGAAATAAAAAAAGTTTAAGTGTGAAATACTAAAATCAAAATGAAATAAACTAAAACTGAAAAAAAAATATAAACTTAAGCTAGAAACTGAAATGTTGAAAAACAAATAAAAAAAGACAAACTTAAATTAAAAAGAAAACTTAAAAATCTGAAAATATTCAAAATAAAGTAAATATTCTAAATAAAATGATTATTTAAAATAAAATAAAAACATTTAAATTTTTAACAAAATTGTTAATGCAATATAAAATCTGAGTTCAGAAGCAAAACTGCTTTAAAAAGTTTGTTTTGAGTTGGGCTTGTTTTTGTCGTTGTTTTTTGTTTGTTTGTTTTTTGTAAACTTGATTTGGTTTTCTAATATGACATTTGTTTTTTCTGATATATAAAAAAAAGCTTTTCTGTACAGATCACAGCGGTAACATCAGTAGGGTGTGGAGGAAAAACAGAAATATAGAAGAAAATAATAATAATGTTATTGTTGTTGTTAATTAAAACTATTAAAATACATTTTTGTCAATTGAAATGAAACTGAAATAAAATATTAGATTAAAAAAAAATAATAATAAAATTAAATGAAATAGAGAAATGTTGCCTTGGGTGCAGGACGTTTTCGGTGTGTGTCGATTCTGTCTGACTAGTTGCTGCAGTTTCTATTTTAAGACTGAACGTGTTCCAGTTACCTTGCCAAAATGTCCCCGGCCGAGCACTGCGATCATTCGGAAATCCTGAAGACACAGAGGGCTTTTGGACGACCTGCGCACACACACACACACAGGCCGGATGTAATTAAACTGAAGGTAAGAGCTGGTGTGAGGTCAGAAACTACATCATGAGTGTGTGTGTGTGTGTGTGTGTGTGTGTGTGTGTGTGTGTGTGTGTGACGCTGTCTCTTGGCCCGGTCTGGAAGACATATGTTGTGCTGGTAGGACGTGTACCTGCGCTGGGAATTATGGGAACTGATCCTGACAGCTCTCTCAGGAGGAACAGGATCAGGAGGAGAGACCGGCTCTGGCACCAGCCCAATGTCCACCTGACAAATTATTATCATCAACACATTATTATTCCTTTATCGTTACATTCATTCATTATTATTCTCTTAGTTTACATCATTTCTTTTCTTACTTTATTTTGCATGTATTATTTTACTTCAATTGCTAATATTCCTTGTTTTACTTGTACTTTTTTGTATGGTTCATGCCAATAAAGCACATTATAATTAGAATCGAGAGCGAGTTTTCATTCATTGTAAATAGTTTTCCCTCAAAATAAATAAAATCAGTGCAAGTCATATTGTGCTGCTACACTTAAAATACAGAAGATAAAATATCAAATTCTATATTAAAGAAATTTGTTTGCAAAATGAACTTATTAAAGACTTAATTAATTATTTAAAGACGTAAAACCTGTGGTGTAATCTTTGATAAATAATGTTTAATAATGTAAATAAATGTTTAATTGAGTTTTTGAGTGATGATATCATTATATCATTGTATATTTTAAGATAAGTCTGTTTCACTTGGTCATACAAAAGGAAAAGTTGTCAGCCGCATAAAATGATGCATAAAACATTAAGACCAAGCAGAAGCTTCTACAAACCATTTGTAAGCTGTAAATACAGTATGACTAGCAGCCAGAATTAATTTAGCAAAATTAATTAAGAATATGTTTATGGCTACAATTACACAGTATTTGAGATTGAAATATTGAGGATCATATCGTCCTGTTTGTCACAATATCCACTCAAATATTCACTGATATGATGTATGAACTATGTTGTGAATCCAGAAAATCACTCAATGATCCATATAGGAAATATGTTATTAAATATTATTGTCCATATATGAAAGCGTGTTTCTGATTTACCGTCTCAGACGTCTGTGTGTTTTTCCTCGTGACAGACGGAGGAGAGTCGTCGTCCAGCTGAATCTTCTGAATGGAAATCTCGCTGTAGAGAAATGCTCAGAGTCAGTCATGTTGGTCAGGATGGATCACAGGTGTGTGTGTGTGTGTGTGTGTGTGTGTGTGCTGTGTATTACCTGCTGTTGTGTGTGTGGCTGTGTTGTGTGTAGCTGTGTGTGGACGAGCTCATGGGAATGGCGTTCTTCAGCAGACGAACCCACGTGGCCATGTCTACGTTCATCTGTTTAGCGCGCAGGAACGCTTTCCCTGAGTCACAACAAACAGGACAGAAGTTAAATACAGTAAAAACTACGTCACAATATTATCTATATATAACCAAAAAAGAGCTTTAATAAAAAAATGTTTAAGACACTGTATTTGAATTTCATATGACATTTCCATTCATTTGGATTATAGTTTTTTGGGGGGTCTAAAATAGATAATAATAAATAATATCTATATTTAAAACGGCGTCCAAATAATCATTCAAGTTTGCTTCTCCCTGCCCTTGTTATCTTACGGGTGGAGATACACATGAAATTTGTGTGGTGTGTTTGGGAGCAGAGCATGCTCTATCAGCCTTCGAGAGGGCTGACTGTGAGCATTGTGAGAGGCTGCCGCTTCGCACGCTCCGCTCTCGCCTGTCACTCTTTGAGGAGGGTGTTCGGGTGAGCGTTCCCTGCGGTTCGGGCCCCGCTGGGGCAGCACGAAAGCTCTTAACGTGGGGATCGCAAATGGATCTCACGTGCATTCCTGTGATCGACTTGCTTCGGCCTTATCGAAAGCTAACGCCGGTCAGACTGGATGTGCTTTTATCCTTTCCTGGTCGTGTGACGCAATCACGTAGGGGCGTTCCCAAAGCAGCGTCTCGTTCCCTACTCAGGGAACTAGGGTTACAGTCGTATCCTGAGACGTTTTCTTTCCCAGCATGCACTGCAGGAGAAGCTAACAGGTAGTGAGTTTACCCTGCTGTTTAGAAAACACCTTCCTCTGGCGCTGTAGACGTGGACCTCTCTCGATCACAGGGTTGATGAACATCACCTGTAACACACACCAAATTTCTATCAAAATCAGGATATACATTATGGCAAATTCACAAACTGCATTCAACACACATTTTCTGGTCATAATAGTTCAAAATGACAAGTGAGATGCTAAAATATGACCGTATGCAAATGAACATCACGTTAGGGGTGTTTCTGTGTGATTGGCACCTCGGCCAGCAGAAGTCCCTGTGGTTCCAGCTCCAGCTGGATCCGGTGTCTCTGGTTATCCAGGAAATCCTCCAGCTTCAGATACTTCAGAGCGCAGAGCGAGCGATAGTCCCTCCAGTACACCGCAATCTCCATCTCTCGGGACTGAACACAGGGCATTAGACCATTAGTGTGTGTGTGTGTGTGTGTATGTGTGTGTGAGAGAGTGTGAGTGTGTGTGTGTGTGTGTGTGTGTGAGTGTGTGTGTGTGTGTGTGTGTGTGTGTGTGTGTGTTTGAGTGCGGGTTGAGTGTGAGTGTGTGTGTGTGAGTGTGTGTGCGTGAGAGGGTGTGTGTGTGTGTGTGTGTGAGAGCGAGCGATAGTCCCTCCAGTACACCGCAATCTCCATCTCTCGGGACTGAACACAGGGCATTAGACCATTAGTGTGTGTGTGTGTGTGTGTATGTGTGTGTGAGAGAGTGTGAGTGTGTGTGTGTGTGTGTGTGTGTGAGTGTGTGTGTGTGTGTGTGTGTGTGTGTGTGTGTGTTTGAGTGCGGGTTGAGTGTGAGTGTGTGTGTGTGAGTGTGTGTGCGTGAGAGGGTGTGTGTGTGTGTGTGTGTGAGAGCGAGCGATAGTCCCTCCAGTACACCGCAATCTCCATCTCTCGGGACTGAACACAGGGCATTAGACCATTAGTGTATGTGTGTGTGTGTGTGTGTGTGTGAGAGAGTGTGAGTGTGTGTGTGTGTGTGTGTGTGTGTGTGTGTGTGTGTGTGTGTGTGTGTTTGAGTGCGGGTTGAGTGTGAGTGTGTGTGTGTGAGTGTGTGTCTGAGTGTGAGAGAGTGTGTGTATGTGTGTGTGTGTGAGAGCGAGCGATAGTCCCTCCAGTACACCACGATCTCCATCTCTCGGGACTGAACACAGGGCATTAGAGCATTAGTGCGTGTGTGTGTCTGTCTGTGTGTGTGAGTGTGTGTGTGTGTGTGTGAGTGCGTGTCTGAGTGTGAGAGAGTGTGTGTATGTGTGTGTGTGTGAGAGCGAGCGATAGTCCCTCCAGTACACCACGATCTCCATCTCTCGGGACTGAACACAGGGCATTAGAGCATTAGTGTATGTGTGTGAGTGTGTGTGCGTGAGAGTGTGTGTATGTGTGTGTGTGAGAGAGCGAGCGATAGTCCCTCCAGTACACCACAATCTCCTTCTCTCGGGACTGAACACAGGGCATTAGACCATTAGTGCGTGTGTGTGTCTGTGTGTGTGTGTGTGGGTGTGTGTGTGTGTGAGAGCATGCGTATTTGAGTGTGAGTGTGTGTGTGTGTGTGTGTGTGTGTGTGTGTGTGTGTGTGTGTGTGTGTGTGTGTGACTCACTCTCTCCAGCTCCAGAGTGAAGCTCTGATTCCAGGTCTGTTCACCAACACTCTTCCAGCTCGTCTGTCCCACCACACAGTTCTCCAGCTTCAACACCGCGCTCACCTCCCCTACACACACACACACACACACACACACACACACAAACACAACATCAGACCATCATTCAAATACAATAAAAACATTTCAGTTAAATACCATCCCGAGAGCTGAACTGACCGGACAGATCTTCACTCTTGCTGGGGATCTTCAGGCTGAAGCTGCTGGTTCTGCTGCTCAGAGTGAGTTTGAAGGGGCGAGCGTCTCCTGGACCGAAGTGAGGCAGGACGAGCGGGGACGAGCGACTGCGACCCGGGACCAGCTCCAGGAGCCCCACGCACCCCAGCAGACGCACCTGCAGCGTCCCTGAACCACAACAACAACATTCATATCCGGCTCGGTCACGACACACTGAAACTACAGCCTCAAAAACACATTCATGCTCACATTTCACCCAAATCAAAATGAACAAATTACACTTGGCATTAAAAAATTTGCCTATTTTAGGACCATTAGGAGCCTGTTGCATTGTGTGTGTGTATGTGTGTGTGTGTGTGTGTGTGTCTGTACAGGGTGCTGTACTGGTTGTGGACGTAGGGGGCGCTGTGACGGGAGCTGAAGGCCGAGGACGTGTTTGTGTGTGTGTGTGTGTGTGTTGTGTCTGGCGTACCGGTGAGCGGCGAGGGTTTGCACAGGGTGCTGTACTGGTTGTGGACGTAGGGGGCGCTGTGACGGGAGCTGAAGGCCGAGGACGACGCCAGCACCAGCTCCTCTTTAATCAGACACGCTTTCGGGTGTTCCTCCGGCAGATCCCCCAACCGCTGCTCCAACGACACCCGCAGCAGATCCAACCGCTGGGACGCTTCACTCAGACGACTCTGAGCCTAGACACACAAACAAACACTTAACCAACCCGCCACAAGGAGCAAGCAAAGGTCCGTTTTGATTTATCCTAAGGGAACTTTTTTTAGAGTGTCGTTGCATTTAACATCTTTCTCTTATAAACTTAGACTGCAGTCACACCTTTTCTATGAAGAGACAATATTTGCCCCATTAAATAGATTTTCCAGTGCATTTTTTACCTTTATTTTACCTTAAAAACTGCAAAGGTTTTTCTAATCCTATTAAATGTAACTTATGTTTTATGCCAAATTCTAAAAAATTCCTTTAATTTAATGATTAATATGATAAATAAACAGGGATGCATGATATATTGGCCACCATATCGGTATCGGCAGATATATGTTCATTTTAAATGTTATCGTTATTTGCGATAAGAATATTTGGCCGATATATTAAAGCTGATAAATAATGGATTATTTCCTTCAGCTGAGACACTATTTTCTCCTAAAACTGCAGTGAAACAAAGACAGTCTCAAAAACACGGTTTGAAATCGCTGGTGTTTCTGACGTCACAAACTACCTTGTAACCAATCAGATCAACGTGTGATCGTCAACGAGTGGATCTCTGAGCTGCTGTGAGTGAGTGGAGGCGGGGCTCATTTGCGTATTCATAGAACTGCGAATATAAATGAGGCAAGTGTGTAGAGTTTCATACAAGATATTTTAACCCTCTGGTGCTCTTCCTGTGTCAGTCAAAAATGACCGAATTTTATTTTTTACGTCAAATAAAATGATAGGACAATATTTTAGTTACACAATGTTTTTATTATAATTTTATGGTTCTAAATTATATTTATGCAGTTTTTCTAATCCATTTATTCCCTTTTTGAGCATAGACCTGAAAATTAAATTTCCAACTTAAACTGTTGTAAATCTTGAATGCTTTAGAGCAGAGACTTAAGTAAACTTGCGTCTTTTCAAAGACGACATTTGGCAGATTATATCTGAAGTGAAACAAGTTTTAAAATGTGAACTGAAAAAACTGAAGAAAAGATACAGAATTGTATGTTTATTGTTATGAAAAATGCACAAAAATGCTATTTTCAATTTTTATATGAAATATATATTTTCACGTTTTACTCTAAAACTGTGAGAAAATCAATGCCATAAATCTAAACAAGTTGTGTTCCAAATTTGAGGTTGATATCTAAAAAAAATAATCTTTCAGTAAGATTTTGTTTGGCTGCAGTACCAAAAGTTTCCACTAGATAAAATTCGTCTCCCATTAGTTTCCAGTGCGCTCATGTTTTACCGCTAGGTGCACAAATGTAACTATTTATTTACAGGACCATTTAACCTTTTCAAATCATGTCCATTTTTTGTGTGTGTGTGTGTACACACAGCAAGTGCCAAAACCTTTACCAAGTTTCGTACCATTCAAAAAAAAAAAAGAGACCTATTAATTTTTTTTTTTTAAATCTGTCAAAAATGATTGAAGAGCACCAGAGGGCATGAAGATTTTTTTTCTTTTTTCATTACATCATTTTGGTGATCAAAAATGAGTTTTAAGGGATAAAATTATTGACTACAGGGGGACTTTAAATCGATCTCTATGCGCAGTCTATATTTGGTCTTAATGCTATTAAGTGTTAAATCCCCCCGATTGTTTTTTTTTTTTTTTACAAAGGTACATCGTCGAGAATGGCAGTAATGTAGTGTGATTGCATATACTCTGCACACAACCTTTCATATGCTTCCTGCTTGTGTGGATACAGTCAGTTTTGACCACAAAAGATGTGGTAATTTGATTGGATGTCATGTATTTGACCTTTTACCACACTACATTGTTCCTGTTTATTTACTAGAAGCAATATTTTGACTATTAGAAATACTTGCGCGGGTTTAAAGTTGGCGTACCCACTCTGTCAGTACCCCGGTTTGGGAACCATATATTTCTCACACCTCAGCAATAGCTTTCTTGTCCTGTGCTTTCCCAGCTCCCATAAGTCTCAGCATGTTTTTGGCTCCCTCGGCCATGGCGTGCTCCACTCGGTAATGATGCCAGAGCTCCTCGATACGCAGCTCCATCCCACACAGATCCGGCTTACCTGCTGAAACACACACACACACACACGGGTTAGATCCTTCCGGGCGTGCTATACATAGACAAACACACACACATACACTCACACACACACATGTTAGATCCTTCCAAGTGATGACATACATAGACAAACACACACACACACACTTACTCTCACACACGCATACAAACACACACACTCACACTATTTATAAGTCCTCCATCACTGAGTGAAAATCTGTGATGAGTTTATGTTTGTTTGATTGTGATTAGGAAAGTTAAATAACTTTAACTTTTAAATATGGACGGTCTGAAGGCACTTATTTAATTTCAATTAGTTGTCTAGGCAACATTTCTAATTTTCATTTAGTTTAAGTAAAAATTACATTAAAAAGCTACAACAAAAAAAAAAAAAAAATTAACTGAAATTAAATAAAATGTAATACAGAACTAAAATTACTAAAACGTAAAAATGGAGTCCTTAAATCCCCTAACAGGATGTCAGACGTCACTCCCAGGAGTGTCCCGTGGATCTCAGCGATGGCCGAGGGCGGAGCCACATTAATAAATCTATTCTTAACCCTCCGGCCTCGGGGTACGAGTCATCAGCGCCGAAACACACCATTAGAGTCCATTAGAGCCGCAGATTCAGCTCACCCTCCATTTCCTCCCTCTCCATCTCTTATCTTTCTCATGTCTTCAAATCTGTCTCTTTCACTCTCTGCATTCAGATGTAGTTTTATTAAAGGACAGTTTATCCAAAAGTTTGTCATTATTACTCGCCCTCCTCATGTCGTTTCAAACACGTTTGTTGTTATTTTTTGTGGAACTCAAAGGAGATTTTGTTCACATCTTTTATATACAACAGCCAAAAGGAACTTCAAATATCAAGCTCCAAAAAGCACAGGAGGGTCTGACTATCAGATAAAAACATTAATTTGAACTAAATTGAGATGAATGACACTAACTTTGACACTGTTAATGAACTGAACTGAATCAACATTGAACTAAATTGATCTCAATAATGACACTTCTCTTCTGTCGAGCTGCTTTACCATAAATTCATAATGAATTCTGCAACATTAACCCTGCTATTTTTCAGTTTATTACTGTGAAGCTGCTTCGACACAATCTGTATATAAATAAATGTAACTCGACTTGACAAAGATCTCAAATAACTTTGAAAGACTTGGATTATAGCACTTTCTAACACTTTTCATCCATTTTGTCACTAGCATTCATTGCATAGACATGTTTAAACGTTCTTCAGAATGTTTCCTTTTGTGGTCCATGGAAAAGTCGTACAGGTTTGAAACAAATAATGACAGAATTTTGATTTCTGAATGAACTATTCCTTCAATAATGTTGAGCATGTTAATGTATTAATGTTGACGCCTCGGAGACCTTTTGACAGACAAACAGCAGGAAAGACAGACGCTGGTGTCACTGGACAGAATTAGACTGTCTGAGGAAACGACAGCAGACACCAGTTCTGTTTATGAACCAACCATTTCACGCAAACATCCACAACTGCATCATTCCTAGCATTCAAAACATGCCATGAGAGTTCATGTCCTCGCTATATGAAATGATACACTTACAATTTGTAAGGATGGAAATCATATTAGTCGTATATCACTATTTGAGTGAACCTTGAGCTGCAGTGTGGATAGGACTAATGCTGATGAGGTCTGAGATAAGACTACCTCCATAGAGTCAAACAGAGAAACGTCCCAGCAAACACGTCGGACTCCAACTAATCCAACGTCAGTCAGGCGTCATATTTTGGTTGAAAATGAAACTCGGGTTGACGTCTAAACCCAACGTCAGACAGACGTTGAATTTTGATTGGAATAAACACCGCACTGCAAAAAGTGTGAAATGCATGGCAGTATATTAAATCTCTCAAGATCTCAGCAGAGGAGGATTAAACAACTCCACATACATTATTATCATTACCATCTTAACCTAGCCTGGCTAACGTCAGACCTCGTCTCATTGAGACGTGGTCTGGGAACCACATGTTCATTTTCTCGTATTTGAGGCGTGGTTTACGAATGCCCAGAGCCGTTTATTGGGCGCTACGAATGTCTATCAAATGCGCCTGTACGTAGCTCATAGCCAGTCGTTTCAATTATACCAGATGACGTATGTAGAGCGACAGAAATTCGAAGAGGAAGAAGACGAAATAAACTACTTAGAACACTATCTAAGGCTGCATCAAAAGGTAACTTCGCGTCTGATGCCATGTTGGATCCATAGATATAAACAAACTGCTTTGGTGTGTCGCATAGACGTCGTCATCGTCTTGCTGCTCCCTCCCCGTTCTGTGATTGGTTCCCTTTGTGAGGGGAAAATCTGGTCCATGGTGTCCAGGCTGCCTAGCAGCGTGAATAAAATCGCGCTGCGCGCAAGGCAGCATGGGGAAACCCAGGCTAATCTTAACCAGAAACAGCATTACCAGCTCCATGCATTACTATCCAGATTTACTTTATTTCTGTCATCTACAGAAGGTCTTATTGAGAATTAACAGAGGTTTAGATGTTGGATGTTTTATTGAAAATAGTTTGGTTTGAAGTCACTTCATTGATTATGGTGATCAGTGTAATTTGAATCTTTAAAACTTCTTGGTGCTCAATCCCTCAGATTAGTAAACTGCTGGACAGTCACAGGACTATTATAATCAATAATTTGAAATAAAAAAACATGATATCTAAACAAAGAATCGACTCTGAATATGATCAGTGAATCAAACACTACATGATGATCATATTCATATCTTTATCATCATCAAGTAGTCAACATCATCTGTACATCATTTCTCTTGCAGGTCTTGCCATAACAAACACAATTACAGCAGCAAGAGAAAAACTAATGTTAAAAGTCAAGAGTCAAACTGCACAGCTAAAGCAAAACCGATCACCATAATGGTGACTTTAAACGACACATTTTCAATAAAACATCAACATCTAAACCTCTGTTAATTCTCAATAAGACCTTCAGTAGACGTCTGACAGAAACAAAGTCAATCTGGTTAGTAATAAGTGTATTGCCATGCATTTTTTAAAATTACAACCGAAATGTGACGTCTGCCCAACATTGGAGCTTGACGTAAACAAACATTGGATTTAGACGTCAACCCGACTTTCATGTTCAGGATCTCTATGCTATTTCCAGGCTATTGTTGAAAATAAGAACTTGTTCTTAAGTGACTTGCCTTGTTAAATAAAGGTTAATGCTGATATTAAGCCGTTTAAGGATATCTATTATGATGTTAAGTGGGTAAACGCTCATTTCTATGAGACAGAGTATGTTAGTAGCACTAGCACATTCAGTACCCTGAGTGTCGTCGGTCTGTTCGGTGGCCTGCATGCCTTTACGGATCTGCATACGGATGATGTCGATCTTCGTCTTACTGTCCTGCAGCATCTGCTGAGCCGACTGGAGCATCTTCTTATCCTGGAGGACCGAGAGATGGACAGATGGAGACAGTCGGATGGATGGATAGTCAGACATACATTTATATATAGATAGATAGAACAAAAGACAGATAGATAGACAGAATTATATATACAGTAGATAGAATGGCATATAGATGAATAGATGATGGATAGATAGATAGATAGATAGATAGATAGATAGATAGATAGATAGATAGATAGATAGATAGATAGATAGATAGATAGACATAGATAGATAGATAGACGTTCATTACCTTGGTAACCCCGTTGGCGTAGATGGGGATCATATTCTCTGCCCCCTGTTTGACCTTCAGTTCGATGTTGAGCTGTCGCTCCAGAGCCTTAATCCTGTCCTGATTGGCTGAGGAGCGACTCGGCGACCCGAGAGACTGAAGGTCATCTGGGGGTCAAAGACAGGGTCAAACATTCATACAGGGTCACGGTCTAACAGGATTATGAGGGCTTTAAATATATACATCAGTTTCTTGTATGCTCACAACCAATCACATCATCCCAGAAGATTCATATTCATTCATTAATAATGAGGAATATAATAGGGCTGGGCTGGGATTTTTTGATTAATTGTTTTTTAAAATGTGGTCGATTCAAAACTGATTCTCAAAGGCCACAAATCGATTTTTTTTCCATATTTATTTATCTATCACCCAAAAGCCAGTATTAGTTTTCCTCCACTGTTCATAGACTTGCAGCCTCCATGTTACAGATAATGCTGTGGGATTTTTAGTTTGTTTTTATCTTAAACATAAAATAACCGGATCCTGTTTGATCAAGGCATGCAACTGTTCTGACTTGTCCATATTTTCATCATCAATTTCATCAAAATCCTTGGATTCTGTTTTAATGTACCCAAGTTTACCTAAAATAAAAAGAGTTTAATATACAGGTTTGTTGCTCTTAATTTCTTTTTATTAATTAATCACTTGTAAACTTGTGTTCACTGTTCTTTTTTTATAAATATAGGATTTGTATTAAATCTATATTCACTGTGTCGAATCAGGAATCGAAATCGAATCGAATTGGAACATCTGAATCGATACCCAGCCCTAGAAATATAATCATATTCCCTAAAGGTCCCATATTGTACACCTTTCTGGAGTTTTATATTAGGTTTGATGTCCTTAAGAATATATATTTGCGGTATAAGTACCAAAACCCATCCCAATATATTTTTACAGCTCCTTTCTCAGGAGCTCTGCTAAGAACAGGTCGATTTTGGACTGTCTAATTAATATTCATGAGCCTCTCTTCTGATTGGCCTGTTGTTTTCTGAGTGACGCACGGCCAGGCCAACCACAGGTAACTAGGGTCATGTATGCTGTAGCCTGCTGTGGCTTGGTGATGCTCACAAGTAAGGCCAATAAAACACCTGTAATGATGGACATTGCTGAGGGAAATGTTTCTGGCCTTACTGGACAGGAGACAAACAACCACCTCCTTACTTTTGGCGTTATTGTAAGAGTATTATAATTACCATTACATCAATGCTGCACTCAGATTTAACATTAACGCTAATTGAAACTGTCTGTAAACAAACTCAGACTTTTGAAATAACGTTACCCATGCAAGTACAACTAAAGTAAGTTCGAACTAAACTGCTGTGGTATTTCCGTATAAATAAACATTAGCCACTGGTATATTAATGTTGTTCGGAAGCCTGTGAAATGATGTAGTTTCCTGACGCAGGGCAGTGCTCGGATTAGTGACTGAAGGTGGTAAATGAGTAGTTCTGACGTCACATTTATACGGAAGTCACAACGGCTTGTGAAAAGGCACAGCTACTTTATGCAGGCTGTGTGCATTTGTCTGTGGATAGACTGATTTGAAACTTATATGGTAGTTACATAGCCCCAAGACCTCTGCTATCATGAAAAAAAGCCAGGAAATTTCGGTTTTGTCAATATGGGACCTTTAAGTAGCCTAGAAATCTAGATGCACCCTAGCGGCAGCAAAATTTATTTTGCAGCCAGGGTAGTCTAGCAACTCTCCGTTGACTTTCGGAGCTGGAAAAACCAAACTCTAGTCAGGCCAATCAAATCGTGTATAGAGAAAGTGGGCGGGCTTAACATAATGACAGCAGAGTTGTGACGGTTCTGCGACGGTTCCCTGCTACTTGAAAACAAAGAAGAGCTGCTGCTACTGGCGAACAGCGGTCTTTCGAATCGGCTTTGGCGGCGACTCTGGAGGACTTGGAGTTAAGCTTTTCTTTGAGAAAAGAGCAAAGAACGGCACTTAAGTCATTCTTAAAAAAGGAAGATGTGTTTGTAGTTTTGCTGACCAGATACGGCAAAAGTTGAATCTATCAATGAACGTTAGCTCCGCTGGTGGGAAAACGCTCTGGTTGGTTGTAGCGCTATCCTATTGCGTGCAGAGGGAATTTGAAAGACAGCCGTTTATCCCGCCCCTCGGATTGAGCCCTGACAATGGTGAGTTGCCAGACCCAACATCTTGATGTAGGTCTGGCTTGCCAGGCTAACCTTTAAGCATTCACTGTGCCTGTAAAGGTGAGATGATAACGTTGACCTCTGACCTTTGCTGTCGTCGTGGCCCTTGATGACGATGTGTGCGTCCAGCTCCTGCAGTTGAGTGTGGAGCGAGTCCAGTTTGCGTGTGGAGCTGCGTAACTGGCTCTCCACCTGCTGGGCGTTACGTTTGTCAGTCGTGGCCCGTCGCAGGTTCTCCGCTCCCGCTTTGATCTTCAGCTCTTTCCGGATCTCCCTCCGGATCCTCTCGCGCTGCTCGTCCAATCGCTGCTGAACGGTGGAGTCTGACAGATCTGAGTTCTGGTCCAAACCCAGCTGCTCCAGCACCGACAGGCCATCTGAGTCCTGGCACACACAGGTCAGGGGTCAAGGGTCAGTGCAGGATACACAGACAGACAGATGGATAGACAGATATAACGTCAGACAGAATGACAGATGGATAGATCGACAGATGGATAGAATGACATATAAAAACAACAGACAAGAAAGAATTATACAGTAGATAGAACGACATACAGAACAGAAAGACAGAAAATTACAGATAGACAGACAGATAGATAGATAGATAGATAGATAGATATAACAACAAAATGACAGATAGATAGATAGATAGATAGATAGATAGATAGATAGATAGATAGATAGATAGATAGATAGATAGATAGATAGATAGATAGATAGATAGATAAAACAACAAAACAACAGACAGACATATATATACTATATAGATATATAGATAGATATACGTGTCTATTCTTTGTAATCTGGATTTGCATCCAATAATAACAATGATTTGAAGTGACTGAAAACTCAGTGGAATGAACAGTTCTGCTTGTGATGATCTAGTTTACCTGTTCCTCAAAACACCTCTAAACATCATTCACCTGCAAATGACTTACATCTCGCAAACTCAGTAGCAGTGGACAAAACAGTGTTTCCTTGTGAACAGAAGAGCAAAACGAAGAGTGTGATGTGTGAGTCTGAGACAGATCCAGGGTCAGTGGCGGCGTTCATCATTAATAACTCAGAAACACACCACCTGCTCTTACACCAAACACACAGACGTCTCAGTGTGTTTGAGTTCTGACTAGACTTGTGAACATCATTCATTATATCAAGCGTATCTGCGGTTTTAAGTGCATGTATGAAGTCTGAACTGAACTTTTAATATCTTTTTTATTTATTTATTTAGCACTTTATACAATACAAATAGCTTAAAAGTATGTTTTGTTAGGGATGCACGATATATCATTATAATTTTTGTTGTAAAAAAGTTAAATTAGTTTACACATATATATATATATATATATATATGTAAACTAATTTAACTTTTATACAACAAAAATTATAATGATATATCGATATATATATTAGGGCTGTCAAACGATTAATCGCGATTAATCGCATCCAAAATAAAAGTTTGTTTTTGTGTGTGTACGGTGGATAATTATTTTCTATATATAAATACACACACATGCATGTATATATTTAAGAAATATTTGCATGTATATAATGTGTATATATATTTAGATTATATATAATTTATATTATATATAAATATTTTATATATAAATAACACATTTTTCTTAAATATATATGCATGTGTGTGTATTTATATATAGAAAATAATTATACTCCATACACACACATATATTATGTAAACACAAACTTTTATTTTGGATGCGATTAATCGCGATTAATCGTTTGACAGCCCTAATATATATATATATAGCCGCTCTGGAGAAAACCGTGATGTCATCGTCCAGCTCTGTTCAGTTCTCAAATAGGGGTGGTGTGGCGCAATGGATAAGACACATGCCTTTGGTGTGAGAGACCCGGGTTCGAATCCACTGTGAGACACCAATGTGTCCCTGAGCAAGACACTTAACCCCTAGTTGCTCCAGAGGCGTGCGACCTCTGACATATATAGCAATTGTAAGTCGCTTTGGATAAAAGCGTCAGCTAAATGAATAAATGTAAATGTAAATAATGGTGTCAATGTCGGCAGAACAATAATTTCGTTGAATATTAAATGAAATGTCCCAAACTAAGCAGTCAATTAAGTGCAACACGTTTTAAGCCTGTAATTAAATCTATTCCAGCACTTTAGTTTGTTAATGATCTGACATGAGTCAGCAGAAGCAAAGGGCAGCTCTGCGGTTCAGCGCTCGTGCAGAGGAAGTCAACAACTTCAAGAGAAACTTTATATAAACTGTAAACTTACAGAACTTCTCTTTTCCGTTATGTTTTTGTTGTCATAAACTGACACAAGAGACACAGACTGAGCTGAACTGCAACCAGACTGAAATATAACACTTCACACAGCCATTCAAAGACTAAACACACGTCTGACAGTGTAAATAGAGCAGGTACCAAACTCGAGACACCGCAGAAACATTCATCTACAGTATGTTTCAGAGCGAACACACACACATGAACACTGTGACTCAATAAGGAAGTTCTGCTGTGAGCAGCTCACTTACAAAACACACAGCAAAAGTCACTTCAGTAAGAGCAACACACACATAAAAACATCACCACAACCCGTAGGAAAGAGGAATCGCTATGAAATCTCTTCAGAATCTCAACTGTTTCCCTGAAAACGCTTCTCAGATATTTCTCCTTTTATAAAAGAGCCCAGTGTTTCTCTTCTGGAGTTTCAGACCAGATCTCAACAATGTCTCAAACTTGCCAAGATTTCAAAGTCAGCTTTCTGAAATAAAAAGTCCGATTTCAGCGTGAACTGATTTTTCGAAATAAAACAAAGGTAATTGGAGTACGTTTCAATGTTTCAATGTGTTAATTGCAGATTCTTAGTAATTATTAGTGACATTTACAATCAATTTCTTGAGTTTCAAAGTCAATTCGACACCCTTTTTTTCTGTGTATACTTTGGATGACAGCTAGTGACTCATTTGGGCCTTTATTTCTCTCCAAAGGAATTATATATGAATCATATGTTTTTAAATACACATTCCTCGTCTCTGAATGATTCATCAGTGCCCAATTTTCTAAAGACAAAAAAACTGTCTTTATACTTTCAACTTTCTCCTCCTCCTTTTCGACTGACTCCATCGATCCTTCTTAGAGACTCTTTCAGCATCCAATCAGTTTATCTTGAATAAAATCAGGCTCCGTCCTCCTTTTATCTCACTGCATATCCAGTTTGACTCAGAAACGCGTCACGTCACGGAAATAGGATGGGTGGTGAATATCACTAAAGCTCTGAGCTGCATTAGTCTCACTACATCAAAAACACAAAACCTGACAGCTATAAACCATCATCATCATGATCTTTAGCTCGTGAGGGTTTAGTTCAGGCCTTGAAGGCCTCGTTCAGCCAAAAATATCAAATCATTTACTCACCCTCATGTCGTTTCAGACTTAAAATACATAAAAGAAGATATTCTTTTTCAATGTCAAGTCAATGGGGTCCAATGATGTTTGGACCAGTGTGCTAAACGTTAAAGATACTGAAAAACATATACGTTCATTGAAATTAAATGAAATAAAAATGATCTTAAGCAGATTTTATTTCGGCTGCCAAGGCTACAATGTAAAATTGGTAACAGTGCTAACAGTGAGTGATACATTTGTTAAAGTAATTATTAATCTTTGTGAACATTTGTTAATAAAAATGCAATTGTTCATTGCTAGTTCATTAAATAATATTCACAAATACATTTAATTTTAATAATATATTAGTAAATGTTGAAATCAACCAATTAAGATTAATACATGCTTTTTAGAAAGTTCAAGTTAACTAATATAGTTAAATAGCATGGAATCATTTTCATTGACATTTTACTTTAAGTTTGTTTTATCAATTTTGTTGTGCTTTTCTCCCTTTTATTAGTTTTTGTTTTATTAAGAGCAAATTATATGGCAGCACTTTACATTAAGTAAAAATAAAAACATAAAAAATGTGAATAAATATTACAAAAGTAGATTAAACGATACTAAAATAACCCCAGCGTTCTTCAAAATATCTTCTCTTCTGTTTCACTTTTAAAAAAAAGAAAGTCAGCTACAGGTTTGGACCGACATGAAGGGGAGTTTTGGGCCCTTTAACAGACTGAAGAACAGTGACATAGAGCAGCTTTTGAGATCCTACCACATGTTCGGTCTCCACCGGGCTGGAGGGAACGTCCTCCAGAGAACAATCTCCCACATCTCCTTCACTATCCATCGCCACACACTCCTGTTGGGTCTGCTATCAGAGCCTCCGACACCATGAACATGAACAGCTTCCGCTCAGAGAGAACGACAGCAACAGCTTCCTGTTCATCTCGACACGACACATGAGAGATGTTTGCCGTTTACACAGAAACACACACACACACACACTTATACATGGGCACGTGGATGGATCGCTTTTGAAATCTCTCAACCAACTTCCGGTTCAGAGACGAGCATTTCAGTGTGTGTGTGTGTGTGTGTGTCTTTTAATACACAGGATGGCATTCGTGAACACTTGTGACAGCCAAAGAGGAAACGAAACTGCCCAAAAAAGAAAACACACACACACTCGCACAAGTGCAACACTGAGTTAAATAGACTGTAAGGCTTAACAACAACTAAAATACAGTTTCTAGAATAAATAACAGGGAATAATGTTCTTAAAGTGTGTGTTTGTCCATATAAAGGCACAGGACTCGTGGTCTCTGCTGTCCTCAGATGGTTCGGGCCACAAGATCTCGTGATGCAAAGCAGAGTTACTGTATCAAGCTAGTCTAAAGAAAGAGTATGTGCTGAATCTAAACATGATCTAATTTATGATCAGTACAATAACGTCACGCCTCTTTTATCTCAGGTCCAAATTAACCAGGTTAAACAGAGAGACTGCATTCCTAAATGACAGTGGAAACCGTCCTGTGATGCTTTACAGGGTTTATAAAACTTGCCCATAACTCCACGCTACCAGATGCCCTGCCCACAATTCCACAGTACCCAGATGCCCCGCCCATAATTCAACTCCGCCCATAACTCTGCCCTGATGCCCCCCCCCCCCACTGTTAACTCCGCCCATAACTATGTCCTGCCATTAAGCCCCGCCCACATCACCCCACTCGTTATGCCCCGCCCACAGCTAAACCCCACCCACAACTCAGGCTGACAGTGTAATGCTCAGCCATCCGACCACTATGTTTACAGACAACATTTCACACAAACCTGAATGACAACTTGACAATGATAACTGAGGTACACGGCCTTAAAAAAAA
Source organism: Squalius cephalus (assembly GCF_949319135.1). Lineage (NCBI taxonomy): Eukaryota > Metazoa > Chordata > Actinopteri > Cypriniformes > Leuciscidae > Squalius > Squalius cephalus. The sequence goes on from NC_137122.1 coordinate 21,923,238, forward strand.
CACTAAACAGTTTAACACTTCACTTTATGTTTAATTGTTTCTGCAAATGTAAAAAAATGAGGTTAACAACAGAAAATTATTACAACAGCTTCCTCAAAATTTAGCTACAATATCTGAGTGAAAGACTTGGGACACCCTAGCAAAGCCATAGCAATAATCTATAACACCAAGCAACCACAAGAATACCTTATAAACTGCCTAGCAACTATATAGCAATTCCTTAGAAACCACCCTGAGCATTTTAGAAACAACCTAGCAACGGACTACCAACCATCTATAACACCTATCAACTATCTAGCAACCTAACAGCAATGCCTACCATCTGTAATACATAGCAACCAGCTAGCTACCACCAATAACACCCTAGAAATCATATAGCAATGCTTTAGCAACCATCCTGAACACCCTAGCAACTACCTAGCAATGCACTAACAGCTATTTGTAACAGCTAGCATTTTCCAAGCAACCACAACTACTTAACCATGACTACTCAATGCCATAACAAACATCTGTAACACACCTAACAACTACCTAGCAACCACATAGTAATCCTATAGCAACCACCAAGAACACCATAGCAACTGCATAGCAATACTCAGAGCACGATTACAACTGAATAGCAACACTGTAGCAAATTTCTGAACATTCCATAGGAACTACATAACAACGCCCAAGCAACCACACAGAACACCCTAGCAATGCCATAGCAACCACCTAGAACACCCTAGCGACTTATTATTATTATTTATTTTTTTGTTGTTTTTTTATTTTTTGGGGCAAAATATTCTTTAAAACCTCAATTGTAATTCTAAATATTTATTTAAAATCATGTTCTATTAAATATTAATATCATCCTCCTAGACAGGCTGGCCTCCCTTGGAGTTATGGGCACCTGTGTCTGTCTTCTGTGTTCAGAAGAGGGGCACCTTCTTTAGATTGTATTTTTCTGGTCACGCTCAGTTTGTGCAACTCAAAAACTTCAGATCCAAGCCATTGCAGTTTACCACTGGTGTTCCCCAAGGCTCAGTGTTGGGCCCTCTTTTGTTTATTATCTATTTACGGCCCCCATGGACATATTTTTAGGAAGTACGGTATTAATTTCCACTGCTATGCATACAACGACCTGTCTTCCATGCCTACTTCTGTTTTCCCTCCACTTTCTCTGTTCAGCTGTTTATCTTAAATAAAAATTTGGTTTTCATCTAATTTCCTTAAACTGAGATTCTCCTGGTTGGTACAAAATCTACTCTGGCAATAACTGATAGCTTATCTGTGACTATTGACCAGTCCATAGTATTTCCATCCACGCAGGTTAAAAGTCTGAGTGTCATCCTTGATAGTACCCTATCTTTTGAAGCTCACGTTCATAATATCATTCGTACTGAATATTTTAATTTACGAAACATAAAAAACACATAAACATATGTTTACGGACATATCTTCGTCCTTCCCTGACAACGAACAGCACAGCACTGCTATCCTTGTTAATGCCCTAGTTATGTCGGAGATAATAGCAATTCTCTTCTCTTTGGTCTTCCTTCTAAACATAAACTGCAGCTGGTCCAGAATACAGCTGCACAAATTATTTCCAGAACCCCTCCCATAGAGCACATTTCTCCTGTTCTTTAACACTCTTGAAGTTTTTACTTTACTTCTATTTTATTTAGTGTTAGTATTAGTATTTATTTTACTTCCGGTAAAATATCGAATTGATTTCAAAATCTTGAAGGCTCATAATAATCTAGCTCCTTAAGATCTCTATGATCTTCTTCAAATTTATATTCCTGCCCATACCCTCAAATCCTCTTCATCAATCTTTTTAGTCTTACCCAGGGATGCACCATACATGGGCCACCATATCGGTATCAGCCAATATATGTTCATTTTTAATGTTATCGTTATCGGCCCGATAAGACAATTTGACCAATATATTAAAGCTGATAAATAATGTATTATTTCCTTCCGCTGAGACACTTCAGATGCGACTGTTCAACATGATGGGTTTGAATTGCTTGAAATATGATTGGAATCACTTCAAAAACAGGAAAATACAGTTCAGTGCAACATGTGCAGCGCAAGTCTGTCATATCGGCTACATAAAATTATGTGAACATCATAATTGTGTCTTTGGGACATGGCTTTTAATGGTGAGACTTTTGTTTTTGTAATGGCTCTAAAAAATTATATATAAATTTGGATTTAGATTTATCGGCCAAGATATCGGTTATCGGCTTTCAAACTAAGAATTATCGGTTATCATTATCGGCCAAAATGTTCATATCTGTGCATCCCTATTATTACCATGGGTATAGGGCTTTTAGTTATGCTGCCCCTTCACCTGGACATTCGTAACAGCGACAGTCTTCACAGTTTTAAATCTTGTCTTAAAACTCATTTAAACAGGCTTATTTATGATTGCACATGAATTGAGCAATATCATATTCTTCAGTGTCTTAATGTATATTATAGTATGCTTTGTCTATTGTCGTTATACTGATGATTTTAGGAAGATTTGTAAGGTGACCTTGAGTGGCGTAGAAGGCGCCTCTTAAAAATATTATATACACAATTCTGTTATATTGCTGCAGCTAATAAATGCTTCTATATGACGGTCATCTTCACACACAGCAGAAAACTGAAAACTGAAATATATAAATAAATGACCATCAGATTTTAATGGAGATTGAAATCGGATTATAAATGATTTTGAGAGGCGGCCTGATAAACATTATGATTATCCTCAGTTACATCAGCTAGCGTGTTTGTATGTGTGTGTGTGTGTCTGTGTGTGTGAACGTAAACTAGAGCACTGGAAACACTGAGCGTGTGTTTTGGCTTATCTTTGCTGTAATGGCCTTACTGTATGTTAGCAAGAGTTCAATCATGTCTGTGAGACTTTTTTTTTTTTTGGTTGCATAAAAACTAAAAGTGGGTCTTTAGTTTAGCAGATTGAGTTTGAGAATACACACATACTGATTTCCATTTTATACTGTACAAACTGTATATTCTATCCTCTAACTAAACCTACCCATCACACAAAACTTTCTGCATTCATATATTTGAAAACATTTTGCTTGGTTTATAAACTGTTTTGCTCATGGGGACCAAAACAGATTTTTAAATTGTACAAATATTTCACAATATTACTGTTTTTACTGTATTTTGATCAAATAAATGCAGTCTTGATAGCAAAAGAGACACACATACATTAAATATCATGTATACATGTTAATTTTACTGTTTATTATTTCATGTATTGTTTTGTGTGAGGAGATCGTATTTCGCTGACACCGAATGAAAACTACACCTGAGCGCTCAACATCTCCACAACCGATCAATGAAAGACACACACAGACGCATACGAACGTGAGACAGAGAGAGAGAGAGAGAGAGAGAGAGAGAGAGAGAGAGAGAGAGAGAGAGAGAGAGAGAGAGAGAGAGAGAGAGAGAGAGAGAGAGAGAGAGAGAGAGAGAGAGAGAGAGAGAGAGAGGGACAGGAAGTCATTACTGAGCGTTGAATGGACTGATCCATTTCTCTTAGTGCTTTGAGCACTAATAAAAATTTAATTACCAGAAAGATTCATCCTGAGAAGGTCAAAAATCTTGTGAACTGATCTCAGAAAACAAACCAAATCCCCCTTGACTTGATTAATGCACTTCTGATGCACTTCTTACACCAGTCGTTGTGTGTTTGCCGATCTTTAGCAGTCATTCAGCTTGGTTTACACAGACTCAGGAGACAGAGATGATGTTTGTGAGAAAACACAACATCATTCAGTTCAAGAGCTTAGAAGCGCAGTGTGTGTTTGTCTAAGCTCACCGTGAACCTTCAAACCATTTAAAGTGTCCCTGTGGTGAAAATCAAGCTTTTAATGTTGTTTATATATCTATGTGGTATTTTAAATATGCTTTTAGACAAACCGAGTGCAAATTCATAAGTCAACACCACTGCAGAGCATTTTCTTCTTAAAACTGCAGTGAACCAAAGACAGTCTCAAAAACACGGTTTGAAATCGCTGGTGTTTCTGACGTCACAAACCATTGTATTCAATCAGATCAACGTGTGATCGTCAACGAGTGGATCTCTGAGCTGGTGCGAGTGAGTGGAGGCGGGGCTCATTTGCATATTCATAGAAGGCAAGAGCGTAGAGTTACATTTAAGCTATTTTAAGGCATTCTTCAAAGAAAAAGAAAAAAAATTAAATGGGTTTTAAGGGACAAAATGATTAACTACAGTGGGACTTTAAGTATTTTAATGTCGACATGAAACTCAAACTGCTTTTAGTTCCATGCATAATGTGACATATTTCAGAACAAAACTGAAAAAAAAGGACTTGGATAAGATTAAGAAGACATTTTTTATTTTTTTTATTTCTGATGAATCAATAACAAAACGACTACTTTACTTACTACAATTTTAATAAAGTAAATTTTGATTTTACGTTTGAGCATCCACACATCTCCAATCAGCTCTAGAGTTATAAGATCTGAGTCCTGAACTCTCTCATCTCGTCTCTGACACGGACCATCAGCGTTCAGGAAGCAATCAGACACAATCACGACTGTCTGTGAAATCACACTGACATCTCAGATGAAACTCTGACACGCACAGATGTATTATTCAGACATGTGAGAGTCACTTCAGAATGAATAATCTTAACCCATCACCCATCTAACAGACATCTTGCATTTTTCAAATATACATAGACTTAAATAGTCCTGCAGATTAGTTATTAACGAGTCGCTCAGCTAACGAGCTTATAGAACCTGCATGTGTATGCATTATACAAGAGTTTTAAAGAAAATGGTAGTTTAAAACAATTTTAAATGGAGTATAGCACATCACACTGTTAAATTTAATCGTTTTACTAGAAGTTCCTCAAAAAGGTTCTTGCAGTACCCAAATCATTTGCCAAAACAGCAAAGTTTAGAATCATTTTAGATGAAGTATAGCATGTCAAACCATTTAAAATAAAGCAAACATAGAAAAAATTATAAGAAAAAAGGAGTTCCTCAAAAAAATCAGCTGCAGAGTTAAAAGAAAAATCAAGCACAGCAATGTGGAAAAAAGGAAGATCATGTATAAATAAAATCATTTACACAGGGCCTATACACAGAAACACAAGACCTCAAAACATATACTAAAAATAGAAAATATCTGCAGATTAATTGCTCATATATTGGCTCTCTGCGTCCCGTTTGCCGAATTCCTTCCTGATATTATTCTTGAGGACGTCATGTGCTTTAAACATTGCAAAGACTCAAAAACAGCAATAGAGTGAGCCTTATTTTAGGCTGAGCTCTTTTTATCAAGTTTTTATAAACGGCAGGGCAGAGAGAAACTATATTGCAAAACTTTTATTTAGTTGTCTTAATGAATATAAACATTATCCGCCTCAATTGGGCGCATTTTAAAAACATTTAATGCACATCTTGGCCTTTCCATCCACCTTTTTTTATGCGATTTCCTAAAATTTGCACAAACTAATGTGGTATCACTTTAAGGTGACGTAGTTACATGTTACTAGATTTACTTAGTATAGTAATTACAGCAAATTATGCATAATTACTAGTAACTAGCTCTAAACCAAAGCCTAGCCATAACTTTATTGTAAGTACATGTAGTAATTAACATTACTCAGTACCTATTTGAGTTAGTACAATGTAACTACGTCACCTTAAAGTTTAACCAGAAATGTGGATGGAAACATAGCCAGTCAAAAATAGGTTCTTCCTGAAGCCATCAAACAAACTGAGGTGCAGCACCTGACATCACTTCCTGTGTGTACAGTGCCTACACTGACATCACTTCCTGTGTGTACAGTGCCTATCCTTCCACTATGAAGATTCTAATAGTTTCACATTCGCCCCTAATGACTGATCACTCGCTGAAAAACTGTCTGATGTTTCTGGACTTTGTGAGGATTTACAGCTGAACAGGAAGGGATAATAATTCACTGAACTCTATTAAAAGAAAAGCTGATTACATTTACATCATCTCTGACCCAGTTCATGATGAGTATTTGCTTTAAATGATGCTTTTCCTTTTTGGCTGATTTATAGTCACTATTGATGCATAGTTCGCCCCATAATTACAGTTCTGTCATTTACTCACCTTTATGTTGCACCAAACCTTCTTTCAATAAAATATTTTCTTCATATTCAAACTTGCATTAGACCTGGCAACAGTCTTGTGGACACAAGTCATATGTTATAATACTGTGGATTTTTGTGTGTGTAATTTTAGGAGCTTCAGATGCCAGCCAACATCCACGTTTCTCACACAGGTTTGGAACGAGATGAGGGTGAACAAAAAAAATAAATAAAAAAAATTGTGAACTGTCCCTTTAAGGCAAGACAAAAATAAAGAAGATTTTGGTCAATTTTGCTTCCATAACATGTCTTCTATCAGACTAGTGGAACATCCACAATACACATATAAGTGTTTATTATATCGCGCTTTATCTATTAGCATCTGTAGATTTCAATGATGATACATATCTTTAAACGTCTTGAGTTTTTTCTCAACTTCATAACACCTAACTTTAGTTTTATTCCTGTCTATATTCTGAAGATTTCTTCATATATCATTCACACTGTTTTATATACCATTTTCTTCCTAAAAACATGGCGTTTTCTGTCTGATGCCAGTTTTTTCTGATTTATGGAGTGATAAACAGTGATATCAAAAATCCCCACAGTAAAAGTATTTAGCTCTAATGCGTCAACAAAATTAAACAAGGATTCTGAACCAGGCTTTATCCAATGTCCAGATTTTTGTTCAGGAAACATAAGCAAATTAGTGCATATTTAATAAAATGATGCATTATTTGCATATTTAAACATACAATTTCATGAAGGAAGTATGATTATATATATATATATATATATATAACAAAAAAAGTACCCTAATAACCAGTGGTGCTTTGCAATAAAAAAAAGCAGGAGACTATACAGTAAGTCTACTTTTGTCACAGCATCTTCTATAATGAACACTAGACAAGGGTGAGGACATTTGCATCAAGCTTTCATGCACAAATCTGCCAAATGAGGTGGTCAAAATGTCTTCTAGTGTTGTCAAAACATCCCCGTCTCATATTACGTTTTGATGGTGCTCATGTTCTCTCTAATGTAAACAGATGCTGGTGAATTTCACCATAAGGGCCCTTCCAGCCGTCTGAAGGCGTTTCTCTCCAGCCACGATGGGCAGAAAGCTCGTAACCGGAGCGCTTGCATTATCAGCTGGGACACTCCAGGGCATTAGGGCTGCTTTCTGCTCTCCTCGCAGAAGAAAAACATTTGGACAATTGTTTTAGCAACCGACCCGCAGCAGGTTATTGATTTTGTGCGATGAGCTTTAATGCATCTAATGGGCTGCAAAGGCATGGGGTGAAGAGGGACACGGCCAGGCTTAAAGGATCATGGCACGGATCTTTCTCCAGCGAGCAAAATAGTTACACAAACATCTCATTGGAAGAAACATACCGCGCAAGTATACGAAAGCAGGGATGCACGATATATTGGCCACCATATCGGTATCGGACGATATATGTTCAATTTAATGGTATTGTTATCAGTACAATCAGAAAATTCGGCCAATACTGTATATTAAAGCTGATAAATAATGGATTATTTCCTATACAGCCGAGACACTGATGATGTTGACTTGCCTGAAATATGATTGGAAACACTTCAACAAAGGAAAATACCGTTCAGTGCAACATGTGCAGCGCAAGTCTGTCATATAGCCTAGGCGACATAAAATTATAATGAAAACATATTATGATTGTGTGTTTGGGACATGGATGTTAATGGTGAGACTTTTGTTTTTGTAAGTACTGTAGGCTCTCAAAAATAATATAAAAATTTGGATTTAGATTTATCGGCCAATATATCGGTAATCGGCTTTCAAATATAAAACATTATCGGTTATCGGGCAAAATTTTCATATTGGTGCATCCCTATACGAAAGCAGAACTGAATGCATGAGCACATGTGGGGAAAAGGCCACATGTACCTGCATTTCAAATTGCACATGCAAAACAACAAGCTAGTATAGATGCACTATAAAATGGTTTTCGTAGTACTGAAGAGGTTTGTAAATGCAAAATACTTTGGTGCGTAAGCTCAAAAAATTGTCCAACAAGAGGAGAATCTTGCACACAACGCTTTTATTCAGAGGCCAAAAAAGTGCAATCCGCTCAGTGTAAACATAAACTCAGTGTGTTTTGATTCACATCATCATCAGTGTCACAACATACCACAATATCTATTTATAGGGAGGTATTTGCATCTAATGAAATGCACTCAAAAAGTTACATTTAAAAATTCCTATATATTGTCTCCAATAGCATATAGCATTTTATCTCAACATTTTTTGATTTTTCTACATTTTTCAGTCTTTCTACTTAGCACTGAAGCATTTACTGAGTGAAAATCCCATCTTTTTTCCAAGAAAATCCTACTCCAAATGTGTGATCACCGTGCATAGAGTGTGTTCTTGGCCTAACTTTGCCTGTGAACATTAGTTCAGTTTAAGGTTTGTGCTGAAACATTAAAAACGAGTCTGATGGAGAACAGCTGAGGCAGTTTCTCGTCCAGAGGACAGCAAGTTCTGTACGAAAAGCTGTTTAATTTTTAATTCTTCCCTGGATGAAGCTGAAACATCGATGTGACAGAGAGCCTCTCTGGTGTTTTGTTCTATAAAGCAGTAAAGGCCCGTTCACACCATTAACAACAACTAGAACGAAAACTATATTAGTGTGCTGACCAACGGACGATAACGTTCTGTTTATTATAAGTGCTTACGCTGCAGTTTTGTCTCCAGCCGCTTTAAATGCTCAAACTCTTAAAAGACTGGTGGATTCTGACTGGCTGCCAATGTTTTTATCGTTCATCAGCTGAAAACATCATTCTGGAAGTGAGATTATCAAACGATATTGTTTTTCTGTGCTATAGTTGTGGTGGGGACATTTAGAAGAGAAAGACTGCAAATGTGTGTATCTACTATCTTATTTTGTCATGATTTAGTGTGTGTGCACTAGCATATAGATGACCTCAAATATAATAAAGATGGGGGATTTTTTTTTTTTTTTTTTTTAAGAAATAATTTAGATTCTTCCCAATCTAATGCTTCATAATTGGGGTTTGTAATTCAACTGTATAGGCTAATTCATATTACACCTTAAACATGCTAAATCCAAAGCTTTCTGATGACCACCGGACAGATACCAGTTGAATTATTCCTTCAAGGAGATACTCTTGATAGATTAGCTGACAAGACCATCATTATATTTAAAGGATTTATGAACACAAAACTAACACAGGTCTGAAACAGCTGCTGACCACCTTCACTTCAATGACAAACCAGCTGAAGCCTCCTAATCTAGAACAAAGATTACAAAAAGAGCAAATCTAGGTAATTTACACTAAATTACGCCAGCAACAGGATTATATTTCAGTCCAAATGCTAAATAAAGAAAAACAAATTCACAGAACTCATTATGTAAATGCAACACTGTAGTAAATCCTCAAGAGGTCGAATGAGGGCAGAGAAGTTCACCTGTGTTAGCAGTGGTTGCAGGTAATTATGGAAAATGTTATGATCTTGGTGCGGCAATTCTTTAATAAAGCAAAACTCTCAAAATAACAAGATACTCGGAATACGGGAACTATGAAAACTAGAACAGAACAGCACAATAATATCTAATGAAGATAGACAATAAACTGAGGAAAACAAAGTTAAATACACGGAGCAAACCAATCAACACAATGAATACCAGGTGTGCCAGTCAATCAAACAATGAAAAGCCATAGAAACTGATGAAAACCAAGGAAACAAAACAAGTTTGAGCTGAAGTAAAAATAAATAAAAGCTAAATAGAATGTTTAAAAAGAAATAAAAACAAAAATAAAACAATACAGAAGCACATAATAAAATTGCTAAAACTTACACTAAATTGAAAATATAAAAATAAAAGCAAATTTAAAATACTATAGCTACATTTACACAAATTTTCTGCCACAATTATTAAGATTGAACTGTAGGCTATAACGAAGTAACGAAGGCAGATACTGTAATATATATATATATATATATATATATATATATATATATATATATATATATATATATATATATATATATATATATATATATATATACAACCAGCAGCCTGCTCTCGACTGCCTGTCTTATAGGTTTTGATAGAAAGCAGAATTGCTATGTTCATTATATCTGTTGAGTGTACTTTACATTCGTATTCAATTAGCTTTTAAATTAAGACAGCACACACACACACAAATAAAAAATAGATTATGTGAAGTGCAAAAGAGCAACTGTGCAGCTCATTGACAGGAGCGACAGATGGTCTAAACTTACACGCATGGAGCCGCTGATGTTGATGGCCATCTCAGGTGTCAGAGAGAGGAGATGCCGATGCTTCTCACCTGAGCAGCTTCAGTTTCACCAACGAGTCACATCATCATAACGGCAATGAAGCGCGAGACAAATGAAGAAGATCATGTTGTCCTGTTGCGCTGCCGCGTTCGGTCATAAAGATCACATCCACCGAGACATTTCTGCGAAAACCAGCGTCAACTCCCTTGACGAGGCAGAGGAACAAGTTTTATTGGTCGCTCAGTTTAGATTGGATCGCATTCATAGCCTAAAATGTGTAGCATATAGTATTGAATAAAGGGAAGTTGTTTTCCGTGCGTCTGGGACAGATATTCACCCCCGGCACACTGGATAGGCTAAATGAAGTCCAAAATTAGACCCTAAAGTGCATCTTCGCAGACTCCAGGTAGGGTTCAGTAGAGAGTCTCTAGGAGTGCACAATTATCCGTCCTGCCCCTGTCATTCTGTGATGAGACTAAAAGCACGTAACCGTCACCCGGTGGTGCGCGCTCTGGAACTCGACCAGCCGCCTGCGCGCACCGGAGCGCAGTCATGTGATGGATGTTTGAGTCCGCCATAGAAGGGAGCGCTTTCGTTTTTACCATAGACTGTATTTTACTCTAACCGTATTACACTTGTTGCCATTTCGACCTCTAGCGGCAGTCGCACGGAACTTTGAAATTTGTCGTGAAGCAACCGTTAAAATTACCCTCGTCACCATAGTAAAATGAATGGTTTTAATGGATTTAATTAATGTCATGCATGTATGAATATATCCACGCAAAACAAATCACCCTCCATACAAAAACTAAAAAATAGTAGATTTTATAGAACTAATCACTTGATTTAATGATTACAAAATAATTATTTCTGCCATGATTATTATTATTATTATTACAGAAAGTGTTTAAAGAACAACGTAAAGTGTTCAAATTTTTGTAATTCTAGCTTCGCACTCATAGTTTTCGTTAGAATACATCACATCCGGTCGACTAGTCGTTCAAATATTTCAATGCATCCGATGCTCAAATCGGATCCAAAATTTTCACATACGCATATGGATCAGAACTGCACACACAGCTCCCGTACTACTCTCCATTGGAAATAAATGACTTCCAGTCCAACGGCTGTCGTTTGTCGCAGTGAACAGGCAGATTTGAGCAAAGTGAAATTCACATTGAAGCTCTAGGACAATAAAACCTACAATTACATTTTTGGGGGGTAAACAATGATTCACCATAAGTCACTTGCAGAAGCCAACTGCAAAATCCCCACTGATAAATTTACACCCCTCAGTGTACATTGTGTCCACACTACAGGATGTTAAAATAACTCTGAAGCAGTGTTGAAGTTAATGAGATAATTAAGTGATTAATTAAGTGATGATTGAGCATTAGTGATGAACACCTGATGTAAGCAGACTCACTGAAGGAAAGAGAAACAACAAGAAAAGAAAAAAAGAGAAACACAATGACTACAACTGACTTCCAGCCATTACACATTATGCACTTGTTTGACAGTTTGACTTTATGTCAGACGTCTAGAAAAGTTCTTATTGAGAATTAAAAGAAGTTTAGAAGTTAATGTTTTAATGAAATTGTCATTTGAAGTCACCATTATGGTGATCAGGGTTTGCTTTATTTGATCTCTTGACCCTTTACTTTTAATATTAAATTTTCTCTGGCTGATCCAACTTTGTGTTAATCCCAGATCCAGCAGTATTATAAAAATCAGTTAGAAGATTTTAACAAACATGAGCACAAAAAGTTGACTTTCACTGACACACACAGATATAAACAATCAGCACATGAATCTCAACAATGGTGACAAACAACAAATCAACATATTCAGATAATTAGATCAACTCTGACCATCAAACAACTAAATGTCATAAAAACAACAGCAAAGAATAAAAGCAAATATTTAGAATTAAACAAAATAATAGGAAAATTCAGCTGCATCATTTATTCATGCTACAGTGCTTGCTGGGAGTTTTGTACTATGCTGGTACCCAGCATGCATTGCAGCAAGGTATTTTTCATTTTCACCATTGTTGAGATTCATACGCTGATTATTGATGTCTGTGTGTGTCTGCAAGTCATCGTAGACTTTTTTCTAACTGATTTTTATAATATTGCTGGATCTCATGCTGCAGTAACATAGGGTTTGTAGCGACTGGCTAAACCAACCGTCTGCTAGCTGTCTCACGTCACCAAGGTCACATAAATCCCATCACATAGAGCCTCTTTCACCTAGATATCATCATATAGAGACTGTGTCTGTTCCCCGAATTAGGAAATACAAAAAACTCCCAAACCCATTTAAGTGTACATTTTTTATTGATGTTCAACAAATAAAAAAACAGATATAATACAGATGAACAACTGATAAAGCTCGGGTTGCTGAATATTCAATTCCTTTCTTCAAAAGCACTTCTTGTTAATGATACAATTACAGATCATAACCTAGATCATGAACTCAGACGATTACATTACTTTAAATTAGAAAAATTACATTCATTCATTGCTATAGAGGAGAGGAAGAACTGTCTAAACTATTTAAATCATCTAAATAAACAACATGTTTGTTAGACCCTATACTAAGAGATCCTCTTCTTAATATCATTAATTCATCTTTGTCATTAGGATATGTACTGACATTTTTTAAGATGGCTAAAACCTCTTATTAAAAAATGCAACTTGATCCTAGAGAATTAGTCAATTACAGGCCAATCTCGAATCTACCTTTTCTGTCAAAGATACTAGAAAAAGCAGTATCTTCACAACTATGTTCCTTTTTAGAAAGAAATAATATCTGCGAGGATTTTAAATCAGGATTTAGACCGTACCATAGTACTGAGACTGCTCTCATCAGAGTTACAATTGATTTGCTCTTATCATCCGATAGTGATTGTATCTCTCTAGTGTTACTTGACCTTAGTGCTGCATTTGACACTATCGACCATATGGAATTCTAATGCCATGGAATTGCATTAGCATGGTTTAAATCATACTTATCTGACCGTTATCAGTTTGTAGCAGTAAATGAAGAGATGTCTTATCGATCACAAGTTCAGTATGGTGTACCACAAGGCTCAGTACTAGGACCGTTGCTGTTCACTCTGTACATGCTACCATTAGGAGATATCATTAGGAAGCATGGCAATATTTTTCATGGTTATGCTGATGATACTCAGCTATATATTTTTTTGTACCCGACAAAACTTTCCAATACACAAAATGAATGGAATTGGTTAACCCTGGTTTAAAAAAATTGGATAACTAGTAATTTCCAACTACTTAATTCTGAAAAAAAAAAAAAAAAAAAAAAAAAGAGTTTCTAATTATTGGACAAAAAATCTCTGCACATAGTAACATAGAAATATTAACAATAATTGTGTTTTATCATTTTATCAAGTCAAAACTAAGTTTCACATAATACAAGTATAAAAAATAACTGTAAAAGGACATATTGTAACGGTCACCAGCTGGAGTGCCCTTGAGAGCCACCAGAGGGCACTCCACAACAGACTATTGTCATTCCCTCACAAACTACATCTCCCATAATTCTCTGCCTGGACTCATCAGCACTCATTGTTTTCACCCGTGTCTCATCTTCTTGTTTGCTCGCCCTATATAAGCCTGGTTCTTTCTGTCATTCCCTACCAAGTTGTTAGTTGTTTACACTGCATTTCTACTGTTTTCCATGTTCCTGGTTTTTGATATCTGCCTGTGTCCTGGTTATTCCCATGTTCTTGGTTTTGATCTCTGCCTGTCCTTGGATTTTCCCTTTTGCCTATGTCCCTGTGACCCTGTTATAGTTTGGACTGATTACTCGGTGTTTATGACCTCTTGCCTGTTTTCGACTTTGGATTACCCTCTGTTCAATAAAACTGCATTTGGATCCTCAACCTTCTTGCCTCGGAGATATAAGAAGATTTTTAACAGATGAATGAATTGTGTCGCCAATGATTTAACAATATTTTTGTATATCAACACTTTCATTAAAATCCTTATCATTTTGGGCTCATAATAGTGCTTAAGCACTTTTGATTAGTATTAAACAGTAACATATATCAAACATTTTGTTTTATCAATGGCTATTTTTATCGCTCTGATGAATGTAATAGATCCTAATTTCTTACTAAAGGATGGTGCAAAAACTCTGTCCACTCCATTGTAAACTCAAATCCAAACTCTCAATGGCATCCTGTTTTGAGTATTTTCTCCATTCATCTGGTATCTCACCCTTCCCCTTAAATGTTTTATTGTAGTACTTTTCCAGATCTTTCTGGAATCTGCACACAAACCACTTCCAGTACATCAGATCAAAGAAGTCAGAGGAATTTATGCCCCACTTTGCATAAATGCCACCTGCCCTTCTGTATTTTTTATATGGAAAACTTCCACTTGATGTGTAAAAATGCTGATCACTTTTCAACAAATCTGTGCAAATATCAGCACAGAGATTCTGTGTTAAATCGTAACACGTGCCATTAATTCCTCTTACACGATGGAAAGCAACACTGTGATCTCCAGGATGGTTTTCCATGGAGTTGGTGCAGACGGCACTACAGAACGGACACTGGACCCAACAGCACTGGCAGAAGTGATCAATCAGAATCTCATCTGGTCTGAACTTATAGTCCAGATTTACTGGAGAGGTCTTTGTGTTGAATCTACTGCTAATTTCTGACATTATAGCAGGAAGCTCTTGTCTTATCACACCTTCTAGGAGGTTGAAATCATCAACATCATCATGTTTAACTCCAATGAAGTCTTTTTCAGAGAAGATCAGCTCATCTGAGAGCTGCTGTGTGAAACTCTTCAACCACAAACCAACATCTCCACTGTTCACTTGAACATGTTCAGTAGATTCATGAGCTGCTTTCATGATCTTCTGCTTTAGGAGTTTAATGTTCTGCTTCATCTTGAGAAAAACACTGACACTGAACTTATCAGTGATGTACCGACTGACTTCATCTCTGATGAAACTCTTGAGGTGATCTCTGGGATTATGAATATAGTTTATGTACTTGTCAAAATCCTCCTCTTCTGCCAGTGTCTTCAGGATGTGTTTCTCCAGTTTTGATCGGTTTCCATCCAGTGATTCACAGTTTGATCTCATTTCATCTGTCAGATCTCTGGCAGTCTTCTTGTAGACACTCTGCTCAATGGGCTCTTTAAGTTTCTGACAGATGATCTCTCCAAAAACGACAGCTGATGTTGATCCATGACAGTATTTCTGGAAAATACTATAGTACTCTTCTCTCTTGTTCTCAACATATATTACTGGATCATTGTCTGTCTTAAACAATCTGTGTTGGTCAGTTATCATCTTGTTTGCTCTCTTACAGATGGAAAGAATCAAATCCATGAAGAATTCATTATTGAACACATATTGCTCTGATCCTTCCTCATATTGTATTACTCTTGTCTTGATGTAATCTATGAGTTGTTGAATGCAGCTGATGTCATAGCCCATCTTTGAAATTTTAAATGACTCAATTGTCTTGTCTGTCTGCTGAGCAACATCTGTGATAAACATTCTTATTTGGTCTTCATCCTCTTGAGATAGAATGTAACCAAGCTTCTTCTTAGCTTCTCTGATGGCATTTGTGAAAGCTCCTGTAATTCCACTGGATTTCTTTATATCTACATAATAAGAATAATTTATTACAGAAAAAATATCCCCCCTCTCCCTCCAGTGGTCTACAGGGAGACATATCTCATAGGTGTCATTTAGGATCTTTCTCACATCTCTCATTATATCAATGTCTCTGATTACAGGAGTGTCTCTGATGATCTTCTTCACACTCTGTTCGCAAAACAAATTAAACTCTTTCTTCAGTATTTCTTCATCATTTGTTTTGTCTTTGAGTTTTAAGGCAAGTTCTTTGCTCTTTTCATAGAGAGTGTTTTCATAATGTTTCTTCTGAGCATCAATCTTTTTCTTCAGGTCTCTCTGAAGAATCTCATTTATTTTCCTCTTTGTTTCTCTCACAATGTTTTCCTGAAGATCTTTGATTTTGAATTCAAATGATGTTTTCCACTGAATCAGTATATCCTTATCTGTGTCTTTCTCAAAGAAGTCTGACATTGATTTCTCCACTTCTTCACTCGTCTTCTTCAGTTCTCTTTGAAGATCAGTTTCCTCAACTTCATGAATTGCTTCATTTTCTATTCTGTTGTGTAGTTTGGTCTCAATTTCCATCATAGCACTGCGAAGACTCCAGGACCACTTGTTGTATTCGTTCTCTAGTCTCCTGCAGGCTTTGTTCTTTAAGAATTAAAACCAACAAAAATCATCCATTATGCAAAGACTTTGGAAATAATAGTTTTCTTAAAGGGATAGTTCACCCAAAAATGAAAATGCTGTCATCATTTACTCTTCCTCAAGTTGTTCCAAACCTGTATGACTTTCTTTCTTCTGCTGAACACAAAAGAAGATATTTTGAAGAAAGTCGGTAACCAAACGACTGATGGACCCCATTGACTTCCATAGTAGGAAAAAAAATACTATGGAAGTCAATGGGGACCAGCAACTGTTTAATTACCAACCTTCTTTAAAATATCTTCTTTTGTGTTCAGCAGAAGAAAGAAAGTCAAACAGGTTTGGAACAACTTGAGGAAGAGTAAATGATGACAGCATGTTCATTTTTGGGTGAACTATCCCTTTAAGATCTAAGCTACTTTAACTGTATGACTTTGATGGTCTAAACCACATCCCTAACAGTACAAACTTGAAAGTCCAAAAGTGACATGAACACCCACCTGTTGTGAAGCATCAGTTTCAGTGTAGAACCGCTTCATCATGTTATCTTTCTCTCTTTCACATTCCTCTCTCAACTCCACTCGTCTCCTCTTCAGTTCATCTTCATAATATTCATAATATTTCATTTTCTCTTCAAAATCATTTTGTTCCTCTTCGTGCTGTTTTTCAAGGAGTTTCAGTTTCTCATTGAAAGTCTTTTGTTGATCTTCTCTCATGTTTCTTTCTTCTTTCAGTCTCTTTTCTAAATCCTCTAGTTGTTCTCGTCTCTCTTTTTCTATTTTCCCTTTCTCTCTAATTATTCCCTCCATTTTACTTATGAGTCTCTGATTCTGTTCATCAAAAATATGTCTCTCTCTTCCTCTTCTGTTTTTACCCCCCTCTTCTCTTCTCTTTTGCTCTTTATCATGACTCTGTCTTTCTTCCTCCATCATCTTCATTCTCTCTTTCTCTTCTTCTAGTTCGTTCATCAGTTTTTCTCTTTCTCTGTTCAGTTGATCCACTCTCTCCATAAGGATCGTCATCTGTTTTTCTTGTCTTTCTCTTTCCATTTGTCTGAATTTCTTACACGAGTAGAAACTCCCCCCGTTTACTTTCACCATGTCGTCTATCTTCTCCAGTAGATCAGACACCTGTGTTTGTTCTCCAGTCTGATTATAATTGAACACATGATATCTGTTTCCACACGCTTCAATCAGGTTTCTGATCACAGATCCAGGTTTTCCTAAAAACTCTTCAATGGTTTTGTCCTTTAGATAATCTCCTCTGGTGAAGAGCACCATGGTGAACAGCAAAGAGTTTTGACCAAACGTCTCTTGGATGATCTTCACTGATGTTGCGTCTTCTTGAGTGAATCGTTGTCCTAAATTGAGCACAATGATGAACACATGCGGTCCAGGCAGGATCATGGAGATGCAGTTGCTGATTTCTCTCTGGATCTCTTCATAAGTGAGTTCAGTATCAAACAGTCCTGGAGTATCGATTACAGTAACACGTCGCCCGTTGATTTCAGATGTTTCTCTCTGAGTCTCTTTAGTTATTGACTGGTGAGATAATTCTGCCTTAAACACATCTCTTCCTAAGATTCTGTTTCCTGTCGCACTCTTCCCAACTCCAGTTTTTCCCAGCAGCACAATCCTCAGTTCATCTTCACTCTCTGCTGAACCTGTAAAAGAGGAAGTCCATCAACATGTTAAATTTAATAAAACATCAGAGGTGAAAATTGCAAGCAATATTTTGCACCTGAAGTGTAATGCCAATTTGAATTAATTGGTTATGTTTAATCTGTTATGGATCAAAATGAACTAAACTACTTTACTACACTCAAAGACTCGTGGACTGGTGGAGCAATTCAGTGATACATCATCTCTACATATTTTCTTCAATTAAGGCTTGAAATCCTCATGTTAGCACAATGGAAACATGAGCTCCAGAAGTTACAGATGTGATGTGGTCACCTTCTGACCTATCTGTAGGTCTGTTGAATAAGTTATTAAGGGGGGTTATAAAACTTATAAAATAAAGCAAACCTTGTATAAAATATTGACTGCATCATCATGGCCCTACAATTCAAGTCCATTTGAGAGAATACATCACCAGATGACAGCGATTTAACCTGTACTCACG
Source organism: Squalius cephalus (assembly GCF_949319135.1). Lineage (NCBI taxonomy): Eukaryota > Metazoa > Chordata > Actinopteri > Cypriniformes > Leuciscidae > Squalius > Squalius cephalus. The sequence continues at coordinate 21,942,034 of NC_137122.1, forward strand.
ATCTATAACAGAGCTGCTGAATCTTCTTCCTGAGGATCTACTTGGTTGCAACTACACTTTGAAGGTATTTTATGTGAAAATGTCTTATATAGACCAGAGGAGTATAAACGTTAGCAAGTGACTGTTTTGTTGTGCTGTTTTTCCATGTATGTGATTTTTTTTATATGTCACAAACAGACAACATATGCAGCTCAGCAACAGTGTTTCAATGTGTGGCGAGTGTTTATGGAACAGGAAAAAATTACACAGACTGAATTCTAATATTGTTCATTTGAATTTTAGACACAAGGTCACGTGACTTTTATCAATACTAAATTACTTTCTTGTTACTTTTACAGACTGTATTTTTAAACACCAAATTAGAAAATTCCAGAGAATTGTAGTAGTTCTGTAATTAGCAAAAATTATCAATTTGACTATTCTAATAATCTACTTTATATATATATATATATATATATATATATATATATATATATATATATATATTAGGGGTGGCACGGTACATGAAAAAACATCCGAACCGTTCGGTTCGCTTGTCTCGGTTCGGTGCGTGTGTGCGTCGCACGGTTCGACGTATGCGCATGTAGCCTCGTGCCCGTGCTAATGCAATGCTAAATCATAAATCAGATGTATGTAGAATAACATTACGATGTCCAGCAATCGATTTAAATAGTGCACTGGGTTTTTAATGAGATCTACTCCACTATATGTTGTTTTTTCACGTGAATATACATATATCGACTGTTTCACATATGTACTTTAATGGTCCAGTGGCAGAACTTTTGCCAAGTGTGTCAGAGGTTCTGAGTTCTAATCCGCACTCGTATATATTTTTTTTCTTTTTCATCAAAACCGATTATGTTTATCAGTGGTTGTATATCATGCAGGGACAGATGTGTGAATTTTGTTTCGTGATTTCACCGGAAAGAATAGAGAGTCTCCACAACGGATTGAAGCGCGCGTCCGAGTGAAGACTGTGCGGCGTGTACGCGAGCCACAAGAGAACACTGTATCAGCGCCACTGATCGCAGCGGCAACGAGCACTTTGATCACTTGATTAAAAAAAAACACATTTCAGCGCTAGATTGCTTATTATTTAACAAACGAACGAAAAGAATACTTAGTTACCTGGAGATGATTTATGTATTTGTATTGGTACATCCGTGCCGCGAGATGTTTCAAAAGTGGTGGGGACTGGGGACAATATCGACCCTGGCAAAAAATGGTGGGGACATGTCCCACCCGCAAATTACGCCTATGATGAAGAGACACAAGGAGAAATTGACGAACTGTACGACACAGCCCACGTAGCTCTCACTATATGGATGGACCTCCAGGGCCACTGAAAGTTCGGTAAAGTTCGGTAACCGCTCACTCACTCACCATATTACTTCGAAATGGGAAATGAGAAGCTGCGTTTTGCAAACACGCCCCATTTATGAAATAAATAAATTAATAATTAGATAATTAAGCTATGTATCATATGCTGAAGTAAATTTTTGGAGTGTTAAAGATTAAAAGAAAAAATAACAACAAGAACCGTACAGAACCGAAAACCGTGACCCTAAAACCGTGATACGAACCGAACCGTGGGTTTTGTGAACCGTGCCACCCCTAATATATATATATATTTTTTTTTTTTAAGACTCAAACAGATTTTCTGGACATTACCTGATAGTAAATGTGTCTCTAGTGAATGAATTTTCTTCTTCATCTCTTCACATTGCAGCAGTTTTTTCATCTGAACCTCAAAAAATGTCTCTGTGGAGAAAAACTCTCCTCTGTTTTCCTCCAGCATCTGCTCAATGTTCTCCATCAACGTTGACACTTGTGTGGTGGGACCAAAGAAATGATGTCGTCCTCCAAAACTCTCAATGACAGACTGTGTTTCTTCATTGAGTTCTGCTGTCTGATTCTCGGAATTCTGCATTATGAGGATCATGATGTGTTTGTTGATTCTTGAGCTGAAGATCCTATGGATCTTCTCCATTTCTGCTTTGTCTTCATTATTGAGTGGATCAGGAATAATGAGGAGGAAAACATGAACTCCAGGATCACAGCGAGACACACAGCGGAGAGTCTGACGCATCATTTCCTCCTCTGAGAGCCGAGTGTTGAACAGAGATGGAAGCTCCACCAGACTGATCACACGACCATGAAGCTCCACGTCTGATCTTCTGTCTGTCTGCTGCAGGATCTGCTCTGATATGGAGGATTTTAATGTGCCGTCGCTCCCACACACAACCAGATTCAGCTTCACACCCTCTGAAACAAATAGATGAAAAGCATTTTTACCAAAAAACATCAAATATCATCCCACTCACGTATTTCTGTGGCTTGTTGCTTTATTGTGAAATAATGTGAAGCTTCAGCACAATCCAGGTGCCGTCCATCATTCATTTGTACAATGTCCTCAAACGTCTGCAGAAGATCATCAGAAGAGCTGCTTCTCTGAAGACTGAAGTGTCTGTTGAAGCATTTCTGAATGATTTTCTGTAGGATGTCATTGGTTTCAGTCGGCTCTTCTGTCGTGAGCACCATGGTGTGTTGATGAACCTGCTCAGAGAAAGAGTCCAGAACCTTCTCCACACACTTTTGATCTTCTGCTGAACACTGATCATGTTTGAGGAGCAGAACGATCACATGAGGTCCTGGATTAGACAGATACACACACTCTCTCACAGTCTGTGTGATCTGATGATCTGAGATGTTTGTCTGGAGCAGCTGAGGACTGTTGATGACGCTCACACATCTGTCCTTCAATCTTCCTCCGACTCTCTCTACAACATCTGGAGGAGCTTCACTGTCAAACGCTGCTCGCCCCAACAGGAAGTTTCCCACTCCACTGTTTTCTGACACACTCTTCCCCAGTAGAACAATCCTCACTGCAAAGAGTAAAATCAGACATTTAATATTCACATTCCTCACATCACACAATAACACAGAGCACATGTGATATGTATCACGTTATTATGCTAATCTTTTCATCAATGAGTTTTAATCAAACATCATAGTTATTCAAAAGAAATTACAAGAATCCACAAGTGAGAGGTCTGAATTTATCTCTTTTGTTTTGTGAATCAGAAAGCTCACACATGCCTGAATCATTTACCATATTTTCACTTAGACAGTGGCTTTTGTCTCACATTCATTGTTTTTGTCTGATGCAAGAGATCCACGTCCGCCTGACTGAAGATGTGCCATATTGTGCTGACTATCTTTGGGTGGAATCTTCATTCCACCGGAGATGGGCCACTGCGAGACAGCATGTCTGCTCCTGTATTCATGGAGCCTGGCACATGTGATGCCCTCACAGAACGAAGGTTACACTGTGCCCATAGGAGAAGATGGCTCACCATTCTGCGCAGAGGGCAACACCTGAGAACCCTTGGTGGTTTATATAAGCAACCACCGTAATGCTGTCCAATCGGAATTACCCGCATCATCTCAAAGCAGTTGATGTGCCAACTCATCATGGGGGCTGTCCTGAGGCTGAAGCCTGGCCCGTCTTGGCAGCGTCCATTAAGACCACCTTCCTTCTGGAAACTGATCCCAGTTCTATCCCTGTCTGATATAGGTGGGGCAATTTCAAAGGCACCAGGCACCACTTTGAGGATGTGCTGGCCCGTACGCCATGATCGGAGCGTGACCCTGGCTTTTAGCCAATGTTGGAGTGGACACATTTGGAGCAGACCCAGCGGACCCAGCGAAAAGGGAGACTGCTGTCATGAGGCCCAAAAGCCTCTGGACCTTTTTGAGGGGAAAGAAGTTCCCCACTTTGAACAAGGCCACCAGGCTCTGTATTTTCAGGGAGCACTCTGGTGAAAGCCAAGCCTGCATATGGGCTGAATCTAATGTCGCTCCCAAGAATGAAATTCGCTGGCTGGGGAGTAGCAGCCTTTTGCTGAAGTTGGACCAGAACCCCAAGCTCTCCAAGTGACTGAGGAGTAAGGATCTGTGTGTACATAGCTCCAGTTCCGATTGGGCCAGAAGCAACCAATCGTCAAGGTAGTTGAGGATGCGGACTCCCATCTGCCTCAGAGGGGAAAGGGACGCGTCTATACACTTTGTTAAATTACATGGTGCTAGAGACAGTCCAAATGGCAGAACTGTATATTGGTATGCCACCCCCTTGAACGCGAATCTCAAGAACAGTCTGTGATGGGGGGGGGGGGGGGGTATGGGCTATCTGGATATGAAAGTAAACGTCTTTCAGATCCACCAATAGGATCAATTCTCTGGATGAATTTTCATGAGGATTTGTTTCAAAGTTAACGTTCTGAATGGCTGTCTTGTGAGGAAGTAAATCAGACATCTCAAATTGAGAATGGGCCTGAGGCAACATCCTTCTTGGGGATGAGAAAATAACGGCTGTAAAAGCCTGATTTGCTGCGGTCCGTGGGTGGGCCAAGGTGCACGGTAACGGCTTCTCCTAATAGGGGGAGCTTAGTGTATACTTTTTCCTCTGTGCTGTCAACCATGGTGAAGGCAGAACTGTGTATGTATGTTGAGCAGGGGCACGCCATCCTTTGGTAAGCTCCTGGTGGACCTCCAGAAAGAACAAGGCGAGAATGGTCCCTTTAAGGAAGGTGATCCGGGAATGCAGCGATGCAAGACTCATATTCTTGCAGTGCAGGCAGGTGGAGTCAAAGAGCGCAGATTCTGTATGGGCATGTCAGGTCAGGTCACCTTAATTTATATAGCACTTTTTACTATACAGATTGTTTCAAAGTTGCTTTACAATGATAGCAGTAAAATAATGTAACAAAGTTTGTTTCTGCAGTACAGCAGGTCTAGAAGAAAATAGTGTCATAGTCCCGCTTAAGTAAGTTCAGAGATGGTTAATTTTTTGTTGTAAAAATGTTATTCATTTAATTCATTTATAAAGCCGCTCTGTAGAAAACAATGTCATCGTCCAGTTCAGTTCAGTTCTTATATAATGGTGTCAATGCAGGCAGATCAATAATATTGTTGAATATTAAAAGTCCCAAACTAAGCAAGCCAAAAGCCAAAAGCGACAGTGGCAAGGAAGCAAAACTCCTTCAGGTGACTGAATGGAGAAAAAAACCTTGCGAGAACCCAGTCTCAGTCGGGGGGCCAGTTCTCCTCTGGCCAATGAACGAACAGTGTATGTTTATGATTCAGGCAGCATTATCCAGTTCCATCTGGTTGAAGGTCAGAGTCATCACGTCAGTATGGAGACGGGTTTGTTGAGGATCAGTGCCACTGGCTGTCGTGTCGATGAGGCCTTAACAGGGGAGAGTTTAGTTGACACAATCTCTGCTGACACTTCAGGGATGCGTTGTGGTCGTGTCTAAGCGCAGGTCCACCATCTGGTCTGGATACGGCCTGAATCTGGCTGACTACATCATGCGTTGTGGTCATGTGTAGGTGCAGGTCCTCCATCTTATCTGGATATGGCCTAGATCTGGCTGACTTCATCATGCGTTGTGGTCATGTGTAGGTGCAGGTCCACCATCTGATCTGGATATGGCCTGGATCCGGCTGACTACATCATGCGTTGTGGTCATGTGTAGATGCAGGTCCTCCATCTGATCTGGATGTGGCCCGGATCCAGCTGACTACATCATGTGTTGTGGTCGTGTCTAGGCGCAGGTCCACCATCTGATCTGGATACGGCCCGGATCCGGCTGACTACATCATGCGTTGTGGTCATGTCTAGGCACAGGTCTAACATCTGGTCTGGATACGGCCTGGATCCAGCTGACTACATCATGCGTTGTGGTCATGTCTAGGCACAGGTCCAACATCTGGTCTGGATACGGCCTGGATCCAGCTGACTACATCATGTGTTGTGGTTGTGTCTAGACACAGGTCCACCATTTGATCTGGATACGGCCTTGATCCGGCTGACTACAGTGAACCTCGGGATAAACAGAAAGACTAATATAAGCGTAGACACCATTTTGGTTACAATATAGCGAGCACATCAGGTGTTATAGGAAGTGTTCCCGGTTCCGGCTGACCTAGTTTATGCAGCCTAACAATCATTTTACTAATTTGAATAATATAAATGTATAATGTTCTATAGTGTATGTCAGGTTAAAGAGATGTGTTTTTAGTTTAGATTTAAACTGACAGAGTGTGTCTGCTTCCCGGACAATGTTAGGAAGACTGTCCCAGAGTTTATGTGCTAAATCGGAAAAGGATCTACCGCCTGCAGTTGATTTTGACATTCAAGGTATTATCAACTGGCCAGAATTTTGAGATCGCAATAGACGTGAAGGACTATAATGCGTTAAGAGCTCACTCAAGTACTGGGGAGATAAAGCATTTAGTGCTTTGTAAGTAATCAGCAATATTTTAAAATGTATAAGATGTTTAATAGGGAGCCAATGCAGTGTTGACAGAACCGGGCTAATATGGACATACTTCCTGGTTCTAGTAAGAACTCTAGCTGCTGCGTCCCAGGCAGGTGATGCACCGTGTAACACCTGTAAGACTGAAAATACTTGTTGGGGCCTGGTCTAAGGGACAAAATGGCCCTGCTGGCTAATTAACATTCAACCTCCCCCATACAGCCTTTCTTCCCCTCAGAAACAACAAAGAACCTACACAAGAACATGGTTTAATGTGAATGTTTACCATTGACTGTTATGTTTTTGGTGTCATTTGAAATGTCTCAAAGTGAGTGGTACAGATATCTCATATCCAGATAGATAAAATAAAAGGTAATAAGGTTTATAGAAGTTTAGAGAAAACTGGTTAAGCCATTTGAGGGTGGTCTCCCCATCCCCCATGTCACCTGGTCAGAAAGATAAAGGAAGATGTGCTCCGGCTCTCTGGGCTTCTTTGCTGGACAAAAATGGAATAGGTGGTCTTCTCTCTCTCTCTCTCTCTCTCTCTCTCTCTCTCTCTCTCTCTCTCTCTCTCTCTCTCTCTGGTAGGCTACAAGCTGGGTAAGATTATTTGGTGTAACCAATGTATAACCATGTTCTAGATATTTGAATTGATTGTGGAATTGATCTCTGATATCTGAAATATTAAATTGTTACATGTGATTATTATAACTGATTTTGATATTGTTCATTTAATGGTTAAAGGAATAGTCAAACATTCGCTCACTTTTAGTGAGGCACAGATGTTATTAAAACCTTTCATTTATGGAGTCAGATGAATTAACGAGTGAATACATGATTAATGTATTGCAAATTTAACCAACCAATACTTTGCATGAGTGAGGACAGAACACGTGATACCTTCCCCGTGTATTGGCGAACCGGCAATTGGACCAATATAGCGGGCCTTACACACCCATAAGCACATACATAACTTCAATTTGGCAAATACCCAAACTCGATAACATTCTTCCCCCCTATGTATTTAACATGTACTTCCCATGGCTATCCCTGTAATAATTAGTAATTAATGGATATAAGTAAAGCAGGAGATGAGCTGTTGTAGAGATTCTGAAAGAACTGTCATGTTCTGAGGTAAGCAGATTTGTTTGACAGAATATGCATGTAAATGAAGTACTTTAGAATTCAATAGATAATCATTAAGATATCAGATTTCTCTGTGTTCATCACCTGTGCTTTCAGTGGTGGTCATGTTTATATTTTGTTTTCTCCTCCTTCTCCGAACCATGTTCTTTGACTCCTTACGTCTGTTCATCATCCTGTAAGATATTTCAGCAAAGTGATTCAGTGATTATTGGAAATAATCGCATTATTGGTGCACATGTAAACGTCACTGAAAGAAAGAGAAACACAAGAACTACAACTGACTTTAGCCACAGCCTTAGATGAAATCAACTGAAGATAAAAGAAAACACCAACAATGAAACTTAGCCCATGATTTACTCACCCTCAACTCATCCTAGGTGTATATGACATTCTTCTTTCAGACGAATACATTCAGAGTTATATTAAAAAAATGTCCTAGCTCTTCTAAGCTTTATAATAGCAGTGAATGGTTGTTTCTGTTTTGAAGTCCATAAAAGTGCATCTATCTATCATAAACAAACTCCACATGGCTCTGGGGGGTTAATAAAGGCCTTCTGAAGCGAAGTGATGAGTTTGTTTAAGAAAAATATCCATATTTAACACTTTACAAAGTAAAATTCTAGCTTCCGGACAAACAGCCATCCGCAGTCTACTTACGGCCAAAGCACAACTTACGCAACTTGTGACGTCGGAAGTTTGGCCTCATCGACAAACAACCTCCTCAACAAACTCGTCTCCATACTGGCGTGATGACTCCAATCTTCAACCAGATGGAACTGGATATATTCCGATTATTCCAATCCAATCTGACTTCTGAACTGTAATGCTGCCTGAATCATAATCATACACTGTTCGTTCATTGGCCAGAGGAGAACTGGCCCCCCGACTGAGTCTGGTTTCTCCCAAGTTTTTTTTTTCTCCATTCAGTCACTGATGGAGTCATAGTTTCTTGCCTCTGTCACCTTTTTCGCTTTTTTTCACCTTTGTTGCCATTGGCTTTTGGCTTGCTTAGTTGGGGACATTAAATTTAACATTAAATTGAATATTCAACAATAATATTGATCTGCCTGCATTGACACCATTATATGAGAACTGAACTGGAAGATGACATAACATTTGTCAAACACTGAGTGTTCGAGTGCTACATAGCCAGTTGGGTCTTCGGGTCAGCTGGGAAAGAGTAAACTCGTCTACGGACTGAGGATCTCTTTTCCATTTTGGAGATGGACTCCGTCTAACATTTCTCTCAAGAAGAATGTGTCCGGTCGGTTTAGACAGAAGTTAGAAAGGGTCCCATTGAAACTTTTCATAGGCTCCTGGGGCATATGGCAGCCGCAAATAGATTTGCTTCCACATTGTGTCAGGTAATCAGACTGCTTCAGCACTGGCTTCGTGGCCAAGTCCCGAGGTGGCCATGGCAGAGCGGCACGCTCCATGTGACAAACACCCGGCCTGCCGCCAAACTCTCAGCCGTGATCAGGCCTTTTTTTTTTCTCCGGGCTAGACGCCCCTGGAACAAGTGTCTGCTAACACCAGCTGAGGGGCCAGGTATAACGGGCATGCAGTAATGGGGGTCTGGGCGAGCCTCCAACTGCCTGGAATTTGGGCCGGCCAACTCTCACGATATCCTGAGATCCCAGCCTAGATATGTGCCAAAGGTTCCTACATCTCCCTTAAGACAGGACCAGGTGGTTAGCCTGCAAGCGCTGCCCCGGAGGATGCAGCCCCAGCCCTGGCTTTTCTCTGTTCCTTCCGCTCCTTACGGATATAACAGGACAGAATGCAAAGCCTCAGGACTTCAAACCAGCTCTTGTCTGTTACGGAGACCAGCAGAATGGAAGGCTGTTTCCAAGCAGAGGTTGGCCCACTGGATAGTGGTTGCCATCATCTTGGTGTGTTTACCCAAGGTGCACCGTGCCCACTTGGGTAGTGAGCCTCTCCAAAGAGAGAGTGAGCCGGTTGCTTTCTGTGGGCTCCCTTCACATGAAGCCAGCTTCACTGTAAGCCTGGTTAGAAGTGTCGGCTTGCTGCGCCATTCCTCTCCTATGGAGTGGATATGTGCGCCATTCTTGCTCCTGTAGAGTTCCTCTTTAGCCGAACCCTGTTTAGTTCCTCCACACCCCTTCAGCGTTGGATGTGGCGGAGCGTCCGAGGCCAGGCCTAACACTCATATGCACTGGTGGAACCTGTGCCAGGCTGGGCCCATATGTTGTGATCCCTAAGGCGATCCCATAAGTGTATTCTTCCACAGTACGGCTCCCTGCAGCGAGCCCGTGTCTTCCCTTAGCAGAGCCTGCTCTGCAGTCACTGTCCGGTTGCATCTCCCTCCTGTTATTGGCTGGAGCCACCTCAGTGACATTTCATATGTTGTACTGCCCGGTAATTCGCCCAGTCCATATGTGTTATTTTCCACGTTACCTCCCTACGTGCAGGATGTGGCTCCTGCAGCGTATTCCTTCCAACGAAAGGTTAACACTTTCCCAGTGGTCTTGTGGAAAAGCAGTGACTTCCCTGGCTTAAGCCCTGTCCTATCCTCAATAATGCGGGGGGATCAGGAGGCTTTTGTATAGGCACTGGAAGGTGGCAGCACTAGTGGCGTTTTAATAGGGATCCTGATCAGTCGACACGTCGACTACGTTGAACGTGAGCGACTGAAAGGGAACGTCTCGGTTACGTATGTAACCCTTGTTCCCTGAAGGAGGGAACGGAGACGTGGTCCCAACGCCACTATTGCTGGACCACCGCTAACTCCGTGCTCCACTTGGCTCCGAAGCGAAAAAAAGTGGTACGTGCATCCACTTCCGTATTTATACCTGCACTGCGGGGCGGAGCGTGGATGCAAAGCTCGCACGCCAATGTGTGCATTGGCTCGTTTTATCAATACTCGAAGATGACAGGCTCCCTAAGCGTGATCCCGATCAGTCGACACATCGACTACGTCTCCGTTCTCTCCTTCAGGGAGTGAGGGTTACATACGTAACTGAGACGTTTTCTCCAGAGCGGCTACATATATATAAATGAACTAAATGAATAACTTTTACAACAAAATGAAACATCACTGATCTTACTTAAGCTGGACTGTGATGCTATTTTCTTCTAGAAACAAACTTTGTTGCAAAATTTCCTGTTATTTCTGTAAAACTGCTTTGAAACTATCTGTATTGTAAAAAGCGCTATATAAATAAATGTGACTTGACTTAACCTGACTTGAAGTAGCGTAGTGCGTCATGGAGTAGTGTAAATATCAGCAGTATGTCGTATTACTCACATAAGTTGCACTTCCGTATGTTCGTTTGGCTGGAAGCTATTTTACTTTATAAAGTTTTAAATATGGATATTTTTCTTACACAAACGCATAGCTTCACTTCAGAAGGCCTTTATTAACCCCCGGAGCCGCGTAGAGCACTTTTATTAGTTGACACATTAAAGGTAACACAAAATGTGTAGTCCTTCTATAAACACAGAGATGTGTTGAGAAATTACACAGGTTGTGCTGTTTTCAACACATTATTTTATAAGAGCATGCTGACACACCCTCATAGTGCATTGTATGCAGTGTTTGCTATGTAGTCAAACATTTTATTTATATGTAAATAAACGTTATTAATGCACAATATGTTTTCAGTTGCTGCATTTTAATTTAATTCAAAGTGCAAACTTGATTAACTGTTACTGTTACTCTTCAAAAACTTTTCACAAAATCAGCATTGTCAATTAGGGGTTGAAGCATGAATAATGTACAGGATAGTGAGTCTGTCCAGTTTGAAACATTTTCTTTTTTGTTTGCACATAAAGTCTGTACTCAACTATTGATTAAATGGTTACTATTTTGACATCTACAATTTATTTTTTAAAATGACACATTTGAGTATTTGATTACCTGACACAATGTGTGTGTTAAAATTACACATCTATTGTGTTAAATTTGACACAACAACATTTTGTCCCTGAGCACACACACTACTTGTGTTTAAACTGACACTCATTTTCATCTCTTTTTAGAGTGTAGGTAAACAAGCCACTCAACTGAATGAACTGAATAATCTCGTTTTTAATACAATAAAAATATTTTAAAAAGCTTAAGAAATATGTGTTGAGCAACATGACAGAGAACGTTATATAACACTTCTGCGTAATTTTTTTACAACTTTAACATCTTATTGCAGTCTGTGACTAGATGAATGTAAAGCTTGTAGTCATTAATTACATTCAGAATTAAACTAAACCCATAGTGCAGCATGTTTCATATTACACAAAGAAAGTATTTATAAGGAAATGTGTTACCCGACTGCAGAGGTTTCATGCTTAGACGGCTCTGTCCTTGTTACTACATAACAGGAAGCATGGGTGGAGTCAGTTAGTTTTTCAAATGTTTTTTGGAGCAAAACATTGCCAGAATAATATTTAAATCTACATTGTTGGATGTTTAATTGACTTTACCATCTGACAAGAATGCACGAAATGTAAACACACGAAACTGTGTATTTACATGCATCACATTATTGTGCGGTGTGCCCTTTAAGAGACTGATCACGACAGTCATGACGTGCGCTATGCGTGATGACATTGTTGAGTTGTGAGTTTTTGAGATGATAACCACAGTAGATGCTGAGAGTGCTCTACCTTTTTGTTATACTTTTGTTTATTAATTTATTTTGTGACGCTAAGAAAGAGTAATCTCTCATGTATGGGAGGATCGCGTTGCCTGTACCTGCCATTAAATGTGCGTAATACAGCCTTTCCCGCCTTTAAGCTCTTTCTTCCATCGATTTCACTAGAGTTATCCTGGTCAAAGCGTTACAACACGCTTGATTGTGTAACCCTGGAACATACCCTCTACATCCCCCCAAATGATACTTTGCTCATTGTTTGACTAATCTATATGGAATTTTTACATCTCATTTGCTCTAATGCAGGTAAAAGTGGAAGTGTCTATGATGCTATTTCATTTCAACACAATTGAATCAAATCTTGAAACTTTAATGCTGTCCTTCTGCTGATTCTGGAAATAAAATATTTACAATCCACCTGCATGTCTTTGGACCCAGATGAAACCCACACTGACACTGGGTGAACTCTGTAAGTGCAGTTTGTGCCACCAAACATTGACAATCAGCACCATAAGCAGACGTGTGTTTATTACTGTGACTTCAGCATGAGAAGAAATCAAGATAAAGATTTGTTCATTACAGACCCTGGAGAATCTCTGTGAGCTTCCACACACTAATAATCAAAGAGCAACAAAACACTGACAAATAAAGTGTCTTGAGTCTGTTTGTATCAGTATTTTTGTTCTCTCATTGTTATTTTGTGTTTGATATAAGATTGTATAGCATTATATGTAAGAGTTTCAATGCAAGTTAATTTTGAATGCATTTTGTTAATATTTAACTTGAAGAATTCCTGATATTGTTCTGTTCTTTGACCTGTTTTAACAAACCCACACGATCATAAAACTCCACCCTTTTACAACATCTTACCAGGAAGAGACTGACTTTTTATTTCTTTGTCAAATTTAGTAATCATCAGTTTTCTTGCCTTCTCTAAAGATGGAACAGGTGGCTTCTGGATGATTATGACACTGATAAGGAGACACCATCATCTGCTGAGATCTTCACAGATTTAATGTCTTCTTTTCTCTTCAGTTGATTTCATCTAAGGCTGTGTCTGAAGTCAGTTGTAGTTCTTGTGTTTTTGCTCGTCTCTTTTTCTGTTCTCTTCTTTCCTTCAGTGATTCTGCTTGTTAACAGGCTTATTAAGGCTGAGATGACTCCATGTTTAATATTCAGATAAGGTCCAGTTCTAGTTTATTTCTTTGCTCTTGGCTGACATGTGGCCAGATCATCATTCCACATTTGCCAGATGTGGGCCGGATTTGGGCCGACACAATGTTGCTATCTGGGCGAGTTCTGCAAATTCATCCGGGATTAGAACAGAAATGCAACACGCAAACTTTTTAATCTGTCTTTACGCTAAATAATGAGCGTTTACTTGTGTTAAAGTTGGAAAATGTGCCCCCTTGTGGATCACACTGACACCGCCGTAAAAAAATTAAAAAAAAATAAAAAAATGTAAAAGGCCTTTAAAATACCCTCATAAGTAGGTGCTGTTATTTCAGGCTCTTATAACCTTCAAAATATACAGGTGAACGTCGCTATTTATTTTAATACTATTGCATGTGTTTGATACCACAATCCCCCCAAACAATTAATCATTTGGTCAGTCAGATATAAAACTGACCATTTGAAACTGAACTCATAGATTATCAATGTTAGATAATAAAATGTATAAAAAAAGAAGGATGTGTCAATACAGCTGTTTAAATTAAATAGGATAATCAGTCAGTATTGCCTACATAAAATGCATCAGATCAGACATTGATAATTAGAGTGAGGCGCAGTGATTGGTTAACCGTTCTTGTCAAGTGCAGCTAGGCACGCGCAGTAGGGTGACCACCCGTCCCGCTTTGCGTTGTACCGCACAGCATTTTCACCCCTTCTCCCCTTTTACCGTCTATGCTTGTCCCGCACGTCGCATATTGAGAAAATGTCCCGCATTTTCATCAGTCTATTGGTTTTTAATTATCATATTAAGAAAACGTGCATGCGTTATTTTTCCTTTTTAAGAAAGCATTTAATTTATTCTTTTTGCGGCGTAGTTTTTCACCTAGACCTATATTTAAAAGCGCATCGTCAGAAGTACAAAAATACAACAGACGTTTTTTAAAATCCTATCCAATGGTTGAAAAGAAAGGAGTAAACACGGTCACTAGTAGTTTGTGATGGCTGTCAATCAAAATGTGGACTGGTGATTCCGTTCCCTGTCAGAAAACAAATGGATAATTCGGTCAAATAATTTTTTTTAGATGCTCAATGATCTAATTTCATGTTGTTTTATATTTTATTTGTTCATTGTTTATTTTGTTGGATTTTAGTTGGACTTGGTCAGAACCGTTTCAAAAATAGTTATCTGCATGATGCCTGCTGCCTTTGAATGTTGAATTTAAATGTCATGTAAAATAAAGACATGTTATGTTACATTGTGATGTAATGGTGTTTTCTGGAAGGCACTAAAGAACAAAGAACTTTTATCAGCTGAAAGGCAGAATGCAAATGTTTTTATTAAGTTAGACATTATATAACAGTTTCAGGTTATGTTTTAGTGTTTGGTAACATGTCCCACACACACACTTATAATCGTCCCACATTTGGTTTGTTTGATGGTGGTCACCCGCGCATGGCTTGTAAACATGCTGTCCAAAGTAAAGTTCGTTTTGGGTTATTCTTATCAAGTGTGACTATCACCGGCCAGCTCGAGAAAAGTAATTCTTGCTTAGCTGTGGCTGAGTCAGCAAAATATTGCAAGCACAACCTAGCCTACTGGCTAAAAATAGCATAATAAACTTCTTTTAGTAGGCTAGTTTTAATTGTTAATTGCAATTATTTAACCTTTAAACTGGTGTAGTAATATCCTCCACAGGAACGTCAGCCAAGGTAGGAGAAAAAAACATTAGCCTAACAAACTGTTAGTTATTACAAAATGATCAGGAGTGGTTACTCCCTATGAGATGTGAAGTATGACTGATGAATGACTACACTCACTGTACTCACTTGCAATCCGGACAAAGATTGAGCTGTAGGATGGAAATTACAGTACGAATAGATTACATAGAGGTGAAGGAGTGAAATTAAATATATTAAATAGATTAAATATATCTTGAAATATATCTGCCATGAAATAATGCAGTTTTATTGTGTCTTTCTTTCAAAGCAACTCTGTAGTTCATTATAATTACTTAGCCCTCTCCCTTAATAAAACATAACTAGCTACTCTTGACCTCCAATTTTTATCCTTAATTAAATAAACATTATATTGCAGGAATAAAAATAAAAAATAAAAAGTATTATACTTTCATTCTAAGTCATCTACATTATCTTACAAAAACAAGAGATTATAGGAAATGAGTCTTAAATATGCGCTGGTATCTGATACTTATTTATCATTACAATTATGATTTGAATTGAAAAAAAAAAAAAAAAAACTACAACCAACAGTTTAAACACACCCATACAACATTGTAGAAATGTCTCCAGTGATTAATTACAATATATCATACATAAAACAGTGATTATTAACTTACCTCAGAAATGGTAACCTCAGAAAGTATTTAACTGGCTGCTACATGTGCTATAAAGGGATGACAGATGAATCTTTGATTTATTCCTAAATATAACTTGGTTGAACAAAGTGGTTTGTCTTGAGAATCCACCACCACATCAGTTGCTGTTATGGTGCATCATCAATAGATGGCACTATTGCAACTCAATAGTCAATAGTCTGTCTGAAACAGGTCTAGCCCCAAATGATTCAGCTGCTTCTAAAAGGTAAAGAGTCTTCAGACAATGAACACAATGAACAAAGACAGAGAAATGAAAGAACTAAAGCACTGTAGAAAATATGACAGATTAATACTAACTCACAACTCTTGCCAACACAACACAAATGATGTAAAAATACATCATCCACAGCATCCCAAGAAAATCAGATCGTCAGCACGTAATTTACTAAACCTTTGTGTCTGGAGAGTCCCATACACACACACACACACATCCTACCCTCCATTTTTCCCTGATGTGTCTTTTAGACACCTCCTTTTTTCTAGTTGCCATGACATCATCAGTAACCCAGGAAACCCATTGAAACGAGAGGGACCCAGGAAATGAGGTAATGGTTCAGGAATGTTGGGAGAAAAGAGTTTCCCCACAACTGAAATCTCCCTGTCCAGAGGAGAAGAGCAAACAAAGCAGCTCTGTTCACAGCAACATGAGGTCAACAGTCCTTAGACAACAACAACACATTACCCATAATCTAATTACAACCAATATCAATGTGAAAATCAAACAGTTACAAAGTTAAGTCTAAATATGCCATAAATTACATAAATAAATAATCCAGGACTAAAAAAGCTGTTGAATGCGAATTTGCAGTCAATTTCCCCATAGGAACCTGATGAACCATCATAAGGTTTAAATCCCTTGGCTCTACTTTTCTTTTGACCTCCTATTTCTATCTAATTGATTCCAATTATAAAGTTATAATTGTTTACTTTTGTTTTAATTCCTGCATTATTATACATATTCAATTACATACTGCCATTCTAAATAGTATCTTGCAAAAACAGTAGATTAGAGCCCGACCGATACCGATATTAGGGAGTAAAAAATGCCTGATATCGGCCGATATTATTTATCATTCGTGTGTACAAACTTTTGACTGGTATTGTATAGAATACACAGTAATATACAGTACTGTGCAAAAGTCTTAGGCATGAAAAGTACTGGCACTTGTGTTAAAATGCTGTAAAGTGAGAATGCTTTCAAAAATAAAATCACAAATTGAATTTATTTATGATTTAACTTCTATTAACTAATTCAAATCAATATTTGGTGTAACGACCCTTTGCGTTTAAAACGGCTTTTGTCCAGGTACACTTGCGCATAGTTTTTCAGGTAGCTTTGCAGGAAGGTTTCTTCAAGCATCTCGGAGACGTTCCCGCACTTCTTCTGGATTTAGTCTGTCTCAGTTTTTTCTGTTTCTTCATGTAATCACAGACGGACTCGATGATGGTGAGATCAGATCATACCGGCTGTTGTCAGACTCCTTGTGCATACACAAATCTCACTGGATTATTACAATTAATGGCAAAAGTAATGTTTGGAAATGTAAACTGATATTTCCTACTGACACACTACAGCAAAAGATATAAATAACTGATTTTTTTTTGGGGGGGGGGGGGGGTATTAACATGCCTAAGACTTTTGCACAGTACTGTATATATAAACATGCGTTTTGCAATGATCACTCAAATGTGGGGATCAAACACTTGTGTGACAAAGATATGTAATGGAGGCAGGGTGAATGATAGAATGAGAATGATACATTTGAGTATTGACATATTGAGTAACCAAACTAGTTTGCATTGCAGGTTCTGTTCTATATTATATTATAAATACTGTTGCATAATCTTCACTAATGACTTCGTCTTTTAATTTAGTCACGTTATAAAAAATAACTTGTATCAATAAATGTATCAAAAGTGTCACTGGCACAACCTTATTATCTTCTATTATTAGTCTTAATTCCTCTATTCCAGTGGAGGAAGAACTCAGATCTTTTTACTAAAGTAAAAGTAATAATACCATAATGAAAACGTTTTTAATTACATATGTACAGTACTTTTATACAATTTTAAATAAGTAGTCAGCAAAATGTACTAAATGTGAAACTAGGCTACTCTTTATGCAAAATGGCCCTATATAAAATGTTAGAATTATATAAATTATTAGAATATTGCTTGATGTTGAAACGTAGCATTATAGGCAGAATGGGCTTAAACACTGTGGGCCCTATCTTGCACCCAGCGCAATTGACTTTGTACACCGACGCATGTATCATTCCTATTTTGCACCCGCGCACAGCGGACTTCTCACTCCACAGACGCACGCCGGTAAATTAGCGAGTGAACTTGTACTCCTGGGGGCGGTTCAGCGCAAAGAGGAGGCGTGTTCCGGCGCAAACGTTCCCTGGTGCTATTTTGCAGGTTTAGAAAACAATTCCGCCACTGACCAGGAAAAACCTAGTCTAAAGTCAGTGGAGCGTTGCACATGTTATTCATATGCTATTTTAAGGGCGCATGCTTGGCCATAGTGTGCACAACGCGCATAAACTTTGCTTCTCTCATCTACACAGAAGCAGCAGTTTTCATTTTTGCAAATCATACATTATTACAAGGAAAAATATTAACACACGAGGGAAATCATTGTTGTGTCCATGAAGATGTGAAAAATAGGCATAAATCTATCTTACACATTTACCCAAATTATTATACGCCTGTTTAACCGAAGCTAATTTGGGTGTGTTTCTCCATCCCCAACGTCACATCTCTGTGTTTTACGGCCCTGACGAGAACATCGGTCTCCTCGGCTGTGAACCGCTCCTGGCGTGCACCTGGCAAATCCGCCATTATAATAGCAATCCGCCATGGAACAAGCGCGCCTGCTCTTAAAGGGAATGTGAGATGTCGCTCTGATTGGTTTATTTCACGTTACGCCCAAACCACGCCGAATAATGAAGCTACTTCAGACCACCCATTTTAGATTTGCGTCGGGCGCAAGAGAAATTTATCCCACCGGTATAATAGCAACAGTGCCCGAGATCCGCCCACAAAGTTACTTGCGTTTCGTGTTTGATACTTGCGTTTCAGATCGTTAAAGTAGGGCCCTGAGTCTATTCCGGACGCGGCCGTTGTTGCTCGCGTCGCAACAGCTGTTTACCCTAGACGCGAAAAAGCGCCCGTTACAAAGCAAAACTAGTCATCAGTTTACTGTCGGAGATTTGTTGCTTGCGTCGCGCCGCATCCAGTGTAAACCACATCACTGATTATAATTGGTTCAACTGTCTTTTGTTGCATCGCGCCGCTCCCGTCCGGTCGCCATTAGCAAACAATGGAGCACTCTCTGCTGGACAAACTACGTAGTTACGCAATTTACAAGCATTTTATCCGCGTTATATGTTCTGTAAAAAAAAAAAAAAAATCATATCGGCGGCTTATCTGCGTCATATACGCCGCTACCGTACCTGCAACAGGCTCATATCGGCTGATAAAAACGGCAGACTGATAAATCGGTCGGGCTCTACAGGAGATACAGTTTGTAGTCAATTCCCCCTTCTTGAAACAACAGGAGTTTTTAAAGTCCATTTTCAAATGATTGTTGAATGCTTTATTACATTAACATTAGCCACTGATAAAGTAGGCTACTGCATTAACTATTGGCAAGATCTAAGAAAGCCTGGATTACCTGCAACAGTGTTTCCCAACCCTGTTCTTGGAGGCACACCAAAATGTCTACTGATGTCTACTCACCAAAATGACGTCCAAAATGTCTACTGTTGTTTTGCCTCCAGGCACAGGGTTTGGAAACACTGGCCTAAAACAATGCCTGCTTAGCTATTTGTTTGTTTTTTAACATTAACTAATAACCCACATGGCCTAAGTGAGGCTATTGGCTAAAAAGGAAAGTCAATTCAGAGCAGGCTCTTACATTTTGATAAAAGATTAAGACTATTTATCTTTCACAAGCATTCACATTATGACTAATCAAGAAAAAAGTAAACATGGTCAATTTTGTTTTCATGTTGTCAATTATCAATTTCATGTTGGCATTAAGCCATAAATATGTGTAGATTTTAAATATGTTTGAGGAAGAGAAATGATAGGTTTATGCTACAAAAAAACTCTTCAGGGAAGTGCTTGCAACCCTAAGACTCAAAATGATAGCATTCTGAATGGACTAGACCACATTAATTACAAACAAACAAACAAAAATGACAGTTTGAGGATAAGGGTCAAATAGCATACATCTGTATAATGCAGGTTTCAATTCTGTTCCTGGAGATCTACCTCCCTGCAAAGTTCAGCTCCAATCCTAATCAAACACAACTGAACCATCTAATTAAGATCTTCAGGAAAACCTTTTAATTAGAGACAGGTGTGTTGGAGCAGGATTGAAACTGAACTGGGAGGAAGCTCTTCATAGACAGGATTGGGCACCGCGGTATAATGCAAGTGCAGGTATTAAGCCGTGTTTCCACCGCAGGAACTTTCCCCAGGAACAAGGGACTTTGGGACGGTACTGAGTGTGTTTCGACTATAGGATCCAGGGTCTAAATGAAGTTTGGGATGAAAATTTCCCCCTCAGAAAGTCCCTGCTTGCGAGGTAGTACTTTTTCAAAGTTCAGGAACTTTTGGGGGTGGGACTTGGACACTGAACATGCTGATTGGTTGAATTCAAAGCAATTGGTTGAAAGTAATTTGTGGTGCGTGCAGTAAGATTGTTTGCTATTTGAGTTTAAAAAATACGACCGATGGACCAACGACAAGGTTAAGGCTTTATTAAGCTTATATGAGGAGGACGAAATCCAGTGGGAACTGGAAAGTTGCGCGCAGTCCTACGTCACCGGACTAATTTGCCTAATCTTATCGGTACTTTAGACCACGATGGAAATGCAGACAGCAACAGGTCTGGGGGAAAAATAGTTCCTGGGACAAATTGTTGTGGGTCATTTCGGTGGAAACGTGGCTTTGAACAGTATAGAGTTTCTATAATAGTTTAGGATATGGGATTGATATTGTATAATTTGTGCACATGCTTGGCTGATCGAGGAATCAGGCTTTTAATGATGCGTCTCCAGTTCCACCACAGTCCAGTCGCCTTGCGGGGAACTGGCTTGGCTGCTGGGGGAGTAACTACTAACTGAAGCCACTGTCGCAGCGGAGCAGTCGAAGTGGGACATGATGTGTGGCCACAGGCTGCTCTCCAGAGGGCTGAGGATTCCCCCTCCCTGCCCAGGCAGGTACAGGAGTGGAGGACAGCCGTCCTCCCCGGCCAGAAGCAGAGTCTGGTTAATCAGCTGCTGGACCATGTCCAGTTTTGTGTTCCAGTCCAGCTCCTGTGGCGGCGGTCGGCGAAGGTTTCCGTTGGCAACTCTCAGCGGTAGGTCCGTCGGGATCGAATGGCCAGTCCGGTTGGGAGAACCTTGTTTTCCCCCAGATCTGCTCTCCTCATCCTCTTCCTCCTCTCTGGTCTCCATGGCTTCGTAGATGGTGCAGAGTCCAGATGAGGGCGCCAGGAGAGACGGTGGTTGCCCTTTCACCTGCAGCTGCTGTTTGACTCTCTGTTGCTGCTCCATCTCAAGCTGGCGCTGCAGGAGCTGTCGGCGTAGCCGGTGTTTCTGCTGCTGTTGTTGCAGCTGCAACTGAAGCAGCTCTCGACGTTGCCTCTCCAGTGCCCTTTGCTGTTCCTGCCGCTGCCTTTCCTCCTCCAGACACAGGCGTTGCAGCCGTTCCTGCTCCTGGCGCCGTCGAATGTGTCTCAACTGCAGCTGGTGCTGCTCTAACCGTCGCAGTTGCATGTTTGGCACCAATGCAGTCAGTGGGAACCTCGGAGAAACATCAACATGCTGGACATCGATACGAGGCTGTGGCTGCTGTAGCTGCCTCTGTTGGTCCGGCAGAGGAGCAAGGTAGTTATTGTCATTAATTTCTTGGATTAGTCTTGGATGGTTACCATTGTCCTGTTGGCTAAGTGAAACTTCACCAGTCTGTATGCTGTTCCAGGGTTTCCCTGTGGACAGTCAAGAGCACTTGCAATATGCGTTTACTGACAGAAGCATTTGTTATGACGAAGGGTGTGACTGAACAGGAACAGAGGAAAAGCACAGACAGAAAAAGGAACAGGCAGACAAGAAAAGAAAACACACAAACCAAACAACAAGTTAGACAAAACTTAATGAAGTCTGGAATCGAGTTTTCCCACAC
Organism: Squalius cephalus; assembly: GCF_949319135.1. Classification (NCBI taxonomy): domain Eukaryota; kingdom Metazoa; phylum Chordata; class Actinopteri; order Cypriniformes; family Leuciscidae; genus Squalius; species Squalius cephalus. The sequence goes on from NC_137122.1 coordinate 21,963,877, forward strand.
ATCCTTCCTGTAAACACCTTTGAATATTTTTAAAAACTAGCAAACCATCACATGAGGAATATTCTGTGTTCAATACATTCTATACTGTGGCATTCTGTTGGTTACCAAAGAAAATAATTTATACTGGGTTCTGTTTGTAAAATCAAAAAAGGATCTATGCGCCAAGTGCTCTCAAGCCAGAGAAGCTGTGGATAGAGCTTAAATTTAACTTTCAATATTCCTTTCAAGTAATATTCAGTCTACAATGTTAGATTGTGTAGCTCAAAAATGTCGCCAGCAAGATTCAAGAGAGTAGTTAGTTTTGACTGAAAAAACTGAAACTGTAAAGCAATCTTTCAGAGTTTGAATGTTAAGCCCAAAGTATACTTAGGATTTTTACACGTACGTGCAGGTCGCAGATGTGCATTGAATTTGTTTTGCACTAATCAGTTGTTCAACCAGGTGTCAACACTGGCACAGGTCGTTGTTCCACAGTAGAAAACGAAACTAAAAAGACAACAACAAAATAACAGAGACTGCAACAACAACAGATGCCCGCATTGACAAGCACTTGTGAAAGGGGGTTATGAGATAACTTTAGTTTAAAAGAATACAGAGACATGTTTATTGGTCATAACTTCTGGAGAAAAATAGCGAAGACAATGGACAAGGTTGAAACTTTCTAGAGCGCATGTGTTGACCGCCTGTGCTCGTGCACACTATCAAATGGAGTATACTCAAATGGAGTATGAAAGGTTTCGTGTTTGACTATATGCATACGCTACCATATATTCAAATAAAAACAAACAAATTATATTTTGGGCTTCATTCTGGCAATTCAGGTATGTAATCAAATAAATGAGGTGTCATATCTAAACCAATCCAAGAACTGGAGTGGGTTGCAGAGGGTCTGATTGTTTGGAACAGTAACTGGGATAAAAATAAAAAATCCAATGTAGCAGAACTGAATTTTTCACTGAACATGTACCTGAAATACATTTATAGACTACCTGAATAGGACTTAAAAATGTAAATGAATCATATATAAATATAATAAATAAAAAAGTAATAATAATAATATTAAATAATATATTCATAAAAAAACAATAAGACAAATATATATAACATAATCTAAATAAAACGTAAAATATTACAAATTAAATAAAGATAAAATTCCATTAATGAAGGCAGTTTTTAAGGGTAAATGAAACATACATACATACATCCACATAAAATCATAATAACCTAAACTTGCTAATTTTTAGTCTTTAATTAAAATAATGGATTTGTGGTAATTTGGAGAGAACAACAAAATCATTCTCTCAATGTTTGTCACCTGGCATACATAATTTCACATAACAGAACAGACAGGGAGCTAAATGGATGATAAATTGTACTTTGTTAATTTCACCTCCAGATATTTTTGATGTAAAATGACTTTTTTTGATGACGGGTAGTTAAAAAAAAAAGTAAGAAAGGAAGTGCTGAGTAGATGAGTGAGAGAGAGATACTGAGAGATGGAAAAGGAAAAGCAAGAAAGAAGGTTCCCTGACACACCCTTACAGGACCAAATTTAACATTCAGGCAGGTTTTGAAATATTTGTGTCAAGTTTGTGTTTATGCATTTATGTCTAATGATACTAGCTACATGAAAACAGGCAATTCTTGAAATTCATCAATTAATTCCTTGAGATTCCATGCAACTTGTGTTTGGCTTTCAGGGAGGGGTCCTTTTCTGGTGTTCAGTTTAGGAGGAATGACATGCTATTGAAGAGGGGGGTTAAAGACTATGAGCACTGACTGTCATTTCATCAAAATACATCTGGAATAAACACCATTTCAGCAGATATCCATTTCCTGTTCAAAATAAAATTCCACAGGAGCACTCGGATGAGAATAGACCATCATGCCACTCAAAAAACAAAACAAACAGGAACAGACAGCCTTGCAATGATGTTTAATGGAATTTTGGGAAAAAAAACTTTAGTTATTTTGAATCATTAATTTCCAAACATCCTTGGATGATGTCTGGAATCATATCAAGATTATAACAATTTTTTAATTAGTTGCACATGCAGTTCCAATTCTTGTTGAAATGTCCCAATACTCACAGTACACTGACCTGCGAGCATCATTTTAAGTTTTACAAATGCAAGAAAACACTTGAATTTCCATGAACAGAAATAGTAGTCCGTTCTGAAGTACAAATGTCCAACTACTGTAAATGAAAGAATCCAGATCAATCTGAGCCCAGTACTTTAAAGCACTTAAGTTACGTGCCAATCTATGTTATTCTTCACTAAAATGCACAGCAGTAGCCCAAAACTAACAAAACACAAACAAAAATTGGAGTATGACTTGCCATCTAACACTTATTCACCCCCCTATGTCAAACACTTTGAGAGTGAAAAGCTTCTGAAGATTATCTAACCTGTATTTAATGCTAAAACAGTTAGTGCTGGAATAGGTTTAAAAAGACAGTAAAGCTACTTTTACAGTGCAGGAAAACTGATGTGTGTACAAACATTAAGGTAAGACAGGGATCTTAACAAATCAAATTAAAACAAGAAAAAAAAAAAAAAGTATAAAAAATTGACATTTGATTGGTAAAAACAGTAGGATAAATACAAAGGTAGTTGGAGTCCACCAAGTGTTTATTTTTTTTGCATTTTTGTCCTTTCATCAAAGGACGTTATCTTAACTTAGTCTAACATTGCAGGTTCAGGGGTGCAATGAAGCGCAGTGTTATTTAAAAAGTACATTCTAATAGAAAATGAGAATAGCTACTGTACATACACAAATTTAAGCCATACAATCATAACCATCACCGTGGTAATAAAAGAACAGAGAGCAGCTCAGACAAAGCTATAATCCCTCACCTGGCGGCTCCATTTTGTCTTTCCCCTTTCTATTACTTATTTCTATTACTTTCTCCGCTCGCTTAACCCCACATTTGGAAGAAATGAAGGACACAGGGTGGGAGCTTGGGGTCTGGGGTAGACAAGGTGCATTCCGAAGTAGGGACTTTATACGTTACCTGCCAGAAAGTTATCAGTCTTATCACATATAGCAGAGTAGTAAGGTGGCTGGCCGTCTGAATCGTCCCCATGTTGGGGTGAGAGGTGCATGGGGGACTCTGGATCCATTTCCTCCATAGAGCCTGGGTCTGTCTTACTGCACAGCATGTAGTGCTCATCAAACCCAGCATCTCTCTCTGTGGGCTCGCTTATAGGCAGCAAATCCACTGGGCAGCCCAACAAGTCATCACTGTAGGCGGTAGCTGCTGGCAGGGTGAGCTCCTTGATGAAAGAGGGATCCTTAGCCTCTTCCGGAAGCTGCTCTTCATTTTCCAAGCTAAAGATACCTGGGCTCTTTCCACAGCTCTCAGCCATGGAGTGGGCATTGGAGATGGACGCGGAGCAGTCAAAACCATAGGAGGCCACAGAGTTGGCTGACTGAGGCGTATCACCATCTTCCTCTCCAATCTGTTCAGGGGCCTCCTCATCCTCCTCCAGGGCTGCAAGGTTGTGGGGGACTGTGGTGTTGTCATCAACCGTGACATCAGGGTCATTTATCTGCATCTCACCCTCTGTATCACTGGCCTCATCACCGGAGGTTGATGGTGATGATGGAACAGAGGCTGGCGCTGTTGCGGCATCACCCAGTACCTCATCGGCCGGCAGAGTTTCTGCCTCTTCCTCTTCCCCATCACAACGCTCAAGGTGAATACCAAGGTCCTGCTCCATGTCTGTCTGCATGGCAGGGACTGGTGTTTGCTGCTTGTCTGATCGGGACTCTACACCTGAGCTGCTGTCATAATCCCGAAGCTCTTCAGGTGTGCTGGTCTCACTGCTGCTGTGAGCAGCCAGGGCTGTCCCACTGAGAGTGCTGGACTGGGACATTCCAATTGCAGGAGCAGCTAAGATACCTGACTCTGCTGGGACAGAGCTCCCAGTATCCTTGCGAATATCAGATTGAGGTTCTGATGCCTGAATCAGGGGTGGACTCATGTCCAGAAAAGCCTCAGCTGGGGATTTGGGTGGTGTATCTGGATCAGCTGAGAATTTGGTGGTTGTGTCTGGATCGACCTGGAATTTGCTAAGTGTTTCTGGCTCTTGAAATCTTGAATATGACAGGCTTGATTCAGACAGGACGGAAGCAGGCTGGGCCAAGGGATCAGAAAATGGATTTGAATGACTCCATGCTGCTTTCAAAGGCATAGATGGTGCTGCAGCAGTGTGACCCTTGAGATCTAGATGACGCTCTTCTGTGTAATCATCATCATCTTCATTACTATCATTTCCACAAACTCCAAGTCCACTTTCAGCCATGTGCCTGTGGACCATTTCCACATCTTGGTCCTCCTTCTCTAACTCTTTCTGTTTCTTGTAATACTCATCATCATGCTCTAAGCCCAGATCCATGTCTTCCTTCATATGCTCATCTTCCTCATCATCTTCTTCATCTTCACTTCCGAAAGACTGAATTCCAGGAGGCCCTGTGAATGGCTGTTCCCTGTCTGTCTCGCTCATGATGAAGTCACCTGTCTTTTTAGCACTGCAGCTCTCTTCAGCATTGAAGGGAGATGTCACTTCTGAGTCATGTTTGTTACTGCTGTACATGTCATCTGATTGCATCATACCCCAGTCACAGCTGGCAAAATCTGCCACCCCCTTTTTAAAGTCATCTTCTTTCTCTGTTTGGGGCACTGATTCCTTTATGCCAATCTCTCTAACCTCTTCCTCCTCCTCCTCCTCCTCCTCATCTTCCTCCTCCTCTTTCTCTTCCTCCTCCTCTTTCTCTTCCTCCTCTTCATCATTGTCTTCATTAATCTCTTCTTCAGCTTTCTCCACTGCCTCTTCTCTTTCTTGCCAGGGGCAGGCAGGAGCCGCACTTCTGATGTGATCCACACCAGTTGAGCCCAGCAGACCAAAGTCTCCCATCACATTCTTTGCTGCAGAGGGCATCTGTATATCATTCTGCTCTTTTTCATCATCATGCTCACTTTCTTCATCCTGCTGACTTTCCTGCACCTGGTTCTCTAAGGTCGCAGTGCTGGTGTACAGTGAAGAGCTCTGTGCCCACAGTTCAGCTGGACCCTGCAAGCCCAGTATGGGAGCTGAGCTTGGGAGCTCGACTGGCATGAATGTTGGGCCGGTGGGAGAGGATGGTGGGGACAGTATTGTGGTGCCCAGGGGAGACACAGCAGGCACTGGTTCCTCCAGGCTGACCAGATCCACTTCAGCAGCCAGTTGAGACATGGCATTATCATCTTTATAAGTGTCCATGCTCAGGGGGACATCCTGGGGATAGACAAGCTCTACCTCATCAGATGTAGGAGAAATAACAGGTGTAACTGTGTCTTCGGGTTCCTCATCAAAGGCAGGAGGAATGACAGGTGAAACAGTTTTAACAGGTGTCTCATAAGAGGTAGGGGGAATGACAGATGTAGTTGTGTCTTCAGGTGTTTCTTCGGATAAAGGAGGAATGGTAGGTGAAACAGTTTCTTCAGGTGCCTCATAAGAGGTAGGGGGAATGACAGGTGAAACAGTTTCTTCAGGTGCCTCATAAGAGGTAGGGGGAATGACAGGTACAACTGTTTCTTCGGGTGCCTCATAAGAGGTAGGGGGAATGACAGGTGAAACAGTTTCTTCAGGTGCCTCATAAGAGGTAGGGGGAATGACAGGTACAACTGTTTCTTCGGGTGCCTCATAAGAGGTAGGGGGAATGACAGGTGAAACAGTTTCTTCAGGTGGCTCATAAGAGGTTGGGGGAATGACAGGTGATACAGTTTCTTCTCGTGCCTCATCAGAGGTAAGGGTAATGAAAGATGTAGTTCTATCTTCAGGTGTTTCTTCAGATGCAGGAAGAATGACAGGTGAAACCGTTTCTTCAGGTGCCTCATAAGAGGTAGGGGGAATGAGAGATGATACAGTTTGTTCTAGTGCCTCATCAGAGGTAGGGGGAATGAGAGATGATACAGTTTGTTCTAGTGCCTCATCAGAGGTAGGGGTAATGACAGATGTAGTTCTATCTTCAGGTGTTTCTTCAGAAGCAGGAGGAATGACAGGTGAAACTGTTTCTTCAGCTGCCTCATAAGAGGTAGGGGGAATGACGGGTGAAACAGTTTCTTCTCGTGCCTGATCAGAGGTGGGGAGAATGACAGGCGTAGTTATGTCTTCAGGTGTTTCCTCAGAGACAGGACAAATGACAGGTGTAACTTTGTCTTCAGCTGCTTCCGTAGGGGCAAAGACAGATGTAGCCGTTTCTTTAAAATCCTCTTTAGAGTCCTCAAAGGAAGCAGGAATGAGAGTTGTAAATGAGTCTTCTAATTTCACCTCAGAGGCAGCAGGATTGACTTGGGTAAACAAGTCCTCAGGTGCCTCTTCAGCGACAGCAGGAACAAAAGCTGTAGCTGATTCTTCAGGGGCTTCCTCAGAGGTCACCACAGAAACAACAGCAGCAGCAACAGAAGCTGCAGCAGTGGCTGCAACCACAGCAGATACCACATCCTTCTTCTCAACCTCTGTGGCTGCTACGTCTGCTGGCTGGGAGGCTTTAGGGCCACCCTTCACTGGCATTGGAGTGCTACTGCCAACTGACTTCTTTGGGCTGCTTGTTTTAGCACTTGGCTTGCTGGCTGTGGTCTTGGAGCTTGCACTGACCTCCTTGGAAGGTGTTGCTTTGCTCTCCTTGGGTTTACTAGTCTTAACATCTGCCGCCTTGCTGGAGGTGGTGGGCTTCTTGGAGGCTGATTCTGCCTTTGCAGTGGAGGCTGACTTAGGTGTGTCAGGTTTGGTGGTCTTGGCTGGTGCTGGCCGGGTAAGTGGAGAAGATGTGGGCTTCTTGGTTGCTGGAGTGGATGGCTGCTTACTGGCATCTAAAGAAAACAGAATATATAATTTCAAACTCGGTATCACTCGGTATCACAATTTAAACAGCACTCTAAATACTAGACAAAGTATCTATTTTATAAAATATTTACTCTTAAAATATCAGTATTCAAGTATTTAAACACAGTATGAATGCTCCAAGGATTACATCTGTACTACATGGATGCGTTTATTGTATTCCACGAGGTGCCCACCTTTCTTGACAGGTGTTGTGGTCTTAGGAGTCTGAGTGGGAGTGCGACCAGCAGGGGGTGCTGTGGTTTTAGCAGGAGAAGGTTTAGCAGTAGTAGATGGTGTCTTGGGTGTAGCAGTAGTTGGTCTGGATGTAGAAGTCTTGCCAGGAGTGGTTGGGGTCGCAGGCTTAGGGGCAGCAGGTGAAGAACGAGCAGCAGGAACAGAGCCAACAGACCTGCAGATAGCAGTCAAATCTTAATAACAGGTGTGGTGAGTCATTAAGGCATTTTTTAAAGGGATAGATCACCAAAAATGAAAATTCTTTAATCATTTACACACCCTCAAGTTGTTCCAAATCTGTATGAGTTTCTTTTGTTTTGTGTTCAAAAGAAGAAATAAACTCATACAGGTTTGGAATAACATAAGGGTGAGTAAATGATGACAGAATTTTCCTTTTTGGGTGAACTATCCCTTTAAGTCGAGATTTTAGAAGAAGAGACTTCAGTTGAGCTTTCATGTCCAGCTAGGACAAAGTCCCCTTTCAGTTAAACAGCAGAATGAAAGATCACACAGAGAAGTTCTGATACTAGTGTGTATGAGGACAATTCCATCTTCCTCTTCTTATGACATTTTAGTTGTGGGTGATGGCCCATATATCCCATCTAGAGCAGTGACTCATTGGACAGAGGTTTGTTAGTCACAGCACAGAAGGCCAGGACAGGCAGCTCCGTAACACAACCTAGAGCAATGTTAATACTAGCAAAAACATTCTCCTCAAGAAAACCCCTCCCCCAGTTTTCTACCCATAATGCCTCTCCTCTATCCTGCGGTGCCTGACTCAGTGGTAATATACATGTTTTGCCCTGAGAAAGGGATCTAGTATCTGTCCTCTCTGGTCTAGTGCGAGTTAAACTCGGCACACGCCAGTGACTCAATACTTGTCCAGGTCATGTCTGAGTAAACTAACCTACATCCTGTGGGTCTGGCAGGAGCTTCTGATTTCCTCCGTCTATGCTCCACTGCATGTGTCTCTCCTGTTCTAAATAAAGAGCTGGAGAGCACGAGGCTGGGCGACAAGACACAGCGAGCACCATGTAAATCTTTCATTGTGATGAGTAAAAATAACCATGCAAATCCCACTCGGGAAAAGAGTATGGATCTCGCTAAAATACATGCTTTATGCATTCCACATTTCATATAGGCAAAGCACTTGCGGGGATGAGATGCTACAAAATTGTGGTGTCCTACATATGGAGTATCAGGTGAGAGAGTGAGTGGATGAGCAAGAGAGAGAGAGAGAGAGAGATCCTGCAGTGAAAGTTCTGGAACAAAGAGGGCATGTCTATAAACAGATAAACCTTACAGAGAAAACCACACCACACATGAATTAATGCAGTGGTGTGTTGTAGCTCCTCAACCTAGTTTCACTTTACAAAAACACCTACTTAAGCTCACAACCTGGATTAGTACATTAGTCTGTGAGCCAACTTGATAATTAAGCCTGTGTACAGTTCATAAAGTAGGTGTGCAGTTTTTTTTAAGGATCGCCAATATATATATATATATATATATATATATATATATATATAATTTAGTTATCAATATAAAATAGAAGCCATCATTATAAACATCATGATGAGCCCCAAATATTGACCTTAATGCTTTTTCTCTCTCATTAAGTCATCTCTTCCTTGATTTTACCAGCATCAAAAAGTCATACTTAGTAGACCACAGTAAAGACACACAGCTGGTTGGAATCATAGAGTCAACATATACCAGGTAGAAAATAAATAATTATTTAATGGAACATTGGGGAAAAATTGTGCCTAGTATAGGGAAGAATGCACTATGAGATGAGAAAGACAGAGATGAGAGCGACAGAAAAAGAGAGCGAATGAGAGGTTCTATAAAAGTCTTCCTCTTAATCTCAAACATAAAACTGATATGTATAATCTACAGTGACAGGATGACTCAATTTAGGAAGAGAGCTTGCAGAGATTAGCAGAAGCATCATTCTCTTGGAACACATGAGACAGACAATGAGTTCAAGAGAGTGTGGGACAGAGAAACAAAAACCTCTTTATTATACAACGAAAGAATACAGTGACCAGGAGTTGTCAAGCTCCAAAACGGGCACAATAATACACCATAACAATAGTTCATATGACTTCTGCACTATATTATTTGGGTCTTTTATGGTACGTTAATAGCACACTGGTGATGCTTTATTGTCCTTTCGGGAATTTAAAAAGTGGTAATTTACCGCTGTCAAGATGATCTTTTAATAAAACTGGGCTGTCTATGCAGCAGAAATATGAAGAAATATTGAAATCGGTGCAACATGACTAGAGAAAACAGAGAAAAGGGGCTGTGGTATTCTCTTTTACCAAAAACTTTAACACCCACAATGCAAAGTCATACGAGTTCGGTGTAACATTAGGGTGAGTAAATAATGCCATTGATTATCATCTTTATGTAAAAATATTTCCCTAATAGAAAAAAAAAAACACAACAAAACCAACCTAGGCCTTCGCTTTTCATTTTATCCCCAATTGAGTGTAATTTGCCGTCAGATCTGTGTCATGGTTGGGGGCAAATACAATGCAGATTAAAACCTAAAAATGCACCGAAGCTTAAAAACAATCCAAGCACATTGACACACATGCATTTGCGTGAATTGCCTCAAGCTAATGGCATGCAATTCAGGCATTTTATAGATAGCACTTTAATGATTTGTGAGCGAAGGAGAAGCCTGGAGTCGGATTGGTTTATAAACACTGTTTAACTTGCTGTTACATTTGTGAGTGACAAAACTTCCCCTGAAGCCACAGCGGCAATGAGGAAGACGACCTCCTCCTGAGCCAGTGACTGGCAGACTATGGCTGATGAGATTTTAATAAGGCACTCTGGCCTGAAGGGACTCTTTAACCTCAATAAAGAGGTTCACGTCCCTTCAGGTTGAATCCCAATGCATTAGTGAAGCTGTGATTCAGCAGCGTTTGATGAAATTGCGTCTACCTGCTGGCACTCACCTGCATGTCAGCTTGCTGTGTTAGCTTAATGAAGGCCAATAGTCGTTCATCTGAATAAAATTTGATCTATGTATTTTACCCCAACAGCAAAAATGGTCATAAATCTCAATTTGAACATCTGCAGTGATTTCTTGGCTTGCGGCAGCAAATATGCATCAAATCAAAGATGTCTGTAAACACAGACTCCTGCACTAACTAGACAGCACATGCAGCCATTTTGTTGTTGTTTAGTGGCTTTCAGACTGTGCCCCACAGAAAAGACCATATGATTATCTTCTGTGGAAAACAAAATGTGGCTATTTGAAGAATATCTTATAAAATAATATCTTATAATGCCTCCATTCAGTTTCATTATACAGCATTCTACAACATTCTTAATTTTGTGTCCCATGAAATAAAGTCATACAGATTTGAAATGACATGAAATTAAGTTAATCACTATTTCTTGTTGGTGGGAACTATATATGTTTTAAGGCTTTTAAAATTCGAGGAAACTAAACAATTCAAAAATAATCCGCAGCAGGTCACAGCGTCTCACAGCTAAACTGAAAAGTGAAGACAAATGTGCATGTCCAGAAAACAGCCATGTCAAACTGCAGGAGCGGGACACCAGTGAACACACACAGCCTAGAAAGATGGAGAAATCAGACAAGCGAAGAACACGCAAGCGCTGCAGCAAACTCAGAATCACTGAAGTGTTGTAAAGCATCCATCAAGTTGGCTGTTGGGCACTCAGAGACACGCACGCTCCATTTAGAGATTAGGTGCAGTGGCTGCAATAAAACATCTCTCTGGAGGTCTAAACTCTAATGAACGAGAGCCAAAGGGACAAAGAACGAGAGAAACTAATTTATGAGAAATGGTTTAGCAACAGACGCACCCTTTACCGACTAGCCCATAGCTCTTACATCAGTATGACATCATCATCAGGAAAGAGCTCATCCATTAAGGTTGCGCTACGACATAAATCAAAATGATTCATATTTCTGGCCAGTTCTTTCAAGTCTGCATTACACTAGTGCAACTAGCATGACTTGCATTCATCTTTGCACTGCTTTTATCGACCAACGCTGTGGATTCATTTGAACACGACCCCATTTGAACACGACTGTTTTTTCTTAATGTTGAAATACTTGCTCTCTTTATCTCTCAATCTGGTTTCTGACCGCTTCACAGCACAGAGACAGCGCTTATAAAGATAATAAATGATATTCGCTAAAATACTGATACGGGCAAATTATCAGTGCTGGTACTACTCGACCTCAGTGCTGCATTTGACACTGTCGATCATAACATACTTCTTGACAGGCTGGAAAACTGGGTGGGGCTTTCTGGGATAGTCCTAAAATGGTTCAGGTCATACTTAGATGGGAGAGGTTATTATGTGAGTATAGGAGACCATAAGTCTGAGTGGACATCCATGACATGCGGAGTCCCTCAAGGCTCAATTCTTGCGCCACTCCTGTTCAACCTGTATATGCTCCCAATGAGCCAAATAATGAGAAAGAACCAAATCTCTTACCACAGCTATGCAGACGACACACAGCTCTACTTAGCCCTATCGCCTAACGATTACAGCCCCATTGACTCCCTGTGCCAATGCATTGACGAAGTCAACAGTTGGATGTGTCAAAACTTTCTTCAGTTAAACAAAGACAAAACTGAAGTCATTGCATTTGGAAACAAAGATGAAGTTCTCAAGGTGAACGCATACCTTCACTCTAGGGGTCAAACAACTAAAAATCAAGTAAGGAATCTCGGTGTGTCCCTAGAGTCAGACCTTAGTTTCAGTAGTCATGTCAAAGCAATAACTAAATCAGCATACTATCATCTGAAAAATATTGCAAGAATTAGATGCTTTGTTTCCAGACAAGACTTAGAGAAACTTGTGCATGCTTTCATCACCAGCAGGGTGGATTATTGTAATGGACTCCTCACTGGCCTTCCCAAAAAGACCATAAGACAGTTGCAGCTCATACAGAACGCTGCCGCCAGGATTCTGAGCCAGAAAATATGAACATATCACACCAGTCCTCAGGTCTTTACACTGGCTCCCAGTTAAATTTAGGATTGATTTTAAAGTATTTTACTGGTATATAAATCATTTGATGGCCTATGACCTCAATACATTGCAGATATGCTCACTGAATATAAACCTAACAGATCACTCAGATCACTAGGATCATATCAGCTAGAAATACCAAGGGTTTACTCAAAGCATCGTGAGTCTGCTTTTAGCTATTATACCAGGTATTTTCACTGTATTTTTTCCCCCTTTTTTATTCTAAACTGTTTTAATTATTCTTATTGATTATATTCTTTTGATTATTTTAATTCCTTCTATGTAAAGCACTTTGAATTACCATTGTGAATGAAATGTGCTATATAAATAAACTCGCCTTGCCTTGTTTTGCCTTATCCCAGTCTGAAAAGTGTTAAACATTGTAGTGCTTTTAAAACATTGCTCTATTTAGTTCAGCAGTCCAACTGCAACATTGGAGAATGTTTGGAATACCTGTTTGGAAACAGTTATAATTTTTTTGCAAATCTGCGTGGTGCCACTAGCAGAAACTGCAATCCTACATATTTTATGTAGCAATGTAAAAGCTTTTTTTCACCATTAATGCCAATGGCATGTTTTATTTATTTAAAATCCAGTAGGTACAGAAGATGCAGAATTCCCTGTACAACCTCTATTGCTGAAGGCGTATATGCACACTACACAAAGACTCTTCACACTCACACAAATGCAAAGAAAAAATGTGCTGCGCCCAAAACTGAGTCATATATTACTGGACTGTGAAGCAAATGTTAAATTAATATTAAGACACTGCAGTCAAAAAAAGTTTTGTTATGCTGCTCAACTGCACAAATTTTGTCTTCCTTGGCCTGAGGTAGCATTAAATACGTGTTAGATCGAAGATGCCCACAGGGTCAAAATAACAATAAAAAAAAAAAACTCCTGCACTAATTGGACAACAAGAGGCCTTTTTGCTGCCATTTAGAGTTTGAGCTTACAATCATAAGGCAGAAACGGAAAACAAAGGCTCAGGGTGGATTCCCCAGATTATCTTTCCTAAACCCAGTGCTGGAATATACTGCAGTGCTATTAGTGTAATTTACACTGTCTTTCCTTTTCAAGCAGTATGTGATGTAATCTGTGTTTGAGACAGCAGCTTTCTTACTCTAAACACCATTAATCTTGAAATAAACTTCCTGTTCAGCTTTATGATGTGGGAGGAGTCATGGCAGAGCTCTGTTTTTGACTTTTTATAGCATGAATATGAATAACATCTTAGATCAAATTAATCACACAAATTGTGGGCAAGTATTTTTGCCTATAAAAAATATATTTGTCTTTTGTTGTCATCTTTGATGGGTTACTCCTAAAAAATGTTTTAGGTATATACATAGGTGATATACAAGGCTACTAACTAACTAAAACACCAATTAATTGTAGAAATTACCTAAAACCGCCAAAACAGAACTTTGACAGACTCACTTTTGTCCTTTTTCCTTACTTTAAAAGCACTGGAGAAAAAACACACACTTCAAGCATCTTATAAGGAAAAGAAGATGATCAACATCTGTCAAAATCTAAAGAGATCTGCAACAATATATGGTTGCAGGACCAAATATCACATTACAAAACTTCACATGCTACAAAAGTCACAAAAACATTTTTCCCCCACCCACACATAACATCATGAGTCTGAGCTCCTTTACAGGCCTCAGGATGTCCCTCATTGCCTCTATAAACAAGTAACAAAAAACTCCTTCACTGTTCATGGCTGTCTGCAGGCATCTCAAAACAGCTCGGATGAGCTCAATGTTATGATTCCCAGCATGACTAAGATTGTGTCCCTGCATGATAACCATCCTAACCTCTGCATCTGTCCTGGATATATTGAGATCTGCATTATATCAGCATCTCATTGTGTGAAACTACTGGGGGGCCGACGAGACTGTTGGTATAATTATGGAAACTTTCTGGGGAGAGTCTAAAATTTCTCTCAATCGTGAGAGAGTTCCCCCTCACAGTTTTTTGTAATCAGGAATTTGAAGACTGTGCCAGTTAATTTTCAAGCAAATAAAATTCTTTCCTGTTCAGGCTTAGAATTGATGCCTAATGCTTTAAGTATTCAGTGAATGAAGAGTAGTGATTGTGAGAGATGTGGACTGCAACGTGAGGCTGAATGAGCAATGCCTGAAGGACTTTGGAAGAGAATGAGCTACTGCAATGGCCCACATTGCAGAATTATAATCTACAAACCCTGGGCTAGGAGCTCAACCAATGAGACGCCTACCTGGTTGTCTTGGCGACAGGTGGCCTATCAGGTTTGGGAGAGCCAGTGGTGCCGGTCTTGGTGGTGGATGCAGTGGCAGGCCTTGAGGCTGGAGCTAGAGTGAAGGATGACGGTAAGGGTGTTTAAGAGCACTGAACAATAAGACAAATACAGAAAGTTAATTTGAAATTTGATAATGTGCTACATCAGAATTGCTTTACTGGAAAAAAAAAAAATCTAGCCTACATCAGGGGTCTCCAAGCACACTTATGGAGAGCAACAGTCCTGCTAATTCTAACACATCTGAACCAGCTAATCAAGGTTTTCAAGATAACTTGGAAATTACAGGCAGGTGTTATTGGAGCCGGGCTGGAAATGAAGTCTGCAGGACTCCAGAGCTATGCTTAAAATCACCCCCTATACCCTCATTCCCTATTCCCTACATTACTCCACTAATATAGTTCATTTGAAGGAGGTAATGAAAACGAGTGAGTGAATTCAGAAACTGAGTTCGCCGCTTTTGCATAGTTTGTGCTTGCTGTTTAATAATCATTTGAAACTTAGCAAGCTGGCAGCTCTAGTAGTAAGATGAAAAGATTTATCTTGAACTCCGTCATGGAAACTAGCATGTATAAACCTTAACTAAACAATTTTATAGTCAATTATATTATGCTTGAATTTATGAATTTATACCTGTATGAAATTACGCTATACCCACATTGGACCAGCGGTTTGGAAAATGGATGGATGTGCGATTCAAGACCCTATTTAAGGGTATAGGGGGTGTTTTTGGATACAGCCCAGCTCTCCAGGAGAAGGGTTGGAGACACCTGGCCTTCATTGAACTTCAAGAATCAAGAAGCTCAGATGATTCTTCTGACTTACCTGTAGTTTTTGGTTTAGACTTCAGGCCATTAGCTGGTGCAGCAGGGGCTTTCTTGAGGGGCTGCGCTGTCCCTGTTGTCTTCAAGCCATTGGCTGGAGCACTGGCAGGTCTCGCTGTCCCCATCGGCTTCTTCTCAGCCACCTTGGTAGGGGTCTTGGTTGTGGGTGCAGTAGTGGAGCCAACTGGTTTTTTAGAAGCAGAAGTGGTAGAGGTTTTCTTCTCCAGGCCTCCTGTTGTGGTCTTTTTGGTGACTCCATTAGCTTGCGACTTCTGCGCCCCGTTTGTTAGACGGCTTTGAGCAGTGGTGGGACGGGAGCTGGTCGTGGATGCCTTGGTACCAGCGGTGGGTGCCTTTGCTTTGGCAGGAGCCTTCGTCTTAGATTTGGGGTCTGCAGGCTTGTCCTTTCCAGTCTCATTGGTTGCTGAAAGTGCCTCTGTTGGCTGTGGTTCACCTTCTGTTTGCATTGTGGGCAAAGCCTGGTCCTGAGCTTCACCCACTGGCGCCACCTCGATCACAGGACCTGCATTTAATGCTTCCATTGGCTCCATTGTTGCTGTGTCAACACCATCCGGTTTCATCTTGTCCTAGTCCTGGAGGTCCGTCTCAGCAGGAGAGAAATCAGGAACCCAGGACTCAGTGCACTAGTTGGAGTCTACTGCTATCAGACGGCCTTCGATTGACCTGAAAACAAAAGCAAAAAAAGAGTTATAGTCTGATTTGAGACTTCAGACAATAAAAAACAAGTCTGAGCAAGACAGAAATCTGTACCCCCTCTCACTGGTGGACGGACCTAAGAGAACAATCAGATAAAGAGTCAGGTTTGGTTTGCATGCAAATGCTTGAAGAAACCGCTTAAGAAAGAGATTAGGAATGAGGTAAATAGCCTGCTGTGCCGAGGGAAAACAACAGCTGATTCAGAGCTTGTGGATCTGTTTAAACTGTAACCAAACTGAATTAAAGCCACACAAGATGATGTTTCCATCTATTAGGAGTGATGGTTGGCATAAGATTATAGCTGTCATTAATACAGTTTTACATATGGCAAGACATCCATCATAAGATTATTTTGGTGCCATTTCTTGTGTAAAAAATATCTGGGTTTTCAAAACCCTTTGGGGGGATTTCTAATTGCTAACTACTAGCAAAGCAGCAATGCCAGATGCATTACCCACAATGCCTTGCTGACGCAGATGTTGTTTGCATGATTTAAGAGCAGCAGCTCCACAGCAAAGTTCATCCAGTGGAAGAGGCCAACGAGAGGAAGTGGCTTGGCTCAAATGAGCATGGGAAAAAAATTACTGAGTAAGAGTAACACTGAAAACGCACACTCATAAGGCAGACATCAGTGTCACCGGACACCTCGTCCTCATTATATTACAGAATCTTCCAGTTTCTTTCTGAGGTCGACATTCATTCCTCCACCCCTCAGACTCATTCTGCCCATTACAAAATCTCCTCAGTTAGTCCTCACACAGATGGTCCAGGCAGCTGAGCATCCCAAATGAGAGAAACTTGGGGGAGGGGGTGAGAGACAGTAATGGAAAAGAGAGAAAAAGCCCTGGGGAAAGAATCCAATTCATATATGCTGCCAGAAATGAGAAAATAGACATGAAAAGATATATTATGTCTTAGACAGAGATCTATCTATGGCCATCGGTTACTGATAGGAATTGTGTACTCTATGACATTAACAATAACCACATTGACTTGAAAACAACTGTTCACGTGGCATATGAACAATAGAGAAATTTTTTTAGACCTGCAGATTGTTCACTTTGTTCCAAAACAGGGACTTAAATTGTTACAATGACACATATTCTTCTTGGTTTGATTCAGCTTTCAACTGCAATAACTAAAATGCTCAGAATCAGACCTTGGTAGGGGTCTTGGTAGGGGTCTTGGTTGTGGGTGCAGTAGTGGAGCCAACTGGTTTTTTAGAAGCAGAAGTGGTAGAGGTTTTCTTCTCCAGCTTTTCTTGATCCAGCTTTTTACACACCACATTTCCCATTATGAATTATGATACAGTTTGGTTTGTTGGGTTGGTTTGCTTTCTCACCAAAAGTGTTCATTTTCAATCAGGCCGTGACAACTTTGTTCAGGCAATCTTGGACTGATTATTTTGGTACGGATCCGAGTGCAATTGCCATGTTATTAGATGCCTAAATGAACCCAACTACGCAATCACAAAAAGTAACTATATAGTCGGATTAAATAATGCATTAGTTTGTAATGAAGAACATCAAAGATTTTAGCTTTTTAAACAAACTCAACCACATGCAACATCACTTCCACCTCAGAGAGCTCAAGGGCTGTTTTCCCTGATGAAAAACATCTCCTCTAGATCACATCTCTCTATTTTAATATTGCTTATAAATACAGGCTTTGTTGCATCCGCTCTACCCATTCTGACTGTTTTTCTCTTGCTATTGATCCAGTTTGGAATGATAGATGAGAATCAGATGCAAGAACGTCAGGTGGTGGAGAGCTGAAGAGATTAGAGGAGTGAAATAGCCTCCTTCCGAGAGGAAAACACACTCACCATCACATGGCCTTATGACCTTAACGATCCTGCTGAGGGATATAGACAGCTTCCTCTGCATGTAAACAATAGTGACCCGGGGGGGTCAGAAGCCTATGCTGTCCATCTAATTCTGGGGGGAGGATCTGACCTCTTCTGACTTCTGATGACCTACAAAGTGGCTGATTTCGACAGGCAAGTATGAAAAAATGTTTTTGGTACGTTTCATCATCCCTCAATAAATCATTTTTATTGAAGGACATACAGTTCTTGAAACTTCTGAAATCCCAAAATTAATCATGGTTAATGTGTCAGCGCTCCCAGATTGTGTTAATAAGTTTAAAAACAAGGAGCTTTGTCATAATTACTGCAGAAATACCCAATGTGTCTATAGGTGTATTAAATAAATATGGGGCCTACATGGTGGAGGCCTTCGAATATTGTGTTGGAAAATGGGGGGCCTTTTGAGTAAAAATAAGATTGAGAACCACTGCTTTAGGTAACCTAATGGCCTAATAAATCTACAAACCTAACATGCTACAAAATCTTTGTGATAAACACAATGTCATTTAATATAAAACCCAGCTTTAGAGAGCACGAGATGGAGAGAAAATGACCAGAAAAGGTAAATATGGTGGCTTTGTGACCTTACAAACATAAGACCCATCGTACCTACAAACCTTCTTAAAGCACAAACCCTCTTACCGACACTCCGTCACTCTCAGGGACGAACCTGCACACGCCTCATGCTTAATGCCTCATCCAATTATCGTAACCAATCCCTGTGCAGGATCCTAATGCTCCTGAAGGGATGACTCCACTCTTAACAGTAGCCGGGCGAGAAGCGCTCATCCCCTGTAGACCCACATATGATGTAAACAAACACTGCATACACAGAAGCGTTGCATACCTTCTAGAAGCAGTGTTTTTGGCAGGTCTCCAGCGACGGCGCATTAGTCTTTTAATTGTCCCGCCGCTGAACTGCAGATCACCCTCATGCTAATCGGGTCATCGCCGCATTGTAACGGCAAAATGCACTTTGGCCTCTTTATCTGAGGGCAAAGCACAACACAGCCATATGCATTTTTAAGTACTGCATTGTGCCTTAAAAAGTTCCCTGTGTGCAAAGCTTGCTTCTCACAATCAGCTAACCACTGCGGCACAGCAGGTTCTAACAGGCTAATGCCATCTTAACTTTAGCCACTCCGGGCCAAACCCACATGTCTAAAAACTGAAGAACAAGAATACTGCAAAAATCTGAATAGCTCACTATAGGAAATGTTTTTACCCCCTTTGAATTGCAATCAATGGAGAGATTGTGAGAGATGAAGCACAAATTTGCACACCGCCAAGATGCTGCATGAATCGCATGGCTTCTCCCGGCCCGTTTGCATGCACTGGGGACATCGTTGTTGGCGGCGGGCCTCTGATTTGGCATTTAGTCAGAGGGCTGACTAATTTGTCATTTGCCACAGTTTAGGATTTCACATATCAAATCTGTCCGGCCAATTTCTCGTCTCCGATCAGATAATACACACTTAAAAAAATGAGTTAGGTTTTTTATGCATTTGAATTCCATATATATTTTCCATACTGGCACATATTTGGCACACACAGTTTTAACTAATAAATGAACTTATAACTAATAAAACTAACTTATAAACTTAATGTGATAATATTTATCGAAATAAAACGCAAATATGCCATGATTTTTTGAGTGCAGAAATGTATGTATGACTGACAATGCATCACATGTAGATTATTAGTTTGTTTTGTTAAAAAATGTAAATAAAAATGGATGGATTTTTTTGTATGAAATTAAAAAGAAAAAATCTTATATTTAGGCCTAAGTATTTTTTTTTTGAGTACAGCATCTTTATGCACCCTCTAACCTCCCCGTCCAACCCCCCACCCGTGCCCTCCGGAGGTTGCAGAAGTCTCCCTCAACCCCTGTCTATCAGTCTAAAACAAGGGAACACTGGCTCTATTCAGAAAGGACCACCACAAACAGGGGCACCGGGGCTCCTCATCGGGGTGGGGCGGGAAAAGGGCAGTTTGCTGGTTAAGAAACACGCTAGTCTGAAGAGTAAAAGGTCAAAGGGTTTGAGTAAGAATCTGTAATCAAATTGTTCAGGCATCTTCTGAGCATTCAGAATAAAGCAAGAATAAAACCTCACCTCAAATCTCATATGCTAATAAAATCCATGTAAAGCCACAGCAGGGAGGAACCGAATACAGTAACACTATAAATTTATTTACAGGGCACATTAGTGGTAAAAATTCAAATGTATGACAATTTCTAAGTTAATTGATAGCTATGGTTTTTGTTTGTTTCCTCATTAAATTTTTCTGACCCCCCAAAAATCTAATGACCCCAATCTAAATGAAAGAGTTATTAAATTAAACAACAACATAAAATATTGTTTAGTATTTCAAGTTTTCTGAAACGTTACATTGAAGTATGCAAATGAGGCATTATCTAATTAAATATGCACTAATTTGCATACATTTTCCAAAACAGAAATCATTGAAAGCCAGGTTTAAAATACAAATCAATGGCCAGAAAAAAATATATATTGCATGTTTTTAGGACTAAAATGTTCATTGCTTAAATGAATCACAAAAAAGTACTTCAATCCCTCCATTCATCATATAATGCTAGCCTTCTCTACAGCGGCACAAGCAAAAGACTGACTCAAGGTGTGATTGAGGCCTGCGTCACAGAACCGCTTTCATGAGTCCATGAATAGTCCATGAATAGTCCATTGGACGTTGGTGTCCATAACACAAACACAATTACATAATAGCACTCAAGAGCGGACGGCGTCTTAGACGCATCTGTGTGGAGATACTGGTTCCCTCTCTATATGCCAATCACATGACTCTCTGACTGAGCCCATTATACAGCATACACATGCCGAGATGAAGTTGGATGGCCCGAGGTGCATTGCAATGAAACAAGTCACCAAAGAAGGGATTGTTGGGTTGGTGGCCCTCGCGGAGGAGGGAAAAGAGGATAGAAACACAAGGAGGCACATGACAGGACCGCTGCTGTCCAAGCTAACAAAAGCCACTTTACTGCCCCCGCTGTGGAGATTGCGATCGCGGCCAGCGCATTCCCAAAACACCCTTGGCCAAAGGTTGGGAAGCCACTCTGTCCAACACACAAAAACAAACAGATCTGCCCATTCAATGGTACAATCCGCAAGCGGAGCGAGGAAAGGAAGGTAGTGACGTCAGGCTGTAAGAAACCACTTTGAGTGTATTACCCTCAGGGGACTTGATGGAAACAAAACCAATGGTAAACCGAGACTAAACTAGCTGTGATTGAAGCTTTTCCTGCCCGGAGCACCAATTACTCCTGCGGCAGACACCTGGACAGCATCCAGGTGACGAAGAGGTAATCCCTGTACTCTAAGGAAGATTTACGTAAGGTTTCTGGAACATATGTTATGCCTGGGAGTGAAACACTCCATGACTGTCTGAGATGCAACAGATTAGTGACCTACAAAGGGACACTTATAGGCCGTTTGCCCTGGATGTGTGCTTGTGTTATGTCTGTTTTGTACCCTAAAGACCCTAAAGGGGACATTGTGATGGAAAAAGCTATTGTGTGTGCTCGCCAAAGTAGAAGAAAGAAACCGCAAAACTTCTGCCTTCTCCCAAGTAACTTTGCAATCTCTTGCAAAACTTTTTCATTACCCCAAGTAACTTTGTGTTTGCACACAAAACTTTTGCCTTCCCCCAAAAAATTGTATATTAATTTGCAAAACCTAAAAGAACCCCAAGAAACTTTGCGTTTCTCATCCTTTCAAAATCTCTAATGGAGGGGACATTGTGATGGTAAAAGCTATTGTGTTTGCTCACCAAATCTATTGCACTCTCTAACAAAACTTTTGACTTCCCCCAAGAAATTTTGAGTTTCTCTCTCTTTCAAAATGTTTGCATTTTGGGGGAACCCTAGCACTTTGCGCTTGGTCACAAATGTTTTTCCTTCCCCCAAGAAACTTTCTTGCAAGACATTTGCCTTAACCAATGAAATGGTATGCTCTCTTTCAAAACACTTGCCTTCCCCCAAGCAACTTTGCATTCGCTTGCAGAACTTTTCCCTTCCCCCAAAGAAATTGTGCGTTAACTTGCAAAACCTTTGTATTCTTTGCAAGCAAACAAAGCTTCTTGGTGGAGCTCAAAACTTTTGCAAGCGAACTCAAAAGCATCTCATATTATTTCCATCACCATGTCCCCTTAGTTTTGACTGTAGGTTCAATGTACACCACCAACCCGGTTTTCATGATTTGTGAATGCAGAGGACGATGCAAAATCAAAACGTTGCATTTTTTGGGGTTTCTGCATAATCTGCCATTTAACCTCTATATAACTGCAAAAATGGAGTTTGCAGTAAAAATTATTTACACATTAGTGTGGTAAAGAAACATACCTCGATGAAGAAAAAAAAACATGGACGTGCTTGATGTTAAAAAGAGTCTTTAAGCGCAAAAAAGGCAAAAAATAAATAAATAAATAAATAATATATATATATATATATATATATATATATATATATAATTTTTTTTTGATCTAGCATCATAATATGGTAAATGTGGTTTATATAAAAAAAAAATCGCAACGTCACAAATCAGTGATTTTGATAATATATATATATATATATATATATATATATATATATATATATATATATATTTGTGAATTCCCAGTTGGACTGAATGAATGTCGGAAAGATATTTTTGTTTATCATGTCATGCATCTCGTGCCATAAATGTCAATCTTTTAAGAAGGCATAGCAAATTAATAACTTTTCTGTTCTATTTTGCAGCAGTCCGTCTAGTGGTTTGTGAACATTTACATTTACATTTATGCATGTGGCAGATGCTTTTATCTAAAGCGACTTACATTGCATTTCAAGGTACACATTAACATTCTCATCAGTTCTTGCTTTCCCTGGGAATCAAACCCATGACTTTGGCATTGCAAGCGCCAACGCTCTACTGTTTGAGCTTCAGGAAAGTGAACATGAGCGCTTCCGTTGTAAAAGGCCCCTTAAAACAGCACTGTAATTTAAGGAAATGCAATAAAACTGTTCAAATAAAAATTCTGGAAATTGTGCATCCGTCTGACACACAACGCCAGAGAAGGGTCACATGACCAAGGGAACTGGTACCAGCACCTTTGTCCATCGCAGGGAGAAACATCGCAACCAGCAGCGGACCAACTCGGTCCCCTGGGGACAGGGAGATTAACACATGACAGAGCTTGTTAACTTGGGACAAAGCATGATGCTAATCCTGAGCGATCCTCCGATGGACACCCGCACAACGGGATGCACACAGGACATGGGCCAGATATGTGCGCCAGCATGTGTACCATGCCACCTGGCGAAGAAAATTAGAGGAGAAATTATGAGATGAGAAGGATATTGATCAGAAAGAGAAAGTGCAGTGGTCGCAGCACAGATGGGAAGTGCATTAGCAGAACATGTGGACATGCTGAAATTGGGAGGTTTGGGTGCAAAGGGGCCTTTTAACTAATTTGTAATTTGAGGAGCTGCTCGATTCTATTATCTACTGTGAGCACAAAAAAAGGAACCAAAGAAGAACCAAATTACAAAAGAGCTGATAAAGTCCAGCTGGTGGGGGGTTCGATCAATGGCATCTGATAGTGTGTGTTTGTTTGGGACAGTATGGCCACAAACGTCATCTGCACTGGACAATAAACGTGCCCTTCAGCAAACAGGAGGAAGTGACACTCACTTCACAGGAAATGACTGTACCTATAAGAGGATTATCCTTCTGTTCACAGCTGACTGGCACCTTCCAGATGGACTCTGAGCCTCTGTTCTGACTCAACAAATAAAACTTTATAACATGCCCGTTGGAGAAATGCAAATCTTAACGAAGCTGTATACAACCAAACATTGGTTTTAGTCTGTAACGGTTGGGTATCTCAGCTGGTCAAGCCAAAGGTTGTAGGTATAAAATCCTGCAAAAGCGATTCTCCTTTCACTGTTGTGGCTTTGAGCAAAAATAAACACCCCCTGGTTGCTCAAGACAGAATGTTTTTGTGCTAAAATACATTGTAAGCTGCTTTGGATAAAGCTCTCCTAAATAATACTATCCCAGAGGAAATCTAATTGCTCAGGTTGTTTCTGGCAACTATCAACCTCTCAGATTTCTCTCATACAATCAGAAAATAAATACACATAAATTAGTTATTTTTGCCATAGACAATAGCTATATTTACAAGATTTCACTAAAATATGGTTCCATTTGTTAACATTAGTTTACTACATTAGAAAAAAATAATTCTCAAACATTTACATTTTAGTTCATGTAAATTTCAATTGACTAATACAAAAGTTGTAAATATTATTTAATGAACTAACATGAATAGCAATGGACAGTTGTGTATTTATTAACAAAGATTAATAAAAACTGCAACAAATGCATTGCTCAGTTATTTAATGCACTAATAGGACCTTATTGTAAAAACTCATGTGGATAGCTGCTAAGATCATTTGATCTTCAAATAATTTGGTGAGAAATGTTTGAGTTCATAATGATTTGGCATCTTGAGCACATCAGATTTTCCTCAAATAACTGCAATAACATACATTGATATTTAAAAAAAAAAAATCCCACAGACAGACTAGAATATCACAGAGAACTGGGATGCAACCACCCAAAACACACAATGCTTGCACAAAGCATTGTGCATAAAACTCAAGTTTATTTTTACGTGGATGCATCCAAGTAATATTTTATGAACACTGTAAGCTGGATGCTGAAGGAAATTTAGTCTCAAGCCTTTATAAGTTTGGTTGACATTTTCCACTGCATGGAGCCCTACGGCATCAAGACACCTAGTTTTCAGGGTTATTTTAATATGTACTTTCAGACACTCCATATGAACTATAACCTTCAGAAATGCAGCGGGGTCAATACATCCATTAGTAAATTGCCGCACCCCATGAAATCAGTGACACTCTCAAAGATGCCATTCACTGAGTGACATCTGCCAAGACCAGAACAAAGGACCAAAATGCATCAAGACAGGGCTGCATGTCTGCTCTGATATAATGTTGCCTCAGACGGAGATTAACACAGCAAGAGCGCTACAACTGCACAGCAGACATGTTTACAGAAAGCTGAACCGTAACCAAAAAACACACCCCAAAAAAGCACTCGGAACCCTGCAGAACACCACAGCTGCAACACAATATCCCATCCAAACAGAGCCAACTGTCCCTGACAACTGCTCAGCCCCAAGAGTGCTATCTTTACCGGAGGAGGGAGAATTATCAGAAAACGACAGATGACACAGGAAAACCACTGAAACTTCCTCTTGGGACAACAGTAAGTGTTCAACACACTTTCAAATATAAAGGCTCCAAAAGAGTGTTTTCCTATGCATTAGAAGAACCATTGGTAATTTTGAGGTGACATAGTTAAACGTTACTACATCCACTTATGCACTAAATTATGCATAATTACAAGTGAATAACCCTAAACCAAACCCTAACCGTAACTCTATAGTAAGTACATGTAGTTTATTAATATTACTCCTTATTTGAGTCGGTGCAATGTAACTTACGTCACCTTAAAACAATGTGTAACCAAACCATTTTTGGTTCCTCAAAGAACATTTCAGTGAACTGTTCTTAAAAGAACCAGTGTGAAGAACATTAAGAATCTAAAATCATATAACAGCCTTCTATTTGTTCCGTCTTGACTTCTTTGCTCGCTTTCATCACTTTCAATTTTATTCTCATTCGCTAAGCTGAACAGCCAATCAGAGTTCTGTCTCTCTGGGATTTTTATGACATCACCGGGGACTTCAGCTTCTCATCACATCTTCTGTCCAATCAAATGCTCTCTAGAATCTAAAGCTCCGCCCCCATGCTATAAATACAACCTGGCCAAAGCGACCATTGAAACGTCACGGAGCAATATGGTTTGGAGAAAAATAGTTTTATTCCGTTTTCGAACTGTACGTTGGTTAAGAATGAAATGGCTAGAATTTATTTACACCTCTACTATTGAATCCGATTCGCTTCCATGGTGCTGTCAAGTACGACTCACAATCTGTGAGGTAAACTAAACACTATTGGCTATTTGAAAAGGGGGAGGAGCCATTCAATATGTCCCGCCTTAGCTTCCTGTTTCATTGGAAATTACGTCAACGCAGATACAACGCGACCAAAATGTTCCTTATGGATCCATCCATAAACCATTTTTAAGAGAGTACAGTGAGCAAGCAAATGTTGGTGGGCCAGATTACGCATATTAGTCATGTTCTCTTATGTCACTTTAGATATTCATAAACAAGGATCTGACCTTTCTGATGCTATTTTCTGTAAATTGTTCTCTAGCAAAGCCAGAGCCAGTCCCACCCCCAATTCCTTATACAGTCACACTACCCATCATGCCATGACACATTTGTAATTGCTGGCAATGCCGACCCCCCAAGAGCCTAATCCCTGTAGGCCGGAGTTAGACAGCCACAGCATTGTATCGGGATCATAATATGACAGAACAATGACACTGGAACAAAAATGGATCTGAAATAATTAGAGAGAGTTGACCTTGCACATTCTGAATTCATGTACACTGACATCTTAAAATAGTCTGTATTACTAGAATTGTTTAATCCTCCCTAAAATTATATACAATATCCCAAACAAAAGCAGAAGAGACAGATCTGGAGCTGTGAGATGAAGGCCTCAGGGGGTCGAGGCATCCGTCTTAAACCTTTTGTTTGCCGAGAGGAGAGAAGGGAACTATTAAGCAAGACAATAGGATGAACTGACTTACAAAGCCAAGATTTAGCAGCATGAAGTAGCCAAACCAACCTGCACCTGCTGCGAAGCGCGTCATTTTGACTCAAGTTGCGTAGGGATTTGAGAAGAAAGCAATGCCAAGAAACCACCCTGTTGATTTTCACTGGCCCTAAACAATGAATATACCAACATAGAGTGAAAAAATACCCCACAAGCCCTGTGCATAGAGGTCACCCGGGATCCTCTCTAAACTCAAAGTACATTTCTAAAAAGATAATGCAGTCAGATTAATCGCTCCTGGTTGTTTTTTATATGCAGAAACATCAATACTTCACAGTAGTCCATTGGATGATATCGAGCTGCTGGTTGTTAACTCTGTTCTGTATCTCGTAAAAATGAACAGGGTGTAGACAGCAAAACTGCACCAGCGGGCGTGTATTTTGGAAGGTTGGGTCCCTTAATTAATTCCTGCGGTATCATTACACTCATCTTTATCGGCGTTGATGGTGAAACACCTTTAACATCCATGGAATCTTTCCACTGCACAAAAAGCTCTTTATAGTTGAAAAAGATTCGTTAGGTGTTAAAAATGTTCTTCAAACTAAGAAAAGAATGGTTCTTTTATTTTAAAGGTTCTTTGGGGAACTAAAAATGGTTCTATGGAATCACTGTGAAAACTCCCCATTGGAACCTTTATTTTCAAGCCTGCATGAGGTCATTACATTGAGTTTTACTTAAAAAGCAGATACACTACACTTGTATGGATTAAATATGTGAATATAGTTTATATATTTACATTCTGATACGATCCAGTATAATAAAGCCTTCATATACCGGCACATTCAGTCTCTGTAGACTGTAATACATTGTATATGGACCGGTAGCCTATGGTTCTTATGCTATATTATACGCCTATAGACCGAAGAATAGAACGGGTCATGTAGTATGTACCGGGTGTGTGAATATATTGTGTATGAAGCGGGTGTGTGAATATATTGGATGTGGAGCGGGCGGGTGGTGGAGGAGGCGTAGAACAAAAGAGCTCGAGCGAACGCACGAGCGGAAAGTTTCACTGCATCTGCTCCACACAAAAAAACATTACTCTTATGAAAACTGTATTATAATTTCTTCTTCATCATCTGTCAGTGCTGTATGTGTTTTCTGAAGGACTGTCCGTGATTAAATTCGGCCACAGCACGAGTGGGTTTGGCGTCACCGCCCAGACATCCACCGTTGAAACGGACTGAAAGGATGAACAAGGCAACACGGAATAAAAGAAGGCAATATATGCCGGTTAACACGCAATAAAAAACGGTAAAACAGACAGATTGCGTGTGATAGATATAAGCCTATAAATCAAACCGGTGTGAAACCTGATCGCTTCAGTGGCATTTTCAACTGATGATCTCATTTAGTCTATTCCGCCGGCACTATTATAATGACCGATGTGAACAAGAACTCATAAATATTCATTTACATATCAATGCATTCAGTCGTAAATCATGCTGTTGAATGAAATGCATCTCTTAAATTGGCACTGACATTTATTAATTCGTTCTGACACAGTGAAAACGTGTTTAATGAATCACCGCTTGTTTCTAGGGTGGAATCTTACCGAATTTTAAAGCGCTTTTCCTCCAGCAACGCCCAGTCGGTACTACTCGCGTCTCCTGCCGTTTCTTTCCAAGCGGAACGCCGGTGGTCAGCGATGTGAATCGAGACGAAACCGGCAACAAATGTTGAGATTTAAACCAGAAGAGTGAAGCTCTGACTGAGACTGTGTGAAGCTCACTGACTGACTGTCTACCGGTGATAAAGAGATGTGCGCGTCTCCTCCTGGCAGCAGAGAATGAAACGACGCTTGGCGATCCGCGCACGCACGCGCACACGGTACCGGGCGAGAGAGAGAAAGCATTGAAAAGGATGAAAAGCGCGAGCGGCTTCGGTTTCTCCCGCCAGTGACCAATCAGCGCTCAGACTGAGATTTATGCAAATGAGGGATGATGTCATCGCACAGGCCACCCCACGTTCTTTCTTTCTCCCGTTCTTTACGCGCCATATCCCTCTTCTTTTCTTCTGCCCCGGACCCCAATGCGCGCCCCTGCCCCCCACGCCCGCGTTCCCGCCGTTTCTTTACACTTTCACTTGTGCACTCAAGACACACACACACACACACACACACACACACACACACACACACAGGGCTGGGTTAATATTAGTAACTAAAACTTAAAAGCAATAAAAAAAAAAAAAACGTTTTCGATTAGCAAAATATAATGAAATTTGAAAGTTGAAAAATGAAACTTATTTTTGTTTAATGTAGTTGCAAAGGCAACATTTTGTCTATCATTTTTGTTTAGTTTGAGTTGAAGTATTAAAATAACTAAGTAATACTGAAATAAAACATTTTTAAAAACTAATAAAAAATGACAAAACACAAATTTACTAAAACTTTATATGTATCAACATATTAGCAAAAACTATAATACTATATTAATGATACTAAAATAAAAAAGTAAAAAAAGTTGTTGCCTAAAAATTTAAGTCATTTCAACTTAAATTACATTTAATTGACTTGTTGAATCTTATATAACTTATAAAAAAAATGCTAAACTTATTTTGATGAGTTAAACCAATGTAAAAACATATGTTGTCATAACTTATTGATCATATCATTTTTTTTTTACAGTGAGCTGCTGTTTTGCTGCATCAGATTGTGACCCAATGCAAAATATGGCCCAACTCTATACAAAATTATTAAAATGAATCCAGCTGAACAGGAAATCTGACCATTGATGGGATTTGGGCAGCATTTTAACCTCCCTTTTAAAATTCGCCACACCTATTTACTTTGCCATCATAACTCTGCATGAATTTATTGTTAGCCATATTTTATTATTTACACTTATCTCATGCTCACCGTGGACAAACCTGCAACACATTTTTGAGTTGCAACCCACTAGTTTAGAACCACTAATCTATCCAGATAAAATATGAAACCACAGTAGGATAAAATGGCAATGTCGGGGCAACATTTAGAGTAAACACGAAGGACATCTCTGTTTGGATTTATTTAGCTAACAGCTATACGACACCTGTTCTCACCTCACTCCACCAGTGATTGGGGGATCAAAACACACATTTGTCCTAATCTCTGAATGTGTTTTGGTAGCGTTTGCTCGTGCTTCAGACTGCATGCTCTCCCTCAAGTCTTTGTCTTGCTTTCTCTGGCGAGACACAGGGTGGGCTTTCGTCTGTCTGCCTCTCTGTCTCGCGATGCTCTGCTTGTCTGACAAACAAAGCTGCATGTAAATGTTCCTCTAGCAGAAGCTGAGGCATTTCTCTTGTGTTTATTCTCTGTGGTTTCTGCCAGGTCCCATGAGTCAGTATGAATTTCATTTGAATAGGTTGCATACATAGTCATACAGTCAAACCAAAATTTATTCAGACACCTTCAATATTTTCCCACATTATCACAGTTTATTCTCTATAGAAAATTGTAATAAAATATGATAAGAACTAGTTGATATTTCACTGGTCCTTCTGTTAGACTGTCTCACAGATGAATCATGTTGAATATCTGTCAGCTGTTAAATTTAACTACACAATTAGATAATACTCATTTAGCTCACCAATGACCAAGCAATGCTTCATTCTGTTCAGTCTGTGCTGTAAAAAGGTCGCATTAGCAATTAAAGAAAAAACACTTAAACAAAAGATGGTCAGGTCAAAGGCCCAAATTTTTATTCATTTTACTGGTAGTCACTGTATGAGAATATTTGGGTATGATATGTTACAGTTTACTTTATTTTGCTATCCTCACTAACACAAATGAACTATAGTGTCCTGCACCCACTAGTAAAAATATATCAAAAATGATATCTGGTGTCTGAATAATTTTTGGTTTGACTGTATATCTGACATTTTAATTTGTGTAGTTGTCACAAGGTTGTCCAGGTTGGATTTGTTGGATGTCAACGGAATGATGACATCACAGTGCTTTTGGAGTCATGCGATGACCTCATGCTTAGCAACAGCACAGCGCCCAGGCAAAATAAAGGGTGACATTTTAGAGAGAGCAGACCTCAGACCTCAGTGTGTTGGTGATGGACATTTTGGGAGCACACAAAGGGAGGAAATATCCTGACCCTTGCGGTAGGGGACGGTGCCGAACCGGCAGGAAGGGGCGGAGCATATGAGCCGCCACTCGCTTCCTATGCTATTTATCTGATTGTTTTTCACCAATGCCGGCGATGGGCCCTGCAGCTGGGCAACACAGCTCAAGAACACTGGCACTGCGTCAAACACACACTCGCACAAAAACACAAGCCCCAGCTAGCAAACATGCCGTCAAAGCAGACAGGAACAAACACTCCCTAAAAACAAAAAACCTGGATCCAGAAACATCAGCGCAGAAGTTCAGAGAGCAAAACAATCCAGTTCCAGAAGTAAAATCCAATTCGTTTTCTACTCAGACAAACCGATTTTAGCATGTAAATAACATTAATGAAATTATGACGTCAATGTTTTCATATTTTTATTTAATAGCCAAATGCTAATAAAAACATACTTTTAATTAATGGCTGCAAATGCCTATTCACACTAAGAATGCACGATAACTACAAATAAAGTCTAATTTTCTGAGAATAGGGAAGTCCACACAACTATAAGACACAGATTAATGATATCATCCTGCTGATGAATGATAAAAACATCGGCAGCCAATCAGAATCCACCAGACTTTAAAGAACTGACGAAACAAAACTGCATCGTTATCTACGTTATCGTGCATTGTATACGATAATCTAGTTCTAGGTGTGAATGGACCTTAAGTAAAAAAGTTTAATATTGTACCATATTTTCTTTCAGTAATGTCATTCACAATGTTTCATATAAGAACTTATGATTTTCAAACACCTTTTTGCTTCTAATTTTGTTCTCTCTTTTCTAATTCTAATTCTGCAATGATTCATGTCTGAGCTGGTTGGTGTGGTTCATGACTCAGAACTATAGGAAAATAGGTTTACTTCTGAAACCAAAGGCACAGAAAGTGTCTCACTAACCACATTTACATGCAACCAAATAGTCTGTTTGGATTGATGGCTCGATCGGACTGAAAAGGCTCAAATCTCAAATCCATCTGACTGAGCTCGATACCAATGAAGGGATGGTGTAGACCTGGAATAATACGATCAATAGGGGGAAAATGAGCGTGTAAATGCTTGAATCTGACGGTTTTCTCAATAGAATTAAAAAAATACCTTGTGCAGTGGCTTATGTTTATGTGCTTCATGGGTGTTATGAACTGGTCAGTGCAAGAGACTGAATATTGAAAGCTCTTCTAACATATATGTCAGCTGTTTTAGATATGCCATCAAGACAAAAATGCCAATTTTAGGCCACTTGTGGACATTATTGTAGTGGCTTTTGCTGCATTTACGGCATGTTATAATTACCATTTTTTACAAGTCGGCATCTTTTCTCATTACGGTAACTACGACAGCGTGAACCCACCTTTTCTCAGGTTCTCAATGTGAAAGTTGTGTTCGGAATATAAAACACATGTAAACGAATATGTGAATCGGATCACAACGTTAGTGCTCATATAAAACGAAACTTTGAAGCTTCAGTAAAAGCGATTTCTGAGAATCATTATTCACTGTTAATATTTGAAATCAACCCAAACAAATACAGCCCTCCCTTCATTGCTCCGCCCCCAAAATGCATGGAAACGCAACGCAAGAGTGGATGTCTCTTTATCATAGCAGAAGCAAAATGAAGCTGTGAAAAATATACAAGTTGGTTTGTAAGTCGCCAGCACTGACTCAAAACCAGTGTTAATCGCGTATTGGGCAGAAACAACACAACCTTGGTGTCCGTTGTCAGGCCTTCCCGCTTCAGTCTCTCCAGGACTGAAAAGCTTGTCTAATATTAATGCGGATCCTAAATCTCTTGCCTGATCATAACCCTTCTTTTTCTAGTGATATTCCTCTGAGCTTTTCTCTTTCGTAATGTCTCTTTGCCAGTTTTTTCACACTTGGCATGTTTGTTTGGATTAAAACAAACTCTGGTGCGATTGCTCTAATAGTGCGGTTCGTTTGAATAAGTGTGAACGCTGCCATGTGAACCCTGGTGCCACTAAACAAGATGGGTCTCGCTCCGCTTCCAAACGAACTCTGGTGTAGTTCGACTGAAATATGAATGCAACACAAACCAAAGACATGTAAACGACCTGTAAACGTATCTGTTTTTTTGGGTCATAGTCGCGATGTTGCCCATCACAGTTGTTTTGACTAATTTACAGATTTAATTAGCTCATGAGCTTCATGAGTTCTCAGCTGGTCAAAATACCATCTTATGTAGGCTACGCACATACAGCAAGCGCATTTAGCTCGAGCGAACCAAACTACAAGTGTGAACACACCCCAAATTTCCCTCTTGCTCTCTCTCCTCCCCCATCATGAATGGAAACGCCCCCCTACTGCTGATTGGCTCACTCTCTCCTCCCCCATCATGAGTGGACACGCCCCCTACTGCTGATTGGCTCACTCTTGCTCCTCCCCATCATGAGTGGAAACACCCCCCTACTGCTGATTGGCTCACTCTCTCCTCCCCCATCATGAGTGAACACGCCCCCTACTGCTGATTGGCTCACTCTTGCTCCTCCCCATCATGAGTGGAAACACCCCCCTACTGCTGATTGGCTCACTCTCTCCTCCCCCATCATGAGTGGACACGCCCCCTACTGCTGATTAGGCTTGTTCGACTTCATGCAGCTCTGCGCAGACCGATCGGCGGCTGACTTGAAGCAGTGCATGCCGGTTAGAAATTTTGTCTGACTTGATACAGCGCCAACGCCACGTGACTGTGACGTATGCCATCAAACGACCGCGAGAGCGATTCGAGAGTAGCCGGAGAACTCAGCCAGCGCAGCTTCTCAAGAGCGGCTGCACAAGCTCGGATGACGACACAGCTGGGGCACGTTCAAGTTCAAAACGGTGCGTAACGTTTTGCTACGGTTTCCGGGTTGAACGTCATGTTTCCTGGAAACGGTGTGCATCGGTGTGCAACGGGGTTTGAGATACGTTTTCTCGTTTGGTGGGTGCGTCAGAACTGCAGTCCAATCAGCAGCAACATGTAAATAAAGCACGCGGTATTAAAGTGAACTCGCACAATGGGTTCAAGGAAAGTAATTTACAAATGTGTTCGATGCAGCTCGGTATACGCAACAACTGAGGATATTAGAAGACATGTTTGTCGTAAGTTTTATTGTAAAAATATAGGATATCAACATAATGATGTAGTTGTTTCTATTTTTAGCTTCATTGCAAGTGTATGACATTTGGTATAGAAATAAACAATGGCAATTAAGTGCTTTTCCTAAAAATGAGAAAGAAAATACAGGGTATTAAAACAGTATGAACTACAAATAAAGTCAGTATGTGAGGCTAAATAGATGTGTTTTAGTCTGAATTAGGTAAGATGTGTGCTTCCATTTCAGTTTCCACAAATCCCTTCACTCGATTGGGATGTTCTCTTTTGTTCTGGGCGGCAAGTGCAGTAACTGTAACATCGGGCATAGTTTGTAGTATTAAAAACATATTTATACCGACTTCATCAGGCTCCGAAAATTCTTCACAAAGAACACAAAGAATGGCCTTCTCAGCTGCCATAGTTGCAACTCTTGCGTCATCAGAACAGTGTGTTCAACGCATCACCGTTTCTGTTTAAAAAACGTTGTGCAACGTTTTGTCAGGGCTGAACGCAGCCCTGTTCTACGATTGGTCAGATTCACCGCACGACAACGATCACGTGTGTTTCATGTTTATTCAAACACCTTTAGTTCCTCTAAAGCTCACAAATTATTTTTTTATCACAGTAAACACTCTTTTCATGTATTTGCGATGTTATATTGTGTCATGTTTATCAAATTAAAACTGATTAAAAAACGTAGACTCCACTTCATTGATAGTAGCTTGTGTTGAACTTTATTTTTGTTCAAACAGACACTGTATGAAGCAGTACATACTGTAAAGTATTGATTGAAAATGTCTCTGAAACATCTGTATTATTTGGCAAATATTGCATTTATTTCACTGCAGCTGTGGTAAAGTATGTAAACACCACGTGAGCGGTTACTACGGAAACCAGAAAGTGTCCGACTTCACGTCTCCGGCTACTCTCGCCGATCGGATACATCCAGCCGCAGCCGATGTCGAACACACCTACTGGCTCACTCTCTCCTCCCCAATCATGAGTGGAAACGCCCCCTACTGCTGATTGGTTCACTCTCCACCCCATCATGAGTGGACATGCCCCCTACTGCTGATTGAAATAAACTTTCAACAGCATTTTCCAGAAATAGCTTACTGTACCTTTAAGGATTTGAAGTCGGATTGGATTAATTAGGATTTGTGAAAATTAGTGCATGTGAACATACTTATCAGGCACTAAAATACAGGCAGCTATTTAACAAGTAAATCATTAAGAATCACCTCTCTTACACACACACACACACACAAACGCAAATCACACCAGAAAAACTCCAAGCAAACACGCAGATGGACTGGGAGTGTGTCGGCATTTATGCGCGCGCACACACACTCACACCCACCCACCCACACACACACACACAAAGGCTCTTCTGCACGGATGGATACGGCAGCGCATGCAAATGGTGCGTTCAGAGCGCGCGCACACACAAACACACACACACACACACACACACACACACACACACACACACGTTTGCACACACAAGCTGCAGCACGGTTACCCTGGAGACACGAACATGCCGGCACTGCACCTGATTAACATTCAGCTTCTGAACGCTAATGAAGCACACGCTCGAGCACGCATCGCGCGCGCGACTCGCTCCAACAACATTACGAGAAAGGAAATATAATGAGTAAATAACATTATACCGATGCTTTAATTACATTATGAGGTCTCGGTACATTAGCCATTAGATATAGTCAAATGAATGTCATTTATGATAAAGTTTATGTCTCCTAAATACACAGGATGACTATTAAACTTGTCTTTTAACTGACCCTGTACTAAACTCTCTTGATTACTTTTGCCTTCTCAAGCCTTTAGTTTCTGAGTGAGCAACGGGAACCAACAGAATTTAATGATTTCCTTGTGTATTAACAGTACATAAATTGTCATGTTTATTTATGTATTGCATATCAGCAGCAAAGGCTATTTTAATGGCAAAGTAGTATAATAAATAAATAATACATGAATAAATAAATAAAGAATTGTATTATTATACAATTTTATCATATACAATAATTTAATTAACAATTATATAATCTCTTTGCATTTTATATATTAGAATTTCCCCAAGAAACGTCTATATAAAATGTCCATTAATTACATTTCTGAATAAAATGGTTGTCCAATATCATTTAAACCAAGACATTCCTATAAAAGTTTATTTATAGATTTATAAAATAAAATAAAAAATCCCAAACTGGAAATTCTTCACCTCATAAATCATATTTACTGAAAGTCCCATAGGAATGAATAGTGTGACTGGCAATAAAATGGTAAAAACTGTAATAAAAAAAATGATTCTTACATGACACTGGTCATATGTCATTCTAGGTCAGCACACACACACACACACACACACACACACACACACACACACACACACACACACACACACACATTATTTGCATTAGCATCTTCCTCTCTGCATTGGCCTAATGTGTGGAAGCTCTTATTCTTCACATCTTCAGTTTTAGGCCCAAGGACAGTGAGAAAACTCAAAAGAGGTTCCAGTCAAGGTCCTTCTCCTGCTTTCAAACCCTCTTCAGCATCGCCAGCACAGTAAAACGCCTGGAACAAACAGCGCTTGCATGAAATATTCATGCGTCAGGTGTCAGACTGACAGGTAACAGGCCTCATTTACCGCAGGACACTGAGGAACGAGGCTCTTCTCTCCTGGGACTCGACTCAGTCCATCTGAGGGTCCGT
This sequence comes from Squalius cephalus, assembly GCF_949319135.1. Taxonomy (NCBI): domain Eukaryota; kingdom Metazoa; phylum Chordata; class Actinopteri; order Cypriniformes; family Leuciscidae; genus Squalius; species Squalius cephalus. The sequence continues at coordinate 22,000,427 of NC_137122.1, forward strand.
TGTGCTTCTTCCACTCAATAATGCATGTCCGTGTTAAGAGAACCAGACCCACACGTCTGATCTAATCACTTGGCTACAGCATCTAAAGGTCATTTCTGCCAGGATAGTGTGCTTATCTTGTTAAACTGTAAGTAACTACATGAACTGACATCATAACTGGTTTTGCCTTTTTGAAAACAACTCAGTCTCTGTTTGAAATGTAGATCTGTGTTTTGTGACTGAAGCGTAGAGGCACTCTAAAGGTTTGCCAGCTTTCATTTATCAAAGTCATTTTTATTGTGTCTGTTTTCTTCAGTCGTCTGGCTCTACATTCACAGCCACTCCTCCCTCTAGTCTCCTTTCTTTCTCCTGGCGGTTAGTAAATGAACTGAAGTAAAGCACTGCTGCATGATGTCCACTGCTCCATCTGCTGGACACACAGTTTATCAACACGACACAGCTGCTCTTAAAGGGACAGTACACCTAAACATAGAGAATTCGGTCATCATTTACTCACCCTTGTGTTGTTTCAAATCTGCATGAGTTTCTTTCTTCTGCTGAACACAAAAGATTATATTTTGAAGAATTTTGGTAATTAAACAGTTGATGGACACCATTGACTATGAAAAAAAAAAAAATTTATATGTATGGTTACTGACATTCTTCAACATATCTTCTTTTGTGTTCAACAGAGGAAAGAAATCAGGAAGAATCTCAGAAGCCAAAATCGCTAACTAGTATTTTGTAATTTGATGAAAAGGTATTATAATACAAAATTTAGTTTTATAATTGTAGATAAAAAAAAAAAAAAATGAAAATATGCAAAAATTTGCAGAATTTACGACGCGGATGACCGTTGAAACGCCAAGTCCATACAGCACACAGAATGACAACTGAATACTAAAATGACTAAATTAATTATATGAAAATAAAAAAGTAACCTTTGGGCCGCAGAATTATTATTATTAATATAGCATACAGAATGACTATTACTAAAATTAATTAAATTATATTATACTAAAAACTATTGTTATAAGTCAAGAAATTCCTTGAATCTTCTGTAATGACAAAATTAATTTAATATATTTTAATTAATTGATTTATATTTTATATATATATATATATATATATATATATATATATATATTTTTTTTTTTTTTTTTTTTTTTTTTTTTTTGTGTGTGTGTGTGTGTGTGTGTGAAAAAATTAAATAATTTGCTCACCATCACGTTGTTCCACACCCGTCTAAACTTCTTTTTTCGGATGAAACACCAAAGGGGTGTTTGTCAAACTTCAAAAAGACAAAAACACCCTAAAAACACCAGAAAATAGTCCATATGAAAAAAACTAACTCCTTTTAAGAGCCTGACAGACACATTCATTATGAACAGTTTCATTTATTTGAATTTTTTTTTTTTGTTCTTGAAAAAACTAAATAATGATCTATTAATGAGGTCATAGATTTAAGCCCATGCTGACAAACTGAAAATAATATTAATAATAGACAACAACAAAAACAATTAAAGCTGCAAGCAGCATTTATCGGGGTTCAAGCAGTTAAAGCCTTTTAAGCATTTAAGCACAAAAGCATCAAAAGTTAAGATTTATTTAGCAAGCATGTAACCACGGACATAATAGATGGAAAAGACCATTTACAGCCAATACAGGCAGTTTACCATGGGATATATATGGTTTTAAAGCTTTTTAACAGTTATAGCGCCACCTATGGTCCGATCTCCATAGAATTGTTTACTGTGACCTCAAATTGAACCCATACACATGTGTACTGAGTTTGGTGAAGATATCTCATTTACTTCTTGAGTTATAGCCATTTTAGTAAAATAGGCTCCTCCCACAACAATTTAGCACATTCTAGTATTATTTACTATGATTCTAGCATGATTTGCCATATTCTAGCATAATTTACCATGATATACTACATTCTAGTATGATTTACCATTGTTTACTGTGATTCTAGCATGGATTACCATAGTTTATCATGATTTATCATAGTTTACCATGATTTACCCTGTTCTAGCATAGTTTACCATGATTTACCATGTTCTAGCATGATTTACCATGATATACCACATTCTAACATGATTTACCATAGTTTATTATGATTTATCATGGCTTACCATGATTTACCCTGTTCTAGCATAGTTTACCATGATTTACCATGTTCTAGCATGATGTACCATGATATACTATGTTCTAGAATGATGTACCAGGATTGTAGTATGATTTACCTTGATACACCACATTCTAGTATCATTTATTGATTTACCATGTTTTTAGTGTGATTTAACCATGATTTACCACATTGCTAGCAATTATGTGAAGTATCAGTAAAAATGAAGTGATAAACTCTGACAAAATATGATTGTGCTACAATAGTAATTGTTATATAAGTGATTTTTTAGTGTTTTATTGTTATATAAGTGATTTTTAGTGTCTAATGAATGCAAAAGCATATGTGGGTAGACATTAATAAGTAGAATGGCCAGCAGAGGGCAGTAGAAGACCACATATTGGCTCACTTTCACTTTAAACTTCTTGATTTTCACCATTTTTCTGCACTAAAGCAAACCAGTTTTTCCATTTTAAATCCATAATGCATGTTAACACACACACACACACACACACACACACACAAGACAAATGTTGTTTTTTCAATGCTATTGGGATATGTCATTATGAAAATATATTTGAATGGTCTATAAACATTTCACAAAGTCTTTGTAAGCTATTAATCAGATCATTCAGAATTTATTCAGAAACCTAAGACTACACACACACATTATATTGTAGATACAGACATTTGAAATATATGATGTGATCAAACTGTCAATACTAATAATTTAACAGATGGATTTTTGACTAAATGTAATTGTAAATGTTAAAATAGTGATTTTATAAAGTCTAAATATAAATTATAGAACAATATGACAACATGACTATTTTAAACAGCAGGGGGCAGTAAAATACCACTTCTTGGCTTAATATGTCATTATATTCATATCATTTTCACCTTTTTTACTGTTATAGAGGCAAATTTTGTCAGATCTGTCTGAAAATTTTCATGCATGTTCAGAGTGATATTTCACATGTTCTGACTTGTTTTTAAGAAGGTTTGAACATTCATTAAAGAGATATAGGCTTTCGGGGACACTTGGTAAAGGCCACATTTTGAAGTGAACCTATTATAGCTATCCAAATGAAGTAGTTCAACTTTTTCTGACAATTATTGTTCTAGTGAGTCCAGAGAATTGTATTGCACTAGTTTTTAACATTATGATATGAAAATTATATATTCAGAGATGGAAAAGACCATTTACAGTCAATACAGGCAGTTTACCATAGGAAATATATGGTTTTAAAGATTTTTAACAGTTATAGCGCCACCTATCGTCCGATCTCCATGAAATTTTGCATGCTTGTTAATGATGTTATGTCACATAAGTTCACCAATTTTTGTGAAGTTCTGGGTTTTTATTTAGGATTTATAGGCTTTTTAATGTATTTTTCCATGCCCATTTTATAAATGATCCTATTACAGCCATCCAAATGCAAAAGTTCAACTTTTTTTTGATAATTATTGATCTAGAGAGTCCAGAGAATTGTCCTAGACTGGTCTGGTTCCGATCGGGCAAAAAACCTAGGACTAGTTCGCAAAAGTAGGTTTTAGACATATTCATGAATATTTAATGAACGGTTTGATTGACAGAAATGGTTCTTGAGGCAAAGTTGTTCAGCATGAGCAGATATATCAAATGATATGCTTTTTGTGACGATAAGTGTAACACCACGTGATTACAGAGCCAAAAAACTCGTTAGCGCCAACTAGTGGCCGATTTCTTTCAAAATTCTTACAGACCTCTAGGGCCATGAGTCGAACATGCCCATCAAGTTTCGTTCCGATCGGCCTCCGTTAACCTTGTCTAATAGGTGCTCAACTTCATTGGCCAATGGCGGCCATGTTTTTTGAGATACGCCAATGTCCTCATAGACATACATGGCACCTTGGACCAAGACACTGCATACCAATTTTCAAGTCAATCGGACTAACTTCCGTGGTTATAGCCCTTTTCATGTTTTTTTCATGTTATAGCGCCACCTAGTGTTCAATCGTCGCGATTTTTTTACTGTGACCCCAGAATGAACCCATACACATGTGTACCGAGTTTGGTGAAGCTATCTTATTTACTTTTTAAGTTATAGCCATTTTAGTAAAATAGGCTCCTCCCACAACGATTATTTTGCGCCCCCTAGCGTCCATGAATCGAAATTTCAACATTTTTTCGATAATTATTGATCTTCAGACTCCAGAGAACATTTCTGCACTGGTTTGGCTCCGATCGGGCAAAAAACCAGGGACTAGTTCGCAAAAGTAGATTTTCGACAAAATTCAAAATGGCGGAAAATCTATCATGACGGAAATGAAATCGGAGATATACGTTTTGTTCGTCAGGCGTCCAGCTTTCCAATGATATAAGACACTTGAGTCTGCGACATACGGTCTAGGAGTTATGAGCAGTTTCGCGCTTTTGGTTGCTATAGCGCCACCTATGGGCCAATCGGGGTCATAATCTCTGAACCTCTCCTCGATTTTTGTACTACCATCTGGCAAAGTTTCAATGCTCTAGCCCTTACGGTTTGGGCTGCACGATGCGTTTTACGGCAGAAGAATAATAATAATAATAATAATTAAAGCTGCAAGCAGCATTTATCGGGGTTCAAGCTATTAAGGCCTTTAAGGGTTTTTAAGCACAAAAGCATCAAAAGTTATCAGGTTTTATTTAGCAAGCATGTAACCACTGACATAATAGATGGAAAAGACCATTTACAGCCAATACAGGCAATGTACCATAGGAAATATATGGTTTTAAAGCTTTTTAACAGTTATAGCGCCACCTATGGTCCGATCTCCATAAAATTTGGCATGCTTGTTAATGATGTTATGTCACATATGCTCACCAATTTTTGTGAGGTTCTGAGTTTTCATTTAGGATTTATAGGCTTTTTAGTGTATTTTGCTACGCCCATTTTATAAATGACCCTATTACAGCCATCCAAATGCAAAAGTTTAACTTTTTTTTGATAGTTTTTGATCTAGAGAGTCCAGAGAATTGTCCTAGACTGGTCTGGTTCCAATCGTGCGAAAAACCTAGGACTAGTTCGCAAAAGTAGGTTTTTAACATGTTTGCAAATATTTAATGAACGGTTTGATTGACAGCAATGGTCCTTGAGGCAAAGTTGTTCAGGATGAGGAGATCTATCAAATGATATGCATATTGTGTGGATATTTGTAACACCACGTGATTACAGAGCTGTAAAACTCGTTAGCGCCAACTAGTGGCCGATTTCTTTCAAAATTGTTACAGACCTCTATGGCCTTGAGTCGAACATGCCCATCGAGTTTCGTTCCGATCGGCCTCCGTTAACCTTGTCTAATAGGTGCTCAAACTTCATTGGCCGATGGTGGCCATGTTTTTCGAGATACGCCAATGTCCTCATACACATACATGGCACCTTGGACCAAGACACTGCATGCCAATTTTCAAGTCAATCGGACTAATGGTCAGGTGGTTATAGCCTGTTTTATGTTTTTTTCATGTTATAGCGCCACCATGTGGCCAATTGCCGCGGTTTTTTTACTGTGACCTCAGATTGACCTCTTACACATGTGTACCAAGTTTGGTGAAGATACCTCATTTACTTCTGGAGTTATAGCCATTTTAGTAAAATAGGCCCCTCCCACAACGAACGTTTTGGCGGCCTTACCGTCCGTGAGTCGAAATTTCAACTTTTTTTCGATAGTTTTTGATAATCAGACTCTAGAGAACATTTCTGCACTGGTTTGGTTCCGATCGGGCGAAAAACCTAGGACTAGTTCGCAAAAGTATGTTTTTGACAAAATTCAAAATGGCGGAAAATCTATCATGGCGGAAATGAAATCGGAGATATACGTTTTGTTCGTCAGGCGTCCAGCTTTCCAATGATATAAGACACTTGAGTCTACGTCATACGGTCTAGTAGTTATGAGCAGTTTCGCACTTTTGGTTGCTATAGCGCCACCTATGGGCCAATCGGGGTCATACTTTGATAGGTTCTCCCCAAATTGAGGACTACCATTTGGCCAAGTTTCAAGGTTCCAGCTCTTACGGTTTGGTCTGCACGATGCGTTTTAGGGGAAAATAATAATAATAATAATAATAATAATTAAAGCTGCAAGCAGCATTTATCGGGGTTCAAGCATTTAAGGCCTTTAAGGCATTTAAGCATTCAAGACATTAAGATTTATTTAGAAAGCTTTTAACCACTGAAATAATAGATTGAAAAGTCCATTTACAGCCAATACAGGCAATTTACCATTGCTTTTTAACAGTTATAGCGCCAACTATCATCCGATCTACATACAATTTTGCATGCTTATGTAGAATGTTATGGCACATATGCTCACCAATTTTCGTGATGTTCTGAGTTTTTGTTTAGGATTTATAGGCTTTTGTTTGCATTTTGCCACGCCCATTTTCTTTATGACCCAATTATACCCATGCGAAAAATGCAAAAGTTCAACTTTTTTTGATAATTATTGATCTAAAGAGTCCAGAGAATTGTCCTAGACTCGTTTGGTTCCGATCGGGCAAAAAACCAGGGACTAGTTCGCAAAAGTAGGTTTTTAACATATTCGTGAATAATTAATAAACTGTTTGATTGACAGCAATGGTTCTAGAGGCAAAGTTGTTCAGCATGAGCAGGTCTATCAAATGATATGCATTTTGTGATGATAAGTGTAACACCACGTGATTACAGAGCCATAAAACTCGTTAGCGCCAACTAGTGGCCGATTTCTTTCAAAATTCTTACAGACCTCTAGGGCCATGAGTCGAACATGCCCACCGAGTTTTGTTCCGATCGGCCTCCGTTAACCTTGTCTAATAGGTGCTCAAACTTCATTGGCCGATGGCGGCCATGTTTTTTGAGATACACCAATGTCCTCATAGATATACATGACAGCTTGGACCAAGACACTGCATACCAATTTTCAAGTCAATCGGACTAACGGTCAGGTAGTTACAGCCTGATTTATGTTTTTTTCATGTTATAGCGCCACCATGTGGCCAATCGCCGCAATCTTTTTACTATGACCTCAGATTGACCTCTTACACAGGTGTACCGAGTTTGGTGAATATACCTCATTTACTTCTGGAGTTATAGCCATTTTAGTAAAATAGGCTCCGCCTTCTTCAAACATTTTGGCGCCCCTTAGCGACCGTCAATCGAAATTTCAACTTTTTTTCGATAATTATTGATATTCTGACTCCAGAGAACATTTCTGCACTGGTTTGGTTCCGATCGGACACAAAACCAGGGACTAGTTCGCAAAAGTAGGTTTTGGACATAATTCAAAATGGCGGAAAATTTGCATACCGGAAATGAAATCCTTGAGGCCTTTTTTGTTCGGCTTGACCCAAGGATTCCAATGATATAAGACACTTGAGTCTGTGACAAACGGTTAATGAGATTTAAGCAAAAATATGATTTTTTTTTGTTTTTTGCACTGTAGCGCCACCTATGGGCCAATCGGGGTCATATTTTGATAACCTCTCCTCGATTTTTGTACTACCATCTGGCAAAGTTTCAAGTCTCTAGCACTTACGGTTTGGGCTGCACGATGCGTTTTACGGCAGAAGAAAAATAATAATAATAAAAATCAGTACAATTACAATAGGGTTTCAGCACTTCGTGCTTGAACCCCTAATTAAAGCTGCAAGCAGCATTTAGCGGGGTTCAAGCATTTAGGGTCTTTAAGCACATAAGGCAGTTTAGTGAGTTGTCTGAGTTTTTGTTTAGGATTTACAGGCTTTTGAGTGTTTTTTGCCATACCCATTTTCTAAATGATCCTGTTATGGCTACCCAATGGGTAAAGTTAAAGTTTTTTATATAATTAATAATCTAGAGCTTCCAGAGAATTGTACTGCACTGGTATATTTCCGATCGGGCGAAAAACCTAGGACTAGTTCGCAAAAGTAGGTTTTTAACATAATCGCAAGTATTTAATGAACAAATTGATTGACAGCATTAGTTCTTGAGGCAAAGTTGTTCAGTATGAGGAGATCTATCAAATGATATACATCACGTGATTACATAGCCGTAAAACCTGTTAGCGTCAACTAGTGGCTGATTTTTCAAAATTCTTACAGACCTCTAGGGCCACGAGTCGAACATGCCCACCGAGTTTCGTTCTGATTGGCCTCCGTTAAGAGCAAACTAACAGCTTTGAATTAAAATGGTGAGGTATCCTGTTGTAAACATCAACCATGCCTGTTGACAGTTCTCTTTTGTGGGAAGGGAATGAAAAGTTCTCAAATCCGCAGCACAGCCTCAGACATAACATTTATATCCATGATCTGCCATTTTCACTATTGTCCTTGCTTGCTTCTTCACAATACCTGCAGATCTTCTGATGATTCGGCTGTGCAGGTCCACATTAACACTGCCTGGCCTAGAACATGGACTGGAAAATGCAAATTTGGGGGGTATAAATATTAATGATCCTGACTCCAACATCACAGTCGGTGTTATGGTGGGATTCACTCATTTTTCAGCGGTCTTTTGCAAACAGGAGATTTACACATGAAGGAGGAAACAATGGTGTTTGAGGCTCACGGTATGTCAGTTCCATGTCCAGAACTCTTATCATTCAACTATGCCAAGATAAATACAGTTTTCAATTGTATGGAACCTTTAAAATAGATGATTAGTAATATAATGCTTACTTGTAGTCTGAAATGGCTTTAACAAAATAAGAAAAATAGTCTTAGATTTCTGTTCATTCTAATCATGTACAAATAAAGTAGCACAGTAAGATTACATTTATTTGAATGCATTAGTGAGTGTGTGATTGTGCTGTGTGTGCAGCGTGTCAATACTAAAAGTGAAGGTGTAGTTGATATCTTTGGTGATAATATCTGTAGTAATCATAAAAAAACAATTAAGAAATAAAGAATTAAAATTACAAATAATATTCTATTAAGATATGAGTTACAATAACATGATTTGCAATAGTAATAATATCAATAATATATGCACAATACACACAGATTAGACTATCAGGTCTGTGTTTTACAAAAACATTAGTATTGCAGCCAATGTGAGTCTGTGGGATTTATAAACAGACAAAATATGATTTGAAATGTTATTTTAATGATTTTATTAAGTTTAAACAATATTTCAAATGGAAAAAAAAATGAAAAATTATATTTTAGTGAGCAGAATGAACCAATGAGTGTTTTTCTTCTGGTGGTTAAAATGTAAATGAAAACAATAATACTTAAACAATAATACTTAATACACTAACCATGCTTGAACACACACATGCACACACATTTTGTTGTAGATGTAGATATTTAAAATAAAAGATAGGTAACAAAATGATAATTGCAAATCTCCTCTGTATAACACCATTTTCAGATTTCAAATTAATCACTGAGAGGCAGAATTGTTCAAACTGAGAGCTCAGTAAAAATGAAGTGATAAACTTTGACAAAACATGACTGTGTTATAATAGGTGATTTTCATGCAAGTAATTTTATATAGTCCAAAAACTTATGCAAAAGCACAGATGAAAATATTTTATTAAGTAGAATGTCCTGCAGAGGGCAGTAGAAGACCACTAATTGACTCACTTTCATTTGAAAGACTTTTTTATCCACCAGTAAAACAAAGCAGTTTCTCCATGTTCTTTCCATTAAGCATGCTTACACACACAGACACACACACAAACACAAACACATCCACACACACACACACAAAGACAAATATGTTTTCAATGGTTTTAGGATGTGATATTGTGAAAATATCTTCATCTCCTCATCTTGAACAACTTTGCCTCAAGAATCACTAATGTCAATCAAACCGTTCATAATCATAATAAAAAAATAAAATATATACAAATATCATAATAAAAAAAAAACATCATAATAAAAAAGATTGCTTCTTAAAGCATTTGTTTATTTCCCAATACTGAAAGCGAATTAAAAGATCATGCGTAATCCTGCTGCTCCCTCTAGTGGACAACAGTGGTATTATAGCTTACATTTTACAGTTGAAGTGTTTGAATGAATGAATGGGAATTTGTTTTTTTACTTATATCTCAGGAACCAAAAGGCGAAAAATTCTGAAACTCAGAGCATAGATAGTGCTTGAGGAGCCCTGTTGAATGAGACCATCAAGGTGTTTTTGGGCGATTGGGGCTGGGAGTTATGACTGTTATAAGGCATATCTGTTCGGGCTATTATCTCTGGAATGCCCTGGGCAAATAACACCACATTTGAATCGAAGATAGCCAAGGACGGGCCCTTTCCAACGAGCTCTCACACAATGTTCGGGGTGGTCTGGGTCGGGAGTAATGGCCGTTCAAAATCGGGGGTCCCGCGGGCTGGCGATGCGCGGGGGGCGCGCTCCCGAGGCCCGCGACGACACGTTTCGATCAAGAGCCCGGAGAGGTCCTCACCATCAAAATTTGAGCGCGCAACGACTTTCCGTTTTCGAGTTATGAATGAATTTGTATTCGGGGGCGTGGCTTAAATGCCGTTATACTTTCGTTTCATTTCATTCATTTACTTTCGTCCATTTCCATATCTCAGTGTAACACAATTGTCAATAGTAATACTCAATAGATGAGTTTTGACAAAATGTGATTGTAAATGTTAAAATAATGATTTTATAAAGTCTAAATATGAATTTTATAACAATATTAGGGAGTAGTATGATGAAATGACAGCAGGGGGCAGTAAAATACCACTTATTGGCTTAATATGTCATTATATTCATATAAAATCACCTTTTGAAGAAGTTAAACTTTTTTTCTGATAATTATTGATCTAGAGAGTTCAGAGAATTGTGCTGCACTGGTTTTGAACATTATGATATGAACATTATATGATGATAGAAGACACCATTTACAGCAAATACAGGCAATTTACCATAGGAAATATATGGTTTTAAAGCGTTTTAACAGTTATAGCGCCAACTACGGTCCGATCTCCATAAAATTTTCCATGCTTCTTTAGCAGGTTATGACACATATGCTCATCAATTTTTGTGAAGTTCTGAGTTTTCGTTTAGGATTTATAGACTTTTGAGTGCATTTTGCCACGCCCATTTTCTTTATGACCCCAATATACCCATGCGAAAAATGCAAAAGTTCAACTTTTTTTATATAATTATTGATCTAGAGACTCCATAGAATTGTCCTAGACTCGTTTGGTTCTGATCGGGCGAAAAACCTAGGACTAGTTCGCAAAAGTAGGTTTTTAACATAATTACGAATATTTAATGTACGGTTTGATTGACAGCAATGGTTCTTGAGGCAAAGTTGTTCAACAAGAGGAGATCTATGAAATGGTATGCATTTTGTGACAATAAGTGTAACACCACGTGATTACAGAGCCATAAAACTCGTTAGCGCCAACTAGTGGCCGATTTCTTTTAAAATTCTTACAGACCTCTAGGGCCATGAGTAGAACATGCCCACCAAGTTTCGTTCCGATCGGCCTCCGTTAACCTTGTCTAATAGGTGCTCAAACTTCATTGGCCGATGGCGGCCATGTTTTTTGAGATACGCCAATGTCCTCATAGACATACATGACACCTTGGACCAAGACACTGCATACCAATTTTCAAGTCAATCGGACTAACGGTCAGGTGGTTAAAGCCTGTTTTATGTTTTTTTCATATTATAGCGCCACCATGTGGCCAATCGCCGCGATTTTTTTACTGTTACCTCATATTGAGCTCATACATATGTGTACCGAGTTTGGTGAAGATACCTCATTTACTTCTGGAGTTATAGCCATTTTAGTAAAATAGGCCCCTCCCACAACGTACGTTTTGGCGCCCCTTAGCGTCCGTGAATCGAAATTTCGACTTTTTTTCGATAATTATTGATCTTCAGTCTCTAGAGAACATTTCTGCACTGGTTTGGTTCCGATCGGGCGAAAAACCAGGGACTAGTTCGCAAAAGTAGGTTTTTGACAAAATTCAAAATGGCGGAAAATCTATCATGGCGGAAATGAAATCGGAGATATACGTTTTGTTCGTCAGGCGTCCAGCTTTCCAATGATATAAGACACTTGAGTCTACGACATACGGTCTAGGAGTTCTGAGCAGTTTTGCACTTTTGGTCGCTATAGCGCCACCTATGGGCCAATCGAGGTCATACTTTGATACGTTCTCCCCAAATTGAGGACTACCATTTGGCCAACTTTCAAGGTTCCAGCTCTTACGGTTTGGTCTGCACGATGCGTTTTAGGGGAAAATAATAATAATTAAAGCTGCAAGCAGCATTTATCGGGGTTCAAGCATTTAAGGCCTTTAAGGCATTTAAGCATTCAAGACATTAAGATTTATTTAGAAAGCTTTTAACCACTGAAATAATAGATTGAAAAGTCCATTTACAGCCAATACAGGCAATTTACCATTGCTTTTTAACAGTTATAGCGCCAACTATCATCCGATCTACATACAATTTTGCATGCTTATTTAGAATGTTATGGCACATATGCTCACCAATTTTCGTGATGTTCTGAGTTTTTGTTTAGGATTTATAGGCTTTTGTTTGCATTTTGCCACGCCCATTTTCTTTATGACCCAATTATACCCATGCGAAAAATGCAAAAGTTCAACTTTTTTTGATAATTATTGATCTAAAGCGTCCAGAGAATTGTCCTAGACTCGTTTGGTTCCGATCGGGCAAAAAACCAGGGACTAGTTCGCAAAAGTAGGTTTTTAACATATTCGTGAATAATTAATAAACTGTTTGATTGACAGCAATGGTTCTAGAGGCAAAGTTGTTCAGCATGAGCAGGTCTATCAAATGATATGCATTTTGTGATGATAAGTGTAACACCACGTGATTACAGAGCCATAAAACTCGTTAGCGCCAACTAGTGGCCGATTTCTTTCAAAATTGTTACAGACCTCTAGGGCCATGAGTCGAACATGCCCACCGAGTTTTGTTCCGATCGGCCTCCGTTAACCTTGTCTAATAGGTGCTCAAACTTCATTGGCCGATGGCGGCCATGTTTTTTGAGATACACCAATGTCCTCATAGATATACATGACAGCTTGGACCAAGACACTGCATACCAATTTTCAAGTCAATCGGACTAACGGTCAGGTGGTTACAGCCTGATTTATGTTTTTTTCATGTTATAGCGCCACCATGTGGCCAATCGCCGCAATCTTTTTACTATGACCTCAGATTGACCTCTTACACAGGTGTACCGAGTTTGGTGAATATACCTCATTTACTTCTGGAGTTATAGCTATTTTAGTAAAATAGGCTCCGCCTTCTTCAAACATTTTGGCGCCCCTTAGCGACCGTCAATCGAAATTTCAACTTTTTTTCGATAATTATTGATATTCTGACTCCAGAGAACATTTCTGCACTGGTTTGGTTCCGATCGGACACAAAACCAGGGACTAGTTCGCAAAAGTAGGTTTTGGACATAATTCAAAATGGCGGAAAATTTGCATACCGGAAATGAAATCCTTGAGGCCTTTTTTGTTCGGCTTGACCCAAGGATTCCAATGATATAAGACACTTGAGTCTGTGACAAACGGTTAATGAGATTTAAGCAAAAATATGATTTTTTTTTGTTTTTTGCACTGTAGTGCCACCTATGGGCCAATCGGGGTCATATTTTGATAACCTCTCCTCGATTTTTGCACTACCATCTGGCAAAGTTTCAAGTCTCTAGCTCTTACGGTTTGGGCTGCACGATGCGTTTTACGGCAGAAGAAAAATAATAATAATAAAAATCAGTACAATTACAATAGGGTTTCAGCACTTCGTGCTTGAACCCCTAATAATTAAAGCTGCAAGCAGCATTTATCGGGGTTCAAGCATTTAAGGTGTTTAAGGCATTTAAGCACATAAGCATTTAAGACATTAAGTTTTATTTAGAAAGCTTTTACCCACTGAAATAAACAATACTGCTATGTTAGTTTTTAGCTCAGCTTTTTATGTACTGGTTTATAAATTATAGCTGGATAAACTGAAATGTTACAAATGTACTTATACTCTACATTGGTTTAAATGTTAACTGTCTCATGGGACAACATTTATTTATATTGGAAATTATTCAGATGTGAAACAATTGCAATGTGGTTGTTTAAGACCAATAAACTTTCTCTTGTTTTAAAGTGTGTGGACAGTCATGTATGCAGATGATAAAACATTACATTTACCAGCGACATCAATTAAGTAGTTGTCTACTACTTTGGATGAGGAAAACGTTTTTCCACAACACTGTGTAGCATGTAGTGTGCAACGTGACTTGACGTGCTACACCCAGTTATAGTATTCGGTAGGGCCTAATTAAATCAGAAGCAAGGAACATCTACTGGGGAGGAAATGGTGCAACAGGTGAGCAAATAGTTAACAATTTTGTTCTGATTGAAAGAGAAAATTATATTTATAAGTGAAAAGGTTCTCTTCGTAGTTTGTTTCAGAAAGATGAGATGACAAATAAGAACAATAGATAGTTAGTAAATGAAAAGACATCACTGACTCATTTGTTTTAGGATGAATGGTTCAACAGCCTAAGCTGTTCGAGAAGCTTCGAGAAGTTCTGCAGTTTTAATAAAATTTGTGAAGAAAAACCCAAAACCAACTGCGTCTGTTTCTTTCACCTTGACCCAAATAACTTAAAATAAAAAATTATACATTCTTTTAGGGTTGTCTTGCAATATTGCAGTATCGCGCAACTGACAAGCCAACCGCAGAGGAATGCAAGTAACCGCAGCAACTGCGATATTCGCATGTTTACGTTTTTCTTATTTTTTTCTTTTTTCCCTGCTTGTTTTGAACTTCGTGTGTATTGAATCTTAAATAAGTTAATAATGATAACAAGAATGTTTATCATGGTGATTTGTAACAGACTTGAAACAGACAGTTCTTGAATCAGACAGTGAATGAGAGAGATCGACTGAGCGAGTGCGATTATCTGCATCTGTCTTTGAGGTCAAGCCATATATATATTCATTAAAAAGGTTGCAGTGTCCAAGGAAAGCGAAATATTGTATCGCCCTTTTAACGTTTAAGGGTATTTACCATCAGAGGTGGGTAGTAATGAAGTAAATTTACTTCATTACATTTACTTGAGTATTTTTTTGGTAAAATTTTAGTTTTAAGAGTAGATTTAAATGTGGGTACTTTTACTTCGAGTACATTTCTATTGTAAAAAACTGTACTTTTTAGGGCTGAATGATTAATTGCATTTGCGATAATAATATCGCGATGTGATAAAAGGCGATTTTTTAACCGCAAAAGCAGCGAGCAAGTAAAGCAGTCTGCACTGCGGATAAAGCATCAACTTGGCACACTACGCATATAGACCTTTATGTGATATTGTGTTATAGATTCTCTCCAACGATTCTCTATCTATTCAGATCATTTCAGAATCGAGTCTGAGCTTAGTTTTAAACACAGATACGTGATGATGCTGCGTGTGCTTTATAAACAACCATATTCTGCTTGCTAATAATTCCTCTGTCTGACACACACACACACACACACACACACACACACACACAAAGAAGGGCGTAGATTTGGTTTGAACATTGGGGAGGTTGAAGTTTGGGTCTGCATATTTTTCATGTGATCATGGTAGAAATATTGGGGGGGTTGTAATGCATAGATTTAAATATTGGGGGGGGGATTATCTCCCCCCAACCCCCCCACAAACTACGCCCCTGCACACACACACACACACACACACACACACACACACACACACAACACCACTCAAACCTTCCAAAAAATAATCATTCATAAAGTTCGGAAAAGTTGAAGCGAATTACAAGGATATTCGCGGACTGCATTGCACAAGATGCGCTATGATACGCGTGCTTTGCTTGATGTTACTCTTGTAGTGTGCGGTGTCGCTTGCCGGTATTTTCCTTACAAATGCTCTACGAAGACATCATGTGTCTTTTGGAATGCAGTTGGCTTATATATTAAAAATATGAAAATCAAAGACAGAAGCTGCTTTTAATTTTAAATACTCACGCGCTTTGCGAAGAGTGCTTGAGCATATGCGGCTGTGAGCGACTCCGTCTAACGTGGTTAAATGTATTTGCATCTCAAAATGCTTTTATGACAAAGTAGTCGGGTCACTGTTCTTTTCACACTGCATGACTATCTAGGCCAGGATTCAGTCGCTGCTGTGTTCAAACTGCACGATGGATCGGCGACAGAAGGTTTCACACTGCATGACTTTACAATAGGAAGAATCGCCGACAGCTCTGTCTGGCACGCAAACTACGTTTCACAATCAAAGACACGCGAGATGTGACAAGGAAACAACGTGAGATCACGCGTGCAAGACCGGAGCTCTCGCAAGACTGAAATTGTTATTAAAAAGGATAGCCTGCAAGAATATTGAGATCCAACTTGTCTGTGCGCTGATTTGCAAAAAGGAGAAAAATAAAGAGTTTATGCAGGAGGAAATGGTTAGGAAGACGAGGGGAGCAAGGACTGTGTTCTGCAAAGAGAGTGGGTAAATAAATCATTTTGCAGTGTGCTGCTGTTGCTGCTGGTCAAGCAAATGTTTGTGCTTTGTTTCTGTTTGATATAATTGTAAATATATCTATTAAAATACTTATATTCTGGTCTATAACTCCTCCCCGAACTCCCCGCTGCTTTGTATCTTGCTCTCTCATTGGCTGTCGGTCATCGCCAATGTAGTTTTCAGTCAGAACACTTTTCACACAGCAGATTTTGAATCGCCGACAGGTCCAGATATTTAGCATGCCAAATATCTCACGGGTGTCGGGTGTTTTTTTTTTTTCAGTTCCAATCATAATTTTGACATTTGGGTGTTATTGTTTAGCTATTGACCTATGTTTTCAAATTTCCTGTGGTGTTTTTGTCACGATCGGACTAATGGTTTCGAAGATAATTGCAAGTTTTTAAAGTGCTAAATGACAATGATACATAAACTATAAGGCGAAACCTGGCATGTTTGGTATCGTTGGACTCAGGAAGGATTCAGGATTTCAAGGGACTAATGGTTGTATGCGTTTATAGCCATTTTCATGACATTTTTCCCTGTTATAGCGCCACCAAGTGGCCAATTGTCGCGATTTTTAATCAAATGACCTAAGATTGAGCTAATGAAAATGTGTCCCGAGTTTAGCAAAAATATCTCTTTCCGTTTACAAGTTATAATTGTTTTAGTAAAAGTGGCTGTGGTGCCTTCAAACATTTTGGTTACCCTTAGTGACCGGGAATTTAAATTAAGATTTTTTTTTGATGATTATTGATAGTCACTGTCCAGAGAATATTTCTGCAGTGGTTTGGTTCCAATCAGGCTAAAAACCTAGGAGTAGTTCGCAAAAGTAGGTTTTTCAAAAAACCTCAATTTACTCGAAATTGGCGCCTGAAGGGCGAGCAAATCGGAGATAGCCATTTTGTCCGCCTTGAGCCAAGGATTCCAACGATGTAAGACACTTGAGCCTGGGACAAAGGGTCTAAGAGTTATGAGCAATTTTGAACTTTTGGTTGCTGTAGCGCCACCTATGGGCCAATCGGGGTCATACTCTGATAGGTTGTCCCCAAATTGAGGCCTACCATCTGGCCAGGTTTCAAGACTCTAGGCCTTACGGTTTGGCCTGCACGATGCGTTTTACGAATCCTTACAATTACAATAGGGTTTCAGCATTTCATGCTTGAACCCCTAATAAGAATGGAAGCTTTTTGCCATTTATAGCGTCACCTAGGGTCCGATCTGCATGAAACTCGGCATGCTTCCTCATCATGTTATGACACATATGCTCATCAATTTTTGTGAAGTTCTGAGTTTTCATTTGGGATTTATAGGCTTTTTAGTGTATTTTGCCCCGCCCCTTTTCTAAATGACCCTGTTACAGCCACCCAAATGCCAAAGTTCAACTTTTTTTCGATAATTATTGATCTAGAGAGTCCAGAGAATTGTCCTAGACTGGTTTGGTTCCGATCGGGCGAAAAACCAGGGACTAGTTCGCAAAAGTAGGTTTTGGACAAAATTCGACATAGCAGAAAATTTCCCCTGCCTACATCCAAATCGGAGATAGCCATTTTGTCCGCCTTGAGCCAAGGATTCCAACGATGTAAGACACTTGAGCCTGGGACAAAGGGTCTAAGAGTTATGAGCAATTTTGAACTTTTGGTTGCTGTAGCGCCACCTATGGGCCAATCGGGGTCATACTCTGATAGGTTGTCCCCAAATTGAGGCCTACCATCTGGCCAGGTTTCAAGACTCTAGGCCTTACGGTTTGGCCTGCACGATGCGTTTTACGAATCCTTACAATTACAATAGGGTTTCAGCATTTCATGCTTGAACCCCTAATAAGAATGGAAGCTTTTTGCCATTTATAGCGTCACCTAGGGTCCGATCTGCATGAAACTCGGCATGCTTCCTCATCATGTTATGACACATATGCTCATCAATTTTTGTGAAGTTCTGAGTTTTCATTTGGGATTTATAGGCTTTTTAGTGTATTTTGCCCCGCCCCTTTTCTAAATGACCCTGTTACAGCCACCCAAATGCCAAAGTTCAACTTTTTTTCGATAATTATTGATCTAGAGAGTCCAGAGAATTGTCCTAGACTGGTTTGGTTCCGATCGGGCGAAAAACCAGGGACTAGTTCGCAAAAGTAGGTTTTGGACAAAATTCGACATAGCAGAAAATTTCCCCTGCCTACATCCAAATCGGAGATAGCCATTTTGTCCGCCTTGAGCCAAGGATTCCAACGATGTAAGACACTTGAGCCTGGGACAAAGGGTCTAAGAGTTATGAGCAATTTTGAACTTTTGGTTGCTGTAGCGCCACCTATGGGCCAATCGGGGTCATACTCTGATAGGTTGTCCCCAAATTGAGGCCTACCATCTGGCCAGGTTTCAAGACTCTAGGCCTTACGGTTTGGCCTGCACGATGCGTTTTACGAATCCTTACAATTACAATAGGGTTTCAGCATTTCATGCTTGAACCCCTAATAATAAAAATCCTTACAATAACAATAGGGTTTCAGCACTTCGTGCTTGAACCCCTAAAAATCAGTACAATTACAATAGGGTTTCAGCACTTCGTGCTTGAACCCCTAACAATAAAATGTCTAATTGCCTTATATTATCTCCTCAATTATGATCACTGATGCATGTCAGGGTGTTTACCTGGATCGAAATATTTATTTTAAGAAAGTCTAAGTATAACTGAAGAGCGAAAAGACACAATTACACGAACAGAAGAGGCTTCAGTGATTTAATCCATAAAACTGGCAGATGTGTGATGTTGACATTCACAGATGTGTTAAGTGTTACAACGTGTCTGAAAACAGAGAGACATCAAATCTGTGCATATGAATCAACCATTTTAAATTAAAAATGCACTAAACCACAGATACACCTTCAATCTCTCCAAATAAATTACGAACAAAAAAATGTGCAAAACTGCATTATAAAAAAAACTAAACACAAATATTCCCTCTGTTAAAAATGAGTGTCACTGTCTGAGACTTTAAATAAAAGATGTGACCAAAAGCATCTCAGCTTACAGTTACATACAATAAATGTAAAAAATTAAAACAAAATACAGCATTTTAAATAATTTAGATCTCATTAAAACGGCAGTAAACATATCACAATAATCATGAAACTACACCAACAATTCATTCTGAAGAGAAACAATAACATCAAGGCAAAAACAGCATCTTCCTCACAACAAAAACACTGAATCTAATTCAATGCTCTCTCTTTCAGAGCAATAAACCTGAACGGATCTGATATTAAACTGCCAAAAGCTGAAGATGATTATTATTAGCGTAGAAAAGTCCATTATTAATATCATAAATATGCTATACTGAGAGCTCATAAATAACCTTCAATAATCATAATAATGACTTTTTGTTCCCTTTCTGTCCTGTATTCATCTGGCCTCTCATCCACAACCACTGCTTATGGTTTCTCGAGTACTAGTAATGAATCTAATTAAGCGTTATAAGACATACAAGTCATTTCAAGCTAATATTATCATCCCGCTACTGAGCACACACACTTCTGAACACACACAACACACTCAAAGCTTCACCGCTCGAGTGATTCCCTGATGGACTGACCAGTGTGTGTCAATAACACAGGGAAAAACCTCTCTAGATGCCCAGGGCTTCTCCAAACATCAGTGTGTGTGTGTGTGTGTGTGACACGCTGAAGGAGCAAATGCACTGGAGACAGATACAATACACCACCCACATTAATATTCATGACAAACCTGCAAGCTACGCTTCCTGTAAACCACATTCACACACACACACACACACACACACACACACACACACACACACACACACACACACACACACACTAGAGAAATCTGAAACAAAGCACAGAAAGAGCGTCAGAATGTGGCATTATCATCCATATGATGCCAATAAAGCACAAATATCCTACTGTGCTTATGAAACATAAGCATTATAATATCTATATATCCACAAAACACATTTAAAAATGTATTTCCTGAAAATGACTTACAAAAAGCATAAAATCAGATGTGGTCATAGCCGGCAATATGAAAGCATATGAACGGAATAAAAATGATCAAGTGAATCTGACAAACATGTGCAGGTCGTATTTCAACCTAAAAATTATTTTCATTACACGAATAATCAACCGTTTTAAATTAGATTAACCCTGTTCAAATAAATTACAAACTTAATTTTTTTTTTCTAAAACAGAATGTCATGGTGTATTATTATTAAATTTATGCTTATTTAAAATAAACATCGTTTTGCATATAAGAAAACAAAGCCGATTAATATTTGTTGCATTGTGACATATACATAACGAATGTGTTTCATTTTCTCTCAAATTATTTTTATGCATCTTGTATTTGAATCTGCAACTTATATTTATGCAGATTTAAAATGGAAAATAATTCCAGCAATTAAGACCAATTTATAATGGTCCCAAAAAAGGCTTAATTTTTAAAAACAAAATATAACTTCTTTTTTTTTTTGCGTGTGTTTTTAGGGTGAAATGTGACCTGGACATTTTATCACGAGATTCACCAAAACACCTGAAATATAAAGTCGTATTTCAACCAGAAATCAGTGAGAGACGAGAAATATCGCTTTGCATGTCAGAAAACACGTCTATTTTGTTGCACTGTGACATTATTTTCATGACAAAATCTCTCAAAACTATTTGTGTAACATATTTGTTGTATTTTCCACAATCTTAAAATCTTAAATTTATGCATATTTAAATTGAAAATATATATATATTTTGTATTTAAATAAACACTTATTTTAAACGTCATGAAAATAATATCACAAAGCAAAACATCATAATGGTCCTAAAAAAGGCTTAATTTTTTTTTAAATCCCAAAATATATTTTTTTCTTTCTGAAATGTGACCTGGACATTTTTGTTGTGACTGAGATTCATCAAAACACCTGAAATGTCCTTTATTTCCCTCTGTGTTGGTGTTAGTTTGTGTGCAGTACCTCCTCCTCGCCTCTAGAGGGCGCCGCTCACTTTACCTGTTCTGGCCAAGATGCTCATGAATATGCAAACACAGTTTGCTCATTAATTATAACGGATTTAAATATAAAATAACGGAATTAAAACAAGTTTATCTGTAAACAAACAAACATAGGAGTGCATGTCCATCCCGTGTGTGTGAGATGAATGAAGCGTTACCCAGAAACACACACACACACACACTAGCTGAAGCAGCAGAAGAGTGAACAGGTCGATGACTCATGACAGTGGAAGTTTCCAGAGGTCGGTGTGTCGGTGCATTCGGCGATGAACCGGTGCAGTTCAGACACATGCAGCACGTCCTGCGTTTGTTGCTGGAACACACACACACAAACACACACACACACAGACGTTTTTACACATTTCAGACAGGCACTTTTAAAGGGGTCCTATTCTGCTTTTCCACTTTTCAACTGTAGTTAGTGTGTAATGTTGCTGTCTGAGCACGAGAAAAGATCTGCAAGCTTACAAAGCTCAAAGTCATTCCAAAAAAAGGGATATTTTATTTAAAGGGGTCCTATAATGCCCTTTTCACAAGATGTAAAATAAATCTCTGATGTCCCCAGAGTGTGTATGTGAAGTTTTAGCTCAAAATACCTCACATCATGTTAAAATTGTAATTTTTTGAGGGTGAGCAAAAACGCGTTGTTTTTGTGTGTGTCCCTTTAAATGCAAATGAGCTGCTGCTCCCGGCACAGAGGGCGGAGCTTCAACAGCTGGTGTGTGTGTGTGTGTGTGTGTGTGTGTGTGTTAGCAGCTCTGATTACCTCACACAGACACACACTGAAATGTCACTGAACTGTTCTGCATTTTATGCTCAAACCGGAGTCAGACAATGATGGAGAGACTCAAGAAGAAGTGACAACATGTAGAAGCAACAGGACGTCTCTCAATGGTTAGTTGATGAATTTATATAGCTGATGTGGAGTTAACTATCTTCAAGTCACTGATTAGCATATTCTGTCATGATAATTGTTCCCGTGGGTGGGATTTATGTTAATTTTAGGGTTAGTGATGTCGTGAAGAAGCTCATTGTAGTCTCTACCAGCCGTTAGTTGTAGTCCTTAAAAAACGGTTTCTGTAAAAGTAAAATATCTCCCTTTGCTTTGAACTTTGAGCGTTGTGACTTTGCAGATGTTGTTTATGATCAAACAGCAACATTACACACTAACTAAAGTTGAATTTGTTTATTCCTAAAGTATAGTCGAATTCCTAA
Source organism: Squalius cephalus (assembly GCF_949319135.1). Lineage (NCBI taxonomy): Eukaryota > Metazoa > Chordata > Actinopteri > Cypriniformes > Leuciscidae > Squalius > Squalius cephalus. The sequence goes on from NC_137122.1 coordinate 22,023,211, forward strand.
AGTTAAATAAAAAGTGAATTCATAATCAACCACCTCTTTAAGTTTCTGTTATTTTGTGTAAATATGTCAATTTAGTTTTATTATTTTCTATATTAGTTTTATTCAGATTTAGTTTTAGTAATTGTATTTCGTTAGTTTGGGTCGAGGACAGCAGGACTCACCGTGATGGTGTCGTAGGCTCCGGTGATGAGCGCGATGAAGAGCGACAGCACCATGTAGATGAAGAGCGAGATGAAGGTGTAGAGATACACCTGACTGAAGACCCACACCAGCGTCCCGCTCTGCTCCATGTCCGAGAACGTGGCGAACATGTCGTCTCCATTGATGAGGGAAAACAGGCACTCAGACACCGTAGAGAGAGAGCGGAACTGGTGGAGAGACACAGACGAGGACATGTCAATGCTTGGATGCTAGAAAACAATCAACAGGATTTAGAAAACTATGGATGTTTTAATGTGGTGATTTACACCGGTGAGCCAAAACATTATGACCACCTGCCAAATAAGCTCTATATAACAAGATATTGATCAAAAATATACACTCCTCTTGATAAAAAAATAAATGTTGTGATGTTATTTCCATCAAGAGGTGCATAATTTTTCGCTCAAGATGTTGTATTGTCAATGCAAGAGTCCAGCTCTCTGTAAAGTCTCCTCCAGCACATCCCAAAGACTTTCAGTGAGTTTAAGATCTGGACTTCATGGGCCCTATCATAAACCGGCGCCATGCAGTGTTTATTGCTAGTTTCAGTCCGACGCAGTTATTATTTTCACGTCCTGCGCCACGTTGTTTCTTCATCCTTCACTCGCGGGTCAATTTGACCCCCTTAGGAATGAAGGGAATGCGAGGAATGCTTCAGTACACATAGAAAAACATAAAAATGCTCAAAATTCAAACAAAAATGCTGAAACTTGACCAACATTTTTTATTTTATAATGTCTACATGTGTATCTGAATGCATACTGAAGAGAAACGGACTTTAGGACCCAGAGGAACAGCTGATCTGCTCCATATAGAGCTATAAGGTCATCAAGAGTCATGAAATATCATGTTATATTATTATTCCACAACAGGTCGGCAAAGACACCCAGTGTAAGATATTTTGAGCTGAATTAAAAGGGTTATGCAAGAAATTGTGTTATTTTGAATTTAAGTTGAAAGAATGTGAGGAATGTGCTTAAATTACATACTTTAGCGTGGTAGGGTCCCAGGACGATCCATCCGCAGAAGCAGTAGCCCATGTAAATGGCAGCAGCGCAGCAGCAGAACCGGATCACGCTGGGAAACGCGGCTCGTAGAGTCACGATCAGGATCTGACAACAGATCAGGAGATTCACTCGTTCAGTTTACTGTCTCTGGGTTTACGCTTTTGACTTGGTAATATTTGCAGTGTCAGATTTAATAGAAAACAGGAAAGAAAGAAAAAAGATAAGAAAGCTCACGAAGGCTTTCTAAACATTTCAGGGTCGTATTTCGAGACAAAATCAAAAGAAAAATAAATGGATTTTTACTAGCATAAATACTCTTTTATGGCCAATTAAAGAGTCCAATTTATTAGAAAATAGAAAGAATATAAGAAAGAAAGAGGAAATGTGAAGCTCACAAAGCCTGTCAAAAAATTTCAGGGTCATAAAAATCAAAAGAAAAAAAATATTTTAAAAATTTAAAAATAATTATAATTTTTACTAGCATAAAGAAAAGCCTATTTTTATAACTATTTTATGGCCCAAGATTTTGTACATTGACAATTAAATGAAGTACATTTCACCTCCAAACACTTATTACTATACTATTAGAAAAAAATATATGCTTTATTTAAAATTTGTAGTAAAGTAAAATTCCAAGCACTTTATATTTTGTCTTACTGAATTTACTTTGTTCCGATTTTAATAAAAGTAATAATATAGCAAGACAAATACTGTATTACAATAGTAAGAATCATCACTGAGAATAAAGAGAACTAAAAAAAAAGTGAAACATTGAGACAGATTAGAATAATGAAAATGAGACTTTTTTTATTTGATTTTGGGGTGAAATGTCACCTGGACACATGCATATTATAATTATTAAAAAAAAATGTTTATTGAACTTTCAAAATTACAGAATTCAACATCAAGTTCTTGACACATTTTCACATTTTGTAAGTAGTATAGATTGGAAACACAACAATAATTTAAATAAAAAGAATTGATAAATTCTTGAATACTTAAAATCTTAAATAAATTCTTAAATTATCTTAAATTAAGAGAAACATAAATTCATAAGATGGTCAGGTCAAAGTGTCTGAATCATTTTTGCTTTCAAATGTTTATACATTTTACTGGTTGTCACTGTATGAAGAATTTCTGGGTATAATATAATAGTCACAGTTATTTTATTTTGCTATCCTCACTTACATAAATGAACTATAGTGTCCTGCACCCACTAGTAAAAATATATAAAAATGATATCTGGTGTCTGAATCATTTTGGTTTGACTGTAGAATATGCGACAGGAATGCAGTGTAACTCACGTTGTATTTCTGGAAGAAGCTGAAGTATCGTAACACCCCGACCCAAACCATCAGAGTGGAGGTTCCCATCAGAATACTGCAGACGTCATACGACGACAGGTTCTGCGACACAAACACAAGCACCAATCAGATCAGAGCGCTTCTCGAGCACAGCGATACCTCACAGGAAAGCGTGTGACCTTGGTCTCGATGGCGATCTTGATGAAGGAGGCGATGATGGTGAGGACGTCGCTGATGATGAGCAGGAGGTACCAGCCGTTGATGAACTCCAGACGGTCGGCCCAACACACCGAACGGCCCAGAGACTGACGGAAATAACACACAAACTCCTGCCGACGCAGAGGAACCGTGAGTTAGGATGCATTAGGAGATCACACACTTACACTCCAAGTCCTAATGCACAGATCCAATCTTTTGACCATATCTGATTTTTTTTGTCCCGCCTGTTTACACTCACTTTAGACAGGACTGGTATCTGACGGGGCTGTAACGATACCCTCATGTCACGATTCGATACATATCACGATACTGAACTCACGATACGATATTATTGCGATACTCAAAGACACATGATAGAAGGTTAACAAAAAACGCACTGTTTACATTGTGAGTGTAAATGAATAGGCTTGGACTTGGTACTGGAAACCCAAAGCATATGATAGAAGGTTAACAAAAAACGCACTGTTGATTAAAAAGGTATATTTGGTTTTACATTGTGTGTGTAAATGAATAGACTTGGACTTGTGCTGAAAACCCAATGAACAGGACAATAGAGACACCAGAATAACAATATTCATGATTCTGAAGCTGAACATACAGTATTTTAGACACATATGTTTGCACTCTTTCACTGACTAGATATATTAACAATAATGTAGGCCACTTTTTACTGGTAACATCAGACATTTGGCATTATTAGGACCCACAAATATTCCCCCATTGCATGATTATACATTATATTCAACATTATATACAGTAGTTTAATGCAGTGCTGGCACTAAAACTCTGAAAACTTGAATGTTTTCTCACACAGTAATTTTCATTTCGGTCCAACTATCCACAATACAGATTGTCACTATCCACGATACATATTGATGCGTTTTTGTATTGCGATATATTTTGACATGATGTATTGTTACACCCCTAGTATCTTATATCTGTTTTTACATTAATTCCTACCCAAAAATGATTTTCTGTGATTGTTTTACTATGCACATGCTAGACCCTGGTTTTGAATGACCGTGCTAAAATTATTTATAACTGATTTAAGTGATCATGATTATTTGTCAGCATGGACAAGATCTCATGACTCATGAATCTGCCGGATGCGAGAAAATCGGATCTCGCGTGAATTTATGTGTTTACACGTGTGCATCAAATTCCGATCCGTGTCAGATGCGAGTGAAAGATGGGGGATTGTTTGTGGCTTACGTGTTGCAGGATGATTCCTCTGAGGATGGAGCGTCCGCACAACACCAGAGACAGACCGCACACCACCGCCACCAGCACGTCGAACGCCACGCGCGCGTAACTGTCCGCTGGACACAGAGACACACGGGTTCAGCGTCAGCAGGACACACACACACACACTGAGAGCGCTTGGGGTCGGCTCACCGTGTCCCGACACGTTAGGGTCTCGGCACTCTTTAATGGACGCATCGTTGAGCAAACTGAGCTTCACTTTACCGCTGTGAGCCTTGTTATCAAACAGGATCTGAAACACACACACACACACACACACACACACACACACACACACACACACACACACACAAAGCCTCAAATATGATGATTTGATGCTCAAGAATTTCTGATTATTATTAATGTTGAAAACATGTTCAAAAGTTTGGCATAAGATTGTAAAATGCATTCAATTGGTCAAAAGTGACAGTAAAGACACTTATAATGTTACAAAAGATATCTATTTTAAATAAACGATGTTCTTTTGAACTTAATATTGAAATAATCCTGCAGCAAAACTGCCCAAATTTATCGAATGTTGACTGTATTTTTGATCAAATGAATGCATCCTGGGTGAACATAAGTGACTTCTTAAAAAAAGATTCCAAACCTTTGAATGATAATATAATATAATATAATATAATATAATATAATATAATATAATATATTTTTATGAGACATTATGAGATGTTGTAAAAGTGTGAATCTGTGCGTACAGTGATGGAGAAGGTGTAGCAGTCGGGAATCTCGTTATTAATAATCGTCTGGATGTTTATGGCCTTCAGCTGAAACTGGATGGTCACATTAATCAGCCTGTGGAGAGACAGACACAAGCGCAGAGAGGAACTTGAGCAACCATTTCACAAGACTAACGCCTCTTACACAGATCAGGGTTTGACAACACTAACGGTGTGTGTGTGTGTGTGTGTGTGTGTGTGTTTACTGAGCTACAGTTACTGTCCACAAAACTGAGCTAAACCTCCCTTTGGGGATGTTAAAAATCACTGATAAAAAAGTAAACAATGTTCTGTTTGTGGAGGTCTGTGATTATTATATTTCCTATATAAGGAATAGAAGCATTTAGTATGTTCTCATACTTCTCATATTTCATATATAAACAATATGTTCTCATTTGGAATCGCTGGATTGACTGTGTCTGTCTCACTTTTGGAAATTGAGGTTTAAGGTCTTGTAGTGGTTTCGCAGTGGAGCTGAAGGGTCTGGCGGTGGATCCACTCCGACACAGTCTAAAACAACAACAGAAACACACAGGAGAAGAGTCAATATGGCTCATTTAGAATCACTGATCATTCAGACGGACAGCAGGTTTGTGTTGCTAGGCAACAGAGGAAAACAGAACACAGATTCCGTGGAATTCCAAATATTTAGAACTCTGGTAATATTTAGCTCTGCTCTGAACCCTAGTGAGACACCTTCATAGGGAGCATCGCCACCCTCCCTATTCTGCTCTCGCCGGTGGACTGGCAGAATTATTAGGCCACATGTATATGTACCCTTTGTGCAGAGAAGGCAATCCCAGAATGCACTGCAATGAGGTGCAAAATCAGGATGGAATATTTGCTGAAGTTGGCATGAAACTGAAGTTGCAGCCGACTTTACTACCACATACTTTTCTGAGATAAACAGTTTTGAAACATTTAATCCATTGGTTGTTGACTGGATTGTAAAAAATGAGCGCTGCATACTGAATTATTTTCTTACTTAGTATTTTTGTCTTGTTTTCAGTATGATTTTCTTATGATTCTTAAATCAAAAAGTGCTTATTTGAGAAGGAAATTGGGTAAAAAAAATAAATACTTTTTAATAAAAATGTATAAAAATTAAGTGAGTTTGTGCTTAAAACAACACAAAATATCCATAAGGAAAAAATATTGGTAATAAAAAAGTACTATAATATAAAAAAAATAATAAAAGTAATAATAATTATTTTCAATAATAAAAAGAAAAGGGAAAACAATATTTTTCCATTTAAATTAAGTTATTTTTCTTACTTGCACTGACATTTTTTCTTGTTTTAAGCGACTAAACTAGATTTATGGCTTTGATTTTCTCGCAGTTGTAGAGTAAAACGTGATTTTGAAAATATATAAAAAAAATGAAAATAGTATTTTTGTGCATTTTTCATTAAAATAAACGTAAAATTCTGGTACTTTTTTAAGTTGACTTTTTTCACTTCAGCAATAATCTGCCAAGTGTCGTCTTTGAAAAGAGATCAAACTTAAGTCTGTGCGTTCAAGATTTCAAGATTTTCATTTACGTCGGAAATTTAATTTGCAGGTCTAAGCTCAAAAAGTGAATAAATGCACTATAAATACAGCATATAAAAAAATCCCATAAAAAATACAAAATATTAAATGAAAAACATTATCAAACAAAAATATAGTACATTAATTTCATTGACAAAAAATAAATAATCTGTCATTTTTGAGCGACACGCGGAGAGCACCAGAGAGTCAAACACATCAGACAACCAGACGACTAGTTTTTAAACTCAGAGCTATGCATTAGTGTGATGTGATGTCATTTCCTGCGCACCCGTGACAACATGAGGGTCGATGTCAAACGTGTCGTTGACGGGGTCGATGGTGCCCTTCCTGTAGTAGTGCTGGCACAGATAGAGGGCGCTGTCGTTCACACCCGCACCGCGGACGTACGCGTACCTTCCCACTGACGTCTGCGGCAGAGACAGATACTGACACACACACACACAGAGAGTCAAAGGTCAAAGGTTATATTCAGACACACTGTAAACTAGTTCAGCACGTTTGCAATGAACTGATTTGATGTGGATGTTTTGACATGCTCAGTGTTTCAACACTGGTCTGATGTGCTAATGTTGCTAACATCCTGTTTCGCTAACGGTCTCTGAAGCTACAGATTGATCAACGGCCTCCTCATCCACAGCAAGCTCTGCAGTTACTTCATTAATTCAGTTCATTAACATATTTATTAAGCAAGGTTCAAAACCTTGGGGTCTGTACAAAAATGCTATCTATCTATCTATCTATCTATCTATCTATCTATCTATCTATCTATCTATCTATCTATCTATCTCTCTATCTATCTCTCTATCTATCTATCTATCCATCCATCTTTCATTTATCTATCCATCCATCCATCAATCCATGCATCTATCTATCTATCCATCCATCTTTCATCTATCTATCTATCTATCTATCTATCTATATTATATTGCACAGAGAATTACAGAAATCTTCATCTGTGTTTTCATCTGGAGGTTGTTCTCCTCAGGTTAGATCGTCTGCAGTCTCGCACACAGGTGTTAAAGACAAGCGTGTCCCTCATGAGCTCAGCTGATCTGTTTAAACACACACGGACACTCAGATGTGCAGATGCGTGTCTGTACCTGCTCTATGGTGTAGTTGATGTGGTCGTGGACGCTCTTCTGCGTGTGGATACACAGCGGCTCCTCAGAATCATCCTGATAGTCCCTGAGGAACAGATGCTTGAAGGAGTCGGTGTTCTCCTCCCTAAACGCCACCACCATCTGATTACTGAGACCAAACAGCACCAGCTGACAGACACCCACACACACACACACACACACACAGGTGGAAACACACCAGTTAAGACAGATATCCACTGTGTGCACTTCAAGATATTACACTGACTGATGAACAGTTTTTATTGTATAAATACTCCACTTTCTGCCCCAAAACCTAATAATTAGGTATTTTACTACAGTAAAATTAGCAACTTGGTGTTAATTAACTAAGGGACCATTTACACAACACTCTTTTTAAAAAAAAAAAATTATGCATTTTGACCATTACATGGCAATGGCATTTTGGGGGCCTGAAAATAAAACCTTTTGAAAACGAGAGTTAAAGTGCATGTTTTTGAAAACCATACGTTATCGTATCTGTAAACAACAAAAACACGACAGAAAAAGACAGCCAGAATCCGAAGCAATTAACAAATCATTCGTGACCTTAACTAATGCAGTTTCAGCACTGTGAAATTTGCGGAAACCAGATTGAAGAGGCTCAAAAAGATTGTTTGCAGTAAGATGAGAGTGCAATTGAGAAGCAACAGTTTGCTCTAAAAGTTTAGCAAAAATATGAAGATTGGAAATGGGATGGAAGTTATTAAGTTAAAGTGCAATCGTCTTTGTAAACAACAACAACTGAATTTGTGAAAACAGTGACGTCATGCGTATTACATGTTCAGCGTAGTGTTTCTTTACATTGTGACATCGCCATCTACTGGCCTGACATGAATAATACAGCGTTTTTAATTGTTTTCGTGGAGAAAATTTAAAAAAGGTACAACTTTTCCGGTTTTAGTGCATTGTTGTCATGAAGAGGTATCCTAAATGACTCTGAAAGCCTCTTAATTAAATAAAAAACTTTTTAATGAGGGAAAAAAATGACACCTTTAAAAATCTCTGCATGTGAATGCATTAAATGACCACATGCTTTGATGTTTATATTATCAAATCCAATGACTTTCAGACCTTTTTAAGCATGACTTCAGTATCTAAATACTTTTTTAGGCTGCTGATATATGAATGACGGAGCAGGCAGAAAGGGTTGATGTACCTGTACAGTGACTAAGATGATCTTCAGCAGCTGAAGGACCAGTTTGAAGGGTTTGCGGCCTTTCGCGTGGTATTTATCACAGGGGCTCATGAAGAAGTACTTCAGCTTCCTCCTCAGGGCCTCCTCCTCCTCTTCTTCCTCCGGCCCCCGAGGGCCCGTCACACACACGTCCAGGGTGGGGGGGCTGCGGTGACACCCGCCGTTCAGGTCACCGGAGCCGTATCCCATCACGGGACTCAGCAGTCGGTCCTTCTCTGAGGAACACACACAGTACAACGGGTCATTTGCTGTTAAAATCATCAACAACAAATGGTTATAATGGCAATCATATAAATATTTTTTTTATTAATTTTATATAAATATATTAGGGCTGTGCAACGATGAATCGCAATTAATCACATCCACAATAAAAGTTTGTGTTAACATAATATATGTGTGTGTACTGTGTTTTTATATTTTGTATATAAAAATACACACACATGCATGTATATATTTGAGAAATAATTGCATGTATATACAGTATATATCATTTATATTATATATAAATATTTTATATATAATACATTTTTGTTAAATATATAAATGCATGTGTGTGTATTTATATATACAAAATAATTATAAATAGTACACACACACATATAATGTAAACACCAATTTATATATATATACATATATATATAATTGTTATTATTATTATTATTACTGTTATTTATTTTTTAGGGCTGTGCAATGATTAATCGCTTCCAAAAATAAAAGTTTTTGAAATAAATAAAATAAATTACAATTTTGTCATTTTGTGTTTCTTCACTGCTCTCACTGTAAATGAACCTGCTGCTAAAACATGTGAATAAGGCTCTATAAATGTAGCCGAAGCAATCATTTAACCTCAGACATACTTATTAAAACGACAGGCATAATCTGTCATAAAAGTGATATCATTTTATATGTAAATAACGGCGAATAATATAATATCAAACCTGTGGCCCCTTCAGCTGAAGGTCTGGTGTGAGCGCTCGACATATTACGACCATCGATGAGCAAAATCAGATATTGATAGATAAATCACAATAATATGATCGATGTGCTTCAGGAATATAAACAGGCGCGGATGAAGCGCATCGCTGCAGAGTCTGAACATGAGCAGAACACAACACAAACACCACCATCAGGTGCTCTGGCCACAAGCGCTGTCAAAATAAAAGTCCCAAAATTACCCAAGTAGGAAGCATGCATTTTCGACTGTTCGACATGTATTAAGCACCATAGAAAAGCAATTTAAAATTATCACATTTTATTTAGCATTAGGCTTAAATAAAAGAAAACATTCAGGATTCATAAGGAGTTTCTCTTGAAATAAGTGAAAAACGCTTCTTTTTGTTTTTGTTTTCGCTCTTGTGGCGCTGTCAAAATAAAAGCCCCAAAACGACCCAATCATGCAGCATATGCGATGTATTTTAATGCTATAGAGGGGTAATATAAAATTGTCACATTTAGTTTTGCATTAAATTACGAACACATTCATCATTCATAATGAGTTTGTGTTGCTGCAAATTCCCCTGGATGATTTTCAGACCACATTCCTCACTTTCCTTCTTTTTCACTCAAATGAATAGGTTTAATGGTATATTATATCACATGTAATCACACACACACACACACACACACACACACACACACACACACACACACACACACACACACACACACACACACACACACACACACACACACACACACTTAACCATAAATTCAAGATTTAGGAAAAAACAAATGTAAAAAAATTCACACTTACATATGCATTTGGCAGACACTTTTATCCAAATGTATATAGACTATTTTATCAGTTCATGCATTCACTATCAAACCCATGACCTACTGTTTGAGATTCTGGAATGCTTCTAAATTATGATTATATTACCAACTCCAAATATTTCAGCATTTCAGTGAAGACTTTAATCAAAAAAATGTGCATGATTTAAGAGCATCTCAAAAAAGATCTCTTTTGTTTTAGTATAGTGTTTGTCTCTTTTATTGCCATTACTGGCGTTTTTTTCATTCCTGCTTCTTATTAGTTTTTTTGGGGGGATTGATCCGTTGGGAAAGTTAGACATATGTAAAATAGGCACAAATAAATTGGATTCACCTGCTAACCAACACCCCAAACTACCAACGCCCGCCTTTTATTTTGTATTGAATGCCAGTCACATACAAATAATAAGCATTACAATAATCCAATATATAGTGTAAACATATTAAACAAATATAGACCACAACAAATAGGAAATAAAATATACAGTGTAATTTATAAACTAATAATACAAGTAAAAAGGTGGTGCATTTTGGTTTACTATTTTTTAACCCAAGTAGTAGCCTAACTCAAAATAAATTTTCATATCTATCTGAAATAACAAAAAGTTTCATAAAAAAAAAGCATTTTGTTTATGTATATGGTATTTTCCCACAATCAAACAAAGATTAACAATAAAGGCCATATTTGGTGGTAATCTTTGTCTTTGTAAAAAAAAAACATATTTTGAAATGTAAACTTTCATCCATAAGCATTTAGAAAGAAAACATTCCAAATCTACCCAAAACATTTAGCTATAAATGCAATTAAAAAAAATAAAATAAGTGGACAACATTTTCTTTCTCAGTCCCACAGAAATCACATTTAAAATCTACAATGCACTCAAATTTATACCAACACCCGCCTTTCACGAGCCTTCCTACTGGGTGAACGTCACATAATTAATATTAATGAGCTCAGCGTTTATGCGCATGTCTCTTCACTCCGACCGACAGACAGACATTCTTTTTCAGGAACAGCGAGACTGAACGGACGCAGAAGCGGGAAGCACCCGCAGCTTTGGATTTTCTCTACAAAGTTATTCATTTAAGGTATTCAGATTACATTAATGATGTTGTTTACCAAGAAAACACACTGTACAATCTTAAAACCTTGCAGAGTTAGAGAACCGTTTGGTCTTACGCTATAGGAGCGCAGTTACCACGTGTTTACCACGAGGGCATTGCAGAGTCAGTGAGGAAAAATGACTAATATTATTCATTTATAATGAAAGCCTTTGTCTTTTCAGACTTTCTCTAGGTAACTTCTGATTTAATAGTTTAATAATTTTTTCCTTTTATGAACATTATACAATCCTTTGACTTGCATTTAATATTAATAGACATTAATATCTGCTTTGTGGCGTGATTAGCATGTGTTTTAACCCTTTACGCGCTGGGTTGTGCACACACTAGAGCCCTGCGCTGCTTTCTGTGCATTGTGGGGTGTAGGATGTGTGCGACAGCACTGCAGGGTCTCTGTCCTCTTCTCTCTGTCCTCATGAGAGCTGAGATACTGCAGATCCTGCTACAGTTTCATTATAGAGCTTCAGTGCAGTTTCATGCGTCTAGATTTCATATACTCACTGCAGAATATTTCATGTGTTTATTTCTGTTCACATGCAGGATGATGCAGAACTGATGGAGAGAGACCGAATCTGTTTGGCGTCTCTGTAAGGGATCCTCGAGTCTCCAAACACTGACGATAAGCAGAACTTCAACATGTGAATGAATCATTTAGATAAAGATTTGTTCATGACAGATGCTGGAGAAACTCTGTGAGCTTCAAACACACTCACACTCACCAACAAATAAAGTACAATAAAACACAAAGTGTCCTGAGTCTTTTATTATTATCAGTGTATGTCAGGGATGGGCAGCTTCGGTCCTGGAGCGCCACTGAAGCTTTCTAATGTAGGATTACAAATTTAAGAATATGTTTAAGATCTGATGATCTGTACTTAACATCACATGAAAAACTAAGGTGACCACTGTATTGGGCATTGAAGGTGAATATGATGGCATCCATATACTGATTAGATTCGATATAGTTTCCATTGAAGGGGTTTTGCTAGTCTTTGATCTTCCTACTGATAGTATGTGTTTATGTTTACATAGTATTAGTTCTTGTGACCATGTGTTTATACAATTTTGGGGGTACCATTATCTCCGGTTGCGGGTAATTGCCTCTATTGTCTTTAGATGATTAGATTTAGTGGTCATCTCTAAGGCAGTGTGTAAGGTCAAGACTTTTAAGGACTGCCAACTGGATGCCTAAGATACCATGTAAAGTTACGTTATTTAGACTTGGTGACTGCAGCTACGACAGCTCGTGTTCTCAAAGAATCCTGTTGAAGAAACAACCAAGTCTCCAGGGGCCTGTTTCAGAAAGGAGGTTTAAGGGAAAACTCTGAATATGTAAACCCTGAAATGAGGGAAACTGGGTTTTCTGTTTCAGAATTGGAGGTATGTCAAACCCGAGAAAGCAGTGTAAGTTAAGCCCGTTTCTGAAAGAGGTAACTTATAGGTGAACGTGATTTCACCATAGACAGTAAAAGAAATGGATTTCACCAAGTACCACATGTTCCTGGATCAACATCTTTGTTGATCCTGGAACAACTTTCCAATCAACCAATCATATTTGAGGAACAAGTTTACAGTTTATGTCGAGTTTAGGTTTAAAACCAGGGTGAGTTTGGGTAGGGATAGGGTTAGAACAAAATTTGTCAGGAATGTTATTCCAGGACCAACAAAATATGTTGATCCAGTAACATGTCTTGCTTGGCAAAATCACGGTGACCGCAACGGATCTGGAGTCCGTTACCATGGTAACTTATTCTGCGAACATAACCTGGTCGGGAGCAGGTTTTCTTCGGTAAACCCAGAGTTTCTCTAATTAATCTGAAGACTTTGTATTTTTTCCTATTTATTTTTGTATTATGCATCCATTTAATTTATTTATGTCTTTATGTATATCACTGATTCTTGAGATAAGGGACAAAAGTAGCCTACTTTTGAAAAGTGACAAACAAAAAATCGATACTACATTCATTTGAATTGGATATCTTCATAAACACGGGTCTCATCTATCATACCATGAAAAGGAACAGGTTTTTTATTTAACCACTTTTAATAAAATTTGACATTTACTCACTTAGTAACTTGACATTTGTCAACTGGTGTGCCTTAGCAAGGTTAAGTGATAAATTGCGTTGTATACACTTTTAATATTATTTTACATTGTTTTGGAATTAGCCATTTTAAATTTTTTTTAAACCTTCATTTAGTTTACTAATTTTTTTATTTTTAATATATACAATCAGTGGTTTTGTGCACACAAGACACTGATGCATGTAGATAAGTTGGTGTTTTAATGTATGAACACACTCAATTGAACAAAAGAAACATACCTTTTTATATAAAAATGAAAAACCTCCATCTTACGGTGTTGACACAACTGACGGTGTTGACACACAAATGACGGTGTTGACAAACTAATCAAGAATAAAACTGATTAAAGATATTTACCTAGTTTTGACATGGCAAAGGGAGAGAGTATCAAGGGAAAGGGTATCAAACTTCATACAAAGAGTACCTGGTGTCAGGATCTTGGCACACATGAAAATGTCAAAATGTTCCTGGTATCAAAAGAAAAAAGCAAATGTATCTGGAGGTCTTCTGTTGGTCATCTATACTGAACAAAATTATAAACGCAACACGTTTGTTTTTGCCCCCATTCTTCATGATCTGAACTCAAAGATCTAAGACTTTTTCTATGTACACAAAAGGCCTATTTCTCTCAAATATTGTTCACAAATCTGTCTAAATCTGTGTTAGTGAGCACTTCTCCTTTGCCGAGATAATCCATCCACTTCACAGGTGTGGCATATCAAGATGCTGATTAGACAGCATGATTATTGCACAGGTGTGCCTTAGGCTGGCCACAATAAAAGGCCACTCTAAAATGTGCAGTTTTACTGTATTCGGGGGGCTCCGAAAACCAGTCAGTATCTGGTGTGACCACCATTTGCTTCACGAAGTGCAACATCTCCTTCGCATAGAGTTGATCAGGTTGTTGATTGTGGCCCGTGGAGTGTTTGTCCACTCCTCTTCAATGGCTGTGTGAAGTTGCTGGATATTGGCAGGAACTGGAACACGCTGTCGTATACGCCGATCCAGAGCATCCCAAACATGCTCAATGGGTGACATGTCCAGTAACTATGCTGGCCATGCAAGAACTTGGATGTTTTCAGCTTCCAGGAATTGTGTACAGATCCTTGCAACATGGGGCAGTGCGTTATCATGCTGCAACATGAGGTGATGGTCGTGGATGAATGGCACAACAGTGGGCCTCAGGATCTCGTCACGGTATCTCTGTGCATTCAAAATGCCATCAATAAAATGCACCTGTGTTCGTTGTCCATAACATACGCCTGCCCATACCATAACCCCACCATGGGCCACTCGATCCACAACGTTGACATCAGCAAACCGCTCACCCACACAATGCCATACAATGCTGTCTGCCATCTGCCCTGTACAGTGAAAATCGGGATTCACCCGTGAAGAGAACACCTCTCCAAAGTGCCAGATGCCATCGAATATGAGCATTTGCCCACTCAAGTCGGTTACAACGCGGACTGCAGTCAGGTCGAGACCCCGATGAGGATGACAAGCATGCAGATGAGCTTTCCTGAGACGGTTTCTGACAGTTTGTGCAGAAATTCTTTGGAAACTTTATGAAAAAAGTTTTCTTTATGAAAACCGATTGTTGCAGCAGCTGTCCGGGTGGCGGGTCTCAGAAGATCATGGAAGTGAA
This sequence comes from Squalius cephalus, assembly GCF_949319135.1. Taxonomy (NCBI): domain Eukaryota; kingdom Metazoa; phylum Chordata; class Actinopteri; order Cypriniformes; family Leuciscidae; genus Squalius; species Squalius cephalus. The sequence continues at coordinate 22,038,431 of NC_137122.1, forward strand.
GATGATGGATGTGGAGGTCCTGGGCTGGTGTGGTTACACGTGGTCTGCGGTTGTGAGGCCGGTTGGATGTACTGCCAAATTCTCTAAAATTCTCTACGGCTTATGGTAGAGAAATGAACATTCAATTCACAGGCAACAGCTCTGGTGGACATTACTGCTGTCAGCATGCCAATTGCATGCTCCCTCAAAACTTGAAATATCTGTGGCATTGTGCTCTGTGATAAAACTGCACATTTTAGGCCTAGTCCACACGGACAGGGGTATTTTTATAACCAGAGTTTTTCCTCCTGTGTTTTAAAAAAAAAATCCCGTCCACACATACTCGGTTTAAAAGAAATGTCCGCCTACATGAAAACGCAAAAACACGCTATCAAGCTATCAACAGCATGCCACACCAGCAGGCGGCGATATAACCCTAATCGTAAAGCCACGTTGGCCAATCAGAAGCCTGAATCAGAAGCAAAAACCCCGGTTTTACTGTCTACACACAACACTGCAACCGGCGTTTCTAAAAATCCTCATCCTGGCAGGGGTTTTCAAAAATGTTCAGTTTCAGTGACCTGATACTGCGTTTCCATGTGGACGAACGGCCGAACCGCGTAAAAAAAGTCACGGTTATAAAAATACCCGTGTCCGTGTGGACAAGGCCTTAGAGTGGCCTTTTATTGTGGCCAGCCTAAGGCACACCTGTGCAATAAACGTGCTGTCTAATCAGCATTGATATGCCACACCTGTGAGGTGGATGGATTATCTCAGCAAAGGAAAGTGCTCAATAACACAGATTTGTGAACAATATTTGAGAGAAATAGGCCTTTTGTGTACATAGAAAAAGTCTTAGATCTTTGAGTTCAGATCATGAAAAATGGGGACAAAAACAAAAGTGTTGTGTTAATAATTTTGTTCAGTGTATATTTGAACTAAAATGTAAATCTAACAAATGATTTGCAAGAGGACACAATAGGCTGAGAGCTAACTAAAAATACTTTTTTATTAAAGTTATTATGTGGCATTTGGGTATATTAAGATATTTTAAGTCAATCAACATGTATACTTAGATCATATAATCATGTTATGTAGTTGTTATACATTACTTAATGAGTATTTGGGAACACTTTTCCACTCCGTCAGCTTACATGTCAACACCATCAGACAAAATATCTGACAGAGTTGACATCTGACGGAGTTGACATGTTTTTTCAACTTAATCATGTCTAACAAAAGGTAGCCATTTTTATTTTCCTCAGTTGCCAGCTGCCACTAAACTAAACAAAACTACCAATTTTTATTTCAAAATTCTTGATTGAAATCATCCCTACTTTGAAGACAGTGTTGACACATAAAAGCTGTGACCACAGGGATTTCAACTTGTTTGCTGAATATACAAAGTAAACTTACGAGACCATGTGTTGGACTACTGCATCCATCAACAGATAGAAGTCAAAGGGGGTCCTCAGGGTTAAGTTGACCAAAATATGCCTGATTTATTTAGAATTTGACAAATATCTGACGGAGTTGACATGAATTGATGACAGATTTTGAAAGGCTATTGTTAATGTCTAAAATAATGCAATGTTCACTTTAAGTATTTTGTGATATTTTATTAAGCCATCCAATTAACCTCATATTCATCTTTGTGCATTTTGGGCATTTTAAAACACTTTTTATTTGCAGTTTGATTTTGTGACCTCTACGGAGGACGAGTTCATTTGCATGGGCTTTCATAGTGCAGTGCCGGTATTTTATAAAATTCTATGAAATAATATAAATATATACAAAACTAAGGGTCTAAACATACGCAAGTCTTTCATATCCAACTTTTAAAGCCTTTTTAAATTAAATAATTTATTGATTTTTAAGGCAAATTGCAACATTTTGATGGGGGACATGTTTTGTCCCTTATCTCAAGAATCAGTGATATATTTATACATTTAGTTTATTTTCTTACTTATACATTTCTTCATCCGTGTGCAAAATGAGGGGTGTGTGTTTTACATCATACCAATCGCTCAGTGACAAAGGTGAAGCTCTGTGGCCACGGGCTGCGTCCGAAACCGTATACTCAATGAGTAGGTATACTAATTTCAATAAGTACTTATTAACGAGCGCTAAAAGAGTAGGTAGCCTACTTTATAGCCAGATCTCGTTGAGTATGAATGCGAGCCGGACATCTGCCATGTTGACGTTATCATGTGACCTACGACGCGTTATCACACAAGATTTGAAGGACATCTAATCTTGATATTGATTAAACTTGCTCATTTTGTGGTCTTTTTTAAGAAACTGCTGCCCATTTATTTTGTGATCACATTTAGGGTTGATTTAAGTTCTTATATTTAACCCTACTGTGACCGACCATTTTATCCTTAACGATATTATTTAGCCTATTTTTACTACGAAATCCCCAAATTGTCATCTCTTGAATATGTTGTTAATTTCTTTATTTTATATCCGAACATTTTCATCCACAAGCAAAAGTGGCTAACTGCTTTGTTTTCCTCTTTTTCTTGTTGAATTTAACTCTCGTTTCATCCCTCAGGCCTAGGCTATAAACAAAAAAATACATTTTTTAAATGTATTATAATTAATTATTTAAGAAAATATATATTAAGATATTCAACCTTGTAGGTTTTTTCCTGTGTAAAAAATCTCATATTATGTTTGTAATGTCTGCACAAAGGGCAGCTGCATGTGTGAAGATTCGGCTTTGCACTCTAAAAAGAGATGTGTTAAAAATGACACATGTTGTGTCAGTTTTAACACATGTGGTGAGTGTGCTCAGGGACAACACATGTTGTGTCAAATTTAACACAATAAATGTGTAAGTCATTTTAACACACAAATTGTGTCATTTTAAAAAATAAAGCAAAAGGGCCAGATGCAAAAATATTAACCGTTTAATCAATAGTCGAGGACAGAATGCATGTGCACACAAAGTACAAAACAATGTTTCAAGCTCAATGACTGGACAGACTCACTGTACTGGACATTATTCAGTTATTCACGCTTCAACCCCTAATTAATAATGCTGCTTTTGACAAAAGTTCATGAAGAAATAAAGGTTAACCGAGTTTGCACTTTGAATTTTATTAAAATGTAACAACTGACAAAATCTATGTATATAAATAACTTGTATTTTCACTGGCCTGTTTGTTTGAGAACATAGCAAACACTGCATACCATTCACAGTGATGGTGAGTGTCGGCGCTCAAAATGAGGAGTTGAAAACAACACAACCTGTAGAAAGAGATGTTAAAAATGACACATGTTGTGTAGATTTTAACACATGTAGTGTGTGTGCTCAGGGACAACACATGTTGTGTAGATTTTAACACATGTTGTGTAGATTTTAACACATATTGTGTCAGTTTTAACACATGTAGTGTGTGTGCTCAGGGACAACACATGTTGTGTCAAATTTAACACACAACCTGTGTCGATTCTTAACACATCTCTGTGTTTATAAGGACTACACATTTTGTGTTACCTTTAACACAACTAATGTGTTATTCCTCTTACACAGAAGTGTGTTGAAACCTTTTACACACTAATGTGTTATAGTTACACAACTTGTGTCAGATATGTGTCACATGTGACTGTAGTCGGTGTGTATTTGCCAGAGTTACTTCCTGTGTTTTTACAACTGAGTGTTTGGATGAAAACTGAAACGTATTGTTAACTTGTGTTTATGTAGTCCAGTGACGTTTAATAAAGAGTTTGTTTGGACATTTGGATGTTTTAGACATCATGAATCTACATAGACAAGCTCTTATTGAGAATTAACAGAGGTTTAGATGTTGATGTTTCACTGAATGTTTTATTTGAAGTCACCAGAATCGTGATTAATGGCTCCTTTATTTGAGCTCTTGACCCTTTACTCTTCTTTTAGTGTTTCTCTGGCTGCTTTAACTGTATTTTAATAAAATACATTTGTTATGGCGAGTTAAAATATGATAAGATGTTTCTTGATGATGTCATAATCAACAAGTGCAGCTCTGATCAAGTTTATGAGTAAATGGATGGTGCACATTTAATTTATTTATGTGCTGTTAGTTATAATTATCCTGTGACACGACATCATGCTATCCAGTAGTGCAGAATAATAAAATAAATGTTTTCTGAAAATTTTAATCTGTAGCAGAAATTAGTCAAACACAGACATCAAGAATCAGCGTATGAATCTCAACAATGGTAACAAATGAAAAGCTTCATGCCGCAATGCATGCTGGGAGTCATGGATGAGATTTGCACTATGGTGGCACCCAGCATGCATTGCTGCATGAAGCATTTTGTTTGTCACCATTGTTGAGATTCATACGCTGATTCTTGATGTCTGTTTGATACCTTACACTGTAAAATTCAGTACGAACTGTGTATTTATTAATTAATTTTAAGATAATCGCATTATGCTAATCTATTATGTATTACACTCTTCTTTCAAATATAAAACTCTTTCTGAGCTTCAGCTGAACAATTTTACATGTTCATGATGATAATATTATCATCGGAGCATATTTTTCTCATGATTATTTCTGCTGTTTCAAATGTGTTAAATTAAATACACATTTACAGCAATCAGAGAAAACTAATGTTAAAGAGTCAAGGGTCAAGAGCCCAAATAAAGCTGACACTAATCACGATTCTGGTGACTTTAAATGAAACATTCAATGAATCGTCAACACCAAAACCTGTTAATGCTCAATAAGAGCTTCTGTAGAGTCTGACAGAAATAAAGTCAATCTGGTTATTAATAACAAGTGAAAGCAGCATTTGAAAAAGACATTGAAAAAGAGGCATGGTGTGATTGGCTGCAAAAAAAAACAACCGTTAATCTTTAAGTTTTCATGAATTAAGATTTAATTTATTTATTTGAATATATTGCTTTATTTATTTTAGAGCATTTTATGGGATACCATATAAAATATACCTATAATTTTCTTTCATAAAAACTGCCCTCCACCCAGTGCTATTCTATCCAGAGTTACATTTTAACACACATTGTGTCAAAATGCCATCAACACATGCTGTGTGTTGTTTTTTAACACATCTCTTTTTAGAGTGTTTCCAGTGTTACATTTTAACACACATTGTGTGTTAAAAATCTACACAACATGTGTCAAAATGCCATCAACACATCTTGTGTGTTGTTTTTTAACACATCTCTTTTTAGAGTGTGGAGAAAACTGTTGATTTTATACTCGAAATATTTAAGTATCATTAATATTAAAAATTAATATTACCCCAGAATGAATTGTATTGCTATCCCACCCCAAGACATACAATTATAACAATGATAAATGCTGACCAATACTTAATTATATTACTTTTTACTGAAAATGATATAATTCTATAAAACAAACAAATTGCAATGTATGTCATATGACATAGCTGCATGATTGAATATACTCTAGATGTGTATATAGTGAACTACATTTTCATTCAAACAATTAAATAAAGCATTAATTAAATAATTATATTTTATTTACTGACAATAATGAGAAATATTAATAAATTAGTAAAAGAATTAATGAAAGTCACCATCACACAATAAACAAATGCATATACAAGTCAACGCATGAAACAAAGCTTTATTCAAACTACAATCATGTATGTAGACTACAGGCACTGAACCCCACATCCTTCTGCCGTCTCAACACAGCGGTTCCCATTCTGCGGCTTTATTCTGATGAATCAGCTGACCGCCAGAGGTGAGCCGTGCCTGATGGAGGGTCTCGGAAGGGCTGGTGGAGTGATGGAGGGACTCATCCATGGCACCATCTCCAGGATTCAGCTCTGGGCTCCTCATCCTCAGTGCTCACACCAGCCTACTGACATTTCAGATCCTACAAAAATGCACAAACGCACAAAAGCAGTCATTTAACCGCACAATATCATTTGATTTCAGTATTATTTAGAAGACAAAAAATCAAGAATCAGAAAAGTGCTGTAATAGCTCTGTTTGAAATTACAATAATTAAAATAAACTACAACTTAAGATTTAAATAGTTGTTATTAATTTCTGTAGTATACTCACTCAAAGCCTTTGATGGGCATTCAGCTTCATGAGCCACTCTCCACTGGATAAACACACATCTGTTCATCTGTCCCTGTAACATCCAGACAAGATTCACGTTACCTCTGAGATTTATGAGCTCAACACTACATTTACATGTTGAGGTTGTTTTAACCTTTTTATCCAACATAAATGTTCCTCAATTTATCAACAGTAAGGACAAATAAAATAGATATAACTTATGTTTATTACTTTATAGATTTGTTCTCCTTAATAGCACACATTCATCGCTCAGATGTCTATTTCATGTTGTGATGTGCTCTTCTGCAATACTTGCTGAAGATTTTCCTGTCAGATGTAAATGTACATTTAAAATAAGAGTAAATGGTTTATGTAAAACCACGTTAGAGACGTAACTTACGTGTCCTTACTGGAGCTCCCCTGTTAGCTAACGTTATACATAATAAAACGTGTTTTTACAGCAAAATCACAACTATATTATACTGTGTAACGTCTTTACACCTTCAACAATTCAACAGTTTACTCTACAGTAGTGCAACACTTGCAATTTTAACACAAGAAACCGTGTTTACTCACATTTGAAAGCACCCGCGTCGCCGATCTCTGCGATGTTTGATAATGACGTATCCTCTCGCGTGGCCTCCTGGGATAGAAAGAGTATCCATCGGTTGAGCACTCGAGAATCTGGCCGGAAGCAGTAAGCCATCCGGGAACTTCTCGCCTACTCTTTTATGAATACATGTTTCGACTTCCTTCACGTACTGTTTTCGCCTACTATATAGTAGGAAAGTACTGCTAGGCATATTCGGACGCACTTAAGTCCGAATCTCGCGATAATTAGTACGTCACCCAGGTAATTCTCGCCTACTCTTTTGGATTCGTACTTTTTCGCTCGCCTACTCTTTTCCCCATACTAAATAGTAGGGAAGTATGCGGTTTTGAACGCAGCCTGTCTTGACAAAAGCAATGAAGAATCAGCAATCAATGAAGAACTAAGAGGAAAAACTTTCAAGAAGGACTGGAAACGTTTGTTTCTGAACAGACAGTAGATCTTTGTGGTTTATCTTTTTTGAAACCTTGATTCAGAAAGTGAAAGTAAAGTTCAGATTGCTGGATCTGAAACAGAGAAAATGGCTTCACTATCTGAAGATGATATTTCTTGTCCCGTGTGTCATGAAATCTTCAAGGATCCTGTTCTTCTGTCATGTAGTCACAGTTTCTGTAACGAGTGTCTTCAACAGTTCTGGAGAACCAAGGGAACTCAGGAGTGTCCTGTCTGCAGGAGATTGTCAAGACATGAGCCTTCAAATAATCTTGTGTTAAAGAACTTGTGTGAGTCGTTCCTGAAGGAGAGAAATGAGAGGCGTTCATCAGGATCTGAGGAGATCTGCAGTTTACACAGTGAGAAACTCAAACTCTTCTGTCTGGAGGACAAACAGCCTGCGTGTTTAGTGTGCTATACTTCACAGACACACGTCAATCACACATTCAGACCCATCGGTGAAGTGGTTTCATCATATAAGGTAAGACGGATTTTAATATGAGGATAAACACTTAAAGGGACAGTTTACCCAAAAATTAAAATCCTGTTATTAATACTCATCCTCAGGTCGTTTCAAACCCTTAAGACTTTTGTTCATCTTCAGAACACAAATGAAGATATTTTTGATGAAATCTGAGAGATTTTTGTCCCTCCATTGACAGCTACGCAACTACCACTGACGCTTCAAAAAGTATGAATTTAACGGTTGAGTGAGTTCAACATTTTCAGAGTCTTGATCGCTTTATATGATGAACAGATTTCATTTAGGCTTTTATTCACATATAAACACTGATCAGCAAACATAAACATTCGATCAACCGAACCAGGGGCCTGTACCATGAAGCCGGATTAGGTGGCTAGCCAGCTATGTTTCAGCTTAGTTTCCGCCAACCCTGGATTTTAGGTACTATGAAAGTAGCTCGGCTTTAATCTGTGTTCGTTGCTATGGTATCTTACGCTGCACGGCTAACCTGCTCCGGGGCAGGTTATGTTCTGGATTCAAGATCTCAGACTGAAGTTTGACCAATCAGCTGAGAGCAAAGAAACATATAGGTGACGTAACTTATTCCAAGTGTCTGTTGCAATGACTTCACCTTTTCTTCCAAATCCGGTGGACATCTCAGCGCAAATTGTTTGACGAGCACTTCGTAGAGAAAGAGTTTTTAGCCAGACAAAATCCCCTTGCCTTTCCTGATAGTTACTTGTATGAAAGATACAGATTTTCCGCGGAAGGAATGTCTTATCTTTGCGAACTTCTTGAGCCGCACATAAAGAATTTAACACGTCGAATTCATGCACTTACTGTACCGCAAATATATATATATTTTTTTTTTTTGGCAAGTGGTACATTCTTGCACGGTGGGTGACGCACAGAAGCTATAGGGGAAAACACGGTTTGTCAAACCATTCGTAAGGTGGTCCTCGCTCTACATGAAAAGTTTCATTAATAGTGTTCCCCGGACATTTATCGACCATGTCCATAAAAGAGGGCTTTTATAAAATTGCCAGTAAGATATATTGATAGGGTGACATCACATGAACACTTTTTTTTAAAGCAAATTTCACAAGTGTACTATACAATATAATACATGTTAAGAATTATTTTGAATCTTTTTTTTATTATTCTTCTGTTAATCTTATGATAGGATTCCCAAGTCATTGCAACATGTATGCAGTCTATTGCTCCAATCTCCACTGCTCTAGGGGAACATGAGGCAGATTATGTTAATAGGAAGTCCTATCACAGCCTTAATGTTCAGGTAGAGATGATGTGAATATTTGAGATGATTATTTTCTGTGAGATGAATCTTTAAATTAATAGTAACATTAACAGATATAACAATGATTTACTAAACATTTCATCTGCAGACGACTTGTGGTCATGAACATATATGATCAAGTTTGGATGCCAAATGGCCTGGCTCCAGTGCTTGTCTCACAAATTTTCTGTGAGTCTGTGTTGTGTCAGCACTTTGAGGAAAGCAAGTTAAATTTGGTACAATACAAAACACTGTTAATTTGAACTGAGCTAGAAAAACCTACACAATAACCCCCTATCATGACCCTCAGACAGAGCCACAGCACCGCTTCAATGTGGCCGTCAGTAAAACCAGAGTGAAGATAGAGATGACCTTTGGCATCCTAAATGCACATTTCAACTGTGTTCAGCCCTTAAGAGTCACCAGAGCGGGCATCACAGATAGTGGCTGCATGTGCCATTCTGCACAATATAGCCACCAGTAGAAAGGAGCGAGAAACACCACAAAACCAGCTTCTCCCCGATGAAACTGACCCCATCACACTTGACCACCCAGCTGGTGCAGATGTAGATGCAATCACCATACAATATTACACTTAATAAAAGCACATTGGAACTGCAGATATGTCTCAAACTGTTTTATTGGTTTTGTGGGATGGGAGGGAGAAAGAGAGCAAGAGAAAGTTGCATTAATAAATATTCATACTAAAGTGTTACTTGGTTAAATAAGTTATACTAATATATACATATATATATATATATATATATATATATATATATATATATATATATATATATACATACTGAGATCAGTTTTATCCAGCTGTTTGATTTTTTTTGGAGCCTCCTCAGCTCACAGTCAGCTCCTTTAGTGTGCAGTCTAGTTCAAGTCTCCTTTAGTGTGCAGTCTAGTTCAAGTCTCCTTTAGTGTGCAGTCTAGTTCAAGACTCCTTTTGTACAGGGCCCCTGTTGTACAGGGCGCTGACTGAGTCTGTTTCCACCTGAAACATAATTCCACCACAAACATGATCATTACAAGTTTTCTGGAGGCTCATCAAAATCACAAAAAGTTCCTTGACTTCCTACAAACACAGGACTGACTGTAATTTATGTCAAGGGTTTTAAATCCTTACCTTGTTCACATTTCTTCTGAAGCCCATTGAGGTAGAGGCCTTTCTGGGGCAGGTTGTGAAAAATCCTACAATAAAAGAGATGTGTAAGGGCCAGTCCCTTTTTTATGCCACACATTCAAATGTTTGCCATAATAAAAAGCCCAGTGCATTCACCTCAGCAACTGTCTGAGAACACACAGACAGAGTGTCTTCATTTCCTCCACCCTAATAAATAAAAATAGGCCAATGTAAAGCATAACTGTTGTAAAGCACCTGACCTCTGTGTGGGAGACTGTGTGTATGTGTGCTGGCTTCAACAGGGACACTGTATTTCCCTCTGCAGAACATACAGTCAGCCATATTTAAAACTTAAAAAAGTAGTAATGTATTGCACACATACCCAGTGTTACTTGCTTAGAGGAGCCAGCACCAGGGTCAGATTGTACACCTGTAATCCCATCCATAATCGGCCGTCCCTTATTGCTACTCAGAGCCAACTCCTCCGCCACAGTGTATTCTGGTTTTCTGAATTTAATTCTTTATTTCTGTTTTCTGCAAACAAGTGTTTGTGATAAAATGTTCACAAAAGTAATAAAAGGTTGTGGTAAATACTCACCACTTTGAATTATATTTTTATATTTTGTCTTTATCTGCTGCCAAGAACATTTGGAGTTGGGGTTGCATCTAAAAATCAATGAATATTAATTTTTCTTAGTACCGGTACATGCACATTTTTATATATTATAAAAATAGGCTATAGGCTATATTACACATATAGGCTACACATACATACATAATTTTACATAAATATAGAACGTATTTGTTTAACTTACACATTAACAATCAGCAATCTTTCTCCAACAGTCTTCTCTTGCTTTGGCAGCAAAGAACGTATTGTTTCGAGGTTGAAATACATATTTAAATTCATCGTAATTCTGAATGATTATCTCTTGCTCCTCCATGTAAAAATATATCGCTCTCGCTCTACCCGCGATTGGTTGTTCAGTGTCGACGTCACTCTTTTATGTGCACGCGCGCGTGGAGTAATCATAGCTTAAGATCAAAGCCTGAGTTGACAGAGAAAGTCGATGAGCTGCATCATGGTACCAATAAAGCCTGATTGCATCGGTTTGGTTTTGTCAACTCAAAACTAATCCTGTAACCCCGAGTTTGTTCAGCTATCTTCATGGTACAGGCCCCTGCTTAAACGTGATGCATAACACTGAAACTCATTGGTTCTCGCATGTCAAGCGAACATGCCTTAACTTTTGTTTACCACAACTGATGCTTGAGCTGATGAATGTTTATGTTAATAAATGCCTAAATTCAATCTGTTTATCATATAATCTGTTTACATAGTTTACCAACCTGGGGGTCAATTAATGAGGGGTCGCCAAGCTCACTCTAGTTTGAGGGTTAGGGATGAAACGGTTACCAGTTTGATGGTAAACCACGATGCAATTTCTGACGATTAGTATTACGCTTTAATCATTAAAATCGTATTTGATTGCCAGGATTTAAAAACCCATAGTAAATCCTGTCCAGTATTAAGCAAATTAAGTAACCGCCTCACTAAGAAAAGCGTAGGTTTAGTTTTGTTAGAAAAAATGGTTTCAAAGATTTTACCACCTTTACAACAAAGTGCTGAGGGAAATTATATACATTTTTGTATGAATGAATTCTATGAATGTATCTCTGAAGGGAACTTACTGTCTTGAGAAAAGTTTTGATGACATTTTGAATTCATTCATTCATTCATTTTCTTTTAATCTTCCCTTCATGTAACGCATAGTGTTTATCAGGGCAGCTGCTTTGTTTACAGAGGTTACCGGGGAATTTCTGCTATTATATTATATTATATTTCATATTACATATATATTATAATATTTCTGCTGTTCCATAAGCGCCACCTACTGACATACAGTAGATTTACATTTTCTTTCAGTCTCTATGTTTTTTGTTTGTGAAATTCAGACCACTTTTCATTAAAGATTTTTCATGTTAAAATAGGGGTCTCCTGTACACAAGGTTTGGAACCACTGATATAAAGAAATTGAGTCTCTTTAAAAAAATGTTGGACTAAACCGCTCAATTCATTTAGATTCTCTTTATGAACTTTTTGAAGTAAAAAAGTCGTAGTTTACTGTCAATGGAGGAACAGAAATCTCTCAGATTTCATCAAAAATATCTTCATTTGTGTTCTGAAGATGAACGAAAGTCTTATGGTGATGATACACGGGGCAGCTTTTTGAGCAATGTTGCAGTCAACGTGCAACCAGTTGAGACACAGGTGAGACACAGCTGAGACACAGGTGAGACACAGGTCCCACGACCGATTTAAAGGATCCAGATAGAAATGTGTTGCACATTCTCAATGGGAAAGTGCCCAAGCAACAATCGCTCGACAACACCACTCAAAAAAGTTGTCTCGTGTATCATCACCTTTACGGGTTTGGAACGACATCAGGGTGAGTAATTAATGACAGAATTTGTAATGGGTAAACTATTCCTTTAAGCTTATGTTTTACACAAAAATCTCTCTGTAATCATATTACAGAAATCTCTGGTGTCTTATAGATGTACTCTTTAAATTCCAGGAGGAGCTCAATACAGCACTGAAGTCCTTACAAGAGAAACTGAAACACAATGAAAACATTAAAGGAGAGTTTGAGAAAACAGTTCAACACATCAAGGTGAGGATTGATTCTTTTGACATATTTAGAACAGCTGAACTGATTTGTCTGACACAATTACATGTTGCTATATTGGCTGGTACACACACACACACACAAACACACATGTTCGGTTTTCATGTTTTATGGGGACTTAGACATAATTTTCATAATGAACAAACTATAGCCCTAAACATACCGATAATAGAAAAATTTCTGCATTTTTACATTTTAAATCTTAGTGTGATTTATAAGCTGTTTTCATCACAGGGACCAAAAAAATTTACAGATCAAAACATTTTGTTTCTCACATTTTGTTCCTCTATTTCTCACACATAGAGGTTACCTGAACAACACCCACATACACAACAAACAAACACAGACACACACACAAACACACACACACACACACACACACACACACACACACACACACACACACACACACACACACACACACACACACAGAGCTGTTCGTGTATAATGTTGATCAAGCGCAGTGTCAGCCAGTGGGCGGGACTAATGCACCAGCACTACTCCTATTGGCTAGCGCTCACCTTCCACATTTTCATTTGGACGAATGCAGACAATGTGATTAAAATTCATGAACCCAACAACCCATTAGTGTGTCTCTACATGACGATTATTCTTTTCAAAACATAATTAACAAAATCCAGACACATTTTCTCTTGGCTTTTTTGCATAACGAATGAGACTTAAAAAACACACTGAACTAAAGCAAACACTGATCACCATAATGATGATACCAAACAAAAGTTTAAAATGCTCTGTTAAAATAAAGAATTGACATCTTAAGTTTAGTTATACTTTCATATGATATCAAATATGAATGAATCTTCCTATAACACCATTTAAAACAGTGTTGTTTTTGTGAAGACTGATGAGATTGTAACGACAATGAGAAGAAACCAACCACAGACTAATTTTCTTCCAGAAAATTAATTCAAACTCTCTACTTCCTGCCGAACAAAACAGAAGATTTGTTCAGAACGTCAAATGATCCTCATCACTCTGGCTATTTAAAAGAGCCTCCCCCCAACACTAACTAAATAGCTGGTCAATACTAAGCTTTGTTGCCAAAACGCTGACTGTTTAAGAGAAAGACAGAGACTAAGGTCTCACACTAGAGTCCTCACATTCCAGGGTCAAATCACCAATCCGGGGCCATAAAATCAGGCTCCAGCTGGTCTACGCTAACCAACGAAAACCCCCAACTAAGAACTTTTATGAGCCCAGCTAAAGGAAGAACTTGTCAGTATGAGGGGGTTTTTAAAAGACAAATTGGTTCAGAAATGACACCACAGCATTCCTGACCCCTCCCCCGTTGAGACCTCTGAACAAACTTTCTTAAGAGAGTTCTTTTCTCTTCTAAACCAGAAAACTGAGATTTTTCCTACAGTATACATAAAACTCATTCAAGAACAATTTTCAATGGACTTAAAAACATCATACATCATTCTATGTGTTTCTACAATACATGTGTCCAATTAATATGCTTTAATCCCATATAATTCATGTAATTGTTATAATTATCCGATGTGTGAATGAAAGTGTGTACTGTTTCATATCAACGCTATTTTACGAACACAACTAGCAAGATGGTTGGAATTAAATCTGTGTAAAATGTTTTGCATTCTTATAATACTAATGATGGCTAAACTGTAGCCTCTGTTCTCTCTGCTATTAAGGAGATCCCAGATAAGACATGATTTATGACTTTGAAAACAAAGCCAGTGTCTAATTGGTCCGCTCTCTTCAGGAGGGGGGACAAAACTTTGAGTTTAAAAATCTTGGATTCTCTGTTCGCTCCCTCACTAAGTTCGTTCAAAATGTTCTGATACAGAAGAGCTCTCAACGAGTGCAGAACAAAGACGGAGACGGCAGACGATGGTTTTAGTAACCATGTAACGTTAACAGACGAGCAGATCAACCCAAATTAAGATCAGATGGGTTAGATTAATTTCCAGTCATCTTACTAGCCTACTCTCTTCTCAATTTTCTTTCTTTTCTGAGTTATCATTCTCTTTTCCGTTGTGAGTCTCGGTTCTAAGTTAAGTTTTGCGACAAGAGTTCGATCCACGTTTCTTCTGCAAAGCCAGCTTCAAACAAAGACTTTCATTCCGCCAGCACCCCACGTGACTGGTCACAGACATTTATCCAGGCACGAGGAGGCCAGCCGACGAACGAACGAGGGAAAACCCCTTTGACGCTGACCAAAGGAATTCCCAAAAGGAACGCAAAAGCAAAGACGCAAGTAGACTACCTCCAGACTAAAATCTTAACTGGTGTTTTGATAAATGTAATAACCTGTCTAAGAAACGATAGAAGGGTTAAATTAATGATTGATGGTTCGTTCAGGTCATGTCTTACAAGTGCATATAGAAATTCGGAATTTCCTTCCTCTTACCCTTAAACTCATTCTTTCCAAACTCATTCTTCTTTTTGTATTTCTTTCTTTATTACTCTCTTCCTTTCTGCAACCTGTATGAATGTGTGTGTATGCGTGCGCGTGTGTTTGTGTTAGTTATGTGTTAGTATATAATCAATAAAGTATTGTTTGTATTTGAAAAGATATTGCTTGTGTATGTGCTTAACAAATTTATTGTCTTGAACTTCGATCAAAAGTTACCTATGCTTTTACCCTATTTCTTAATTTACTGTTAGAGGATTATTCTTTCTTGGCCAGGAAGATATTATATTTCCTAGAGTTAATGATTGTTTATGCTTTCTGTTCATTGGATGAACTGATAGACTAATCATACTATTGATTCTGCTACAGTAAATTATGAAAATAATTTAATTATTAATTATTGATCATAATTCGTTATGAATAATAATTAATTAGATTTATACGGGCGTATAAACGCTACAAGATTAATTCTCAAAAAAGTGTATTTTCACACTACAGACACAGAACATTTACTACTACAGTGCTAAGTTAGAAGCTAGTACTTCAGAAAGTTAAAGTTGTATTAAACTAACCCACATTTCCCCACTCACTCTTCATGCTGCTCCAGAATCAGTTGTGTGTTTTAGATGATTGAAGTGAATGTGATTTGATTTCAGTTTCAAGCTGAGCACACAGAGCGTCAGATTAAACAGCAGTTTGAGAAGCTTCATCAGTTCCTCAGAGATGAAGAAGAAGCTACAATCACTGCACTGAGGGAGGAAGAGGAGCAGAAGAAGCAGATGATGAAGGAGAAGATGGAGGAGATGAACACACATCTCAGATCTTTCACACACTATCAAAGACATGGAGGAGATGATGAAAGCCAATGACGTCTGCTTTCTGAAGGTCTGATTTCACATCATTGATTGATTGATTGATGATTGATTGATTGATTGATGATTGATGATTGATTGATGATTGATTGATGATTGATTGAGTTCTTGATGATAAATGGTGTGTTTTTTCTGCAGGAGTTTCCAGTCTCAATGGAAAGGTGAGTGATCTGCTGGTGTCTCTGGTCTCTCTGGTTCTGGTCCAAAGCCACTGCAGTTCTGACTCCTGAATGTTCTTCCAGAGTCCAGATCTCACAGCCGGATCCACAGATGGCTTCTGGAGCTTTGATTCATGTGTCACGATACTTGGGCAACCTCACGTTCAGAGTCTGGAAGAAGATGCAGGACATCATCCAAAACAGTGAGTCTGCAGAAGATCTGTGCAGTTACACACTGGAAATCATGTATGAGGTTTTCATGACACAAAAGCACTAGATTATTTCAGTTTGTAGTAAGTGAAGTTCATACTAGTTCTGGTATATACTGAATATGAATTTTCAGACTGAAATACTGAACCTAATATATAATATTGTGAACTAAAGGAACTTCAATATGTATTTCATGTTCCTCAAAATGTTTCCATATATATAATGTGTTACTAGAGGGACTATTGACAGTCTCTCAAGTTCATGAAGAAAATTTTACATTTTAAATAATTTTATAATCTCGTTAGAAAGCTGCGTCCAGATTCACAACATTGAGAAGAACTTAATTATCTTAAAAATCACATCTTTATATTACGAAATATATTGTTAGATTTACCATTTGATGATTCATGTATATTTTGTATTAAACAATCCAACCTTGTGAGTAAGATCATACAATCGGACAACTTCAAAACTTCTCAACATATTCCAGAAGAACATATTTCACAAGACATTCTTATGGAAATATTTGAGAACTTTTCAATAATTGTTTAAGAATTGATTTTCTTTTTCTTTCAGACACCTTGTTTCATTTTACATCTGTTGTAACACCCTTTATATGTCAACAGAAAACTTAAAAAATAAAAAATAAATAAATAAATACAAAACACATCAGACAGAAACAAAGTATTTAAAGCAAATAAACACACATTAAGACCCAGTTTAATGAAGATCATCAGATGATGCTGTGGTAGATTTTTCTTATTTTCGCACCCGACCAGTCTAACTCGTCTACAATCGACGTCCCCGAACGTCTACAGTCGACGTTAATAATATCTTATAAATAATAATATAAATATACTCTAGCTCTGCGTCTACGGTCGACAACTGGCTTCGAGTTCGTAATCCCTAACTTGTTCCCCTAACTAACTTGCTGCACAGCAATAACTAGACAGATTCCAGACAATGCCTCAGAATATGCTTTAATCACGGCCGGAGGATCTCAGACCAATTTCAGAGAGAATCCCACCAGCAAAAGATATAAAACAGTTTTTATAGAATAGGAGCATGGTGAAAATGATATTACCGGTACACTTTATACATTACATAATTTCCCTACAATTTTATTGGTTCTACATAGGCAAACCTTTCTGTTACTAGGTAGAAACAAACTCTGTTTTCTTGATTACTTCATTGTTAATCACAAGGTTTCAAACCTGGACATCTGTCTAGTTTCATTTCCCCTATTTGTTATTTTTACACTCACACACTCAGTCACTAGTTTTCGACCAGGGTTTGGAAACATTTAAGATTCAAAGCATATGAATGTTGTTCCTGCAAGAAAAATAAATGTTAGTTATGATTAATGCTGAACAGAATTTTGTGATTTTAACCTTTCCAATATATCAGTTTCTCTTGATGAGACACAAATGTTTGAATCACACATTTAATGTTTGTCGCTGATGCCATTAAACACTGATAATAAAAATGAATGTGACACTAAAAACACTGACAGTGATCAGAGGAAAATGTCTGATGTGTTTGATCTTTGGATGAGTGTCATAATTCATAATAATCTGTGTTCGGTTCACTCTTGATCATTATATGAACATCAGAATAAAAGCAGCTGTTGACTGTGTCTCCTCAGCTCCTGTGATTCTGGATCCAAACACTGCAGATCCACATCTCATCCTGTCTGATGATCTGACCAGTTTGAGAAACAGCGGGAACAAACAACTTCTTCCTGATAATCCAGAGAGATTTGACTTTCTTTACTGTGTTCTGGGTTCAGAGGGTTTTAACTCAGGAACACACAGCTGGGATGTGGAGGTTAAAGAGAGTTTGTACTGGAGTTTTGGAGTAACTACAGCATCAAACCAGAGGAAGGGAGGTGTTTTCTTTAACACTGATGTCTGGAGTGTGCAGTATGGACTGGGTAAAGATTTTGGTTTTCCTGTTAAACAGAAGCTTGAGCGTGTGAGAGTTGATCTGGACTATGACAGAGGAACGGTGTCATTCTCTGATCCTGTAACTGACACACATCTACACAGATTCACAACCACCTTCACTGACACACTCTTTCCATTCTTCTGCTGTATTGACTGTCTGAGGATCTTACCGGTCAATAGTCAGTAAAAGTTACACCTGTAAGTCTGGATCGACATGCTTTCATCTTTTAGTCATCATGTTTCCAGTATTTAATTCATATCACATGAGTAAGAGCGCTGTTGATCTGTGATTGGGCTGCAGCTGATCACATGACTGATATTTACAGCAACACTCACTCTCATATTGCTGTATACTACAGATCAATAAACAAGTAGTTAGAAAGTTTATTAATCTTTAAAAATAAAAAAATCTGTAAAATTGTGTTCATAGGGTCCGTCCCATATTTTTTGCTGAGGTGTTGATATCAAATCAATAATTTTACTCTCAATATATCCAGATATTTTCAGGGTTTCAGGCATGGAAAACCCACAAATATCAGGGAAATTTAAAATTGTGATTTCCATGCCTGGAAAAGTTCTCAGTGTCTCTGGGAATCACTGAAATCTTTGAGTTTGACAGTTTCAGACCACATTTTGATGATCCCTTGTATAAACTAACATACGTGTGATTTCACAGTTTCATTATAATTTTCAGAAAGAAAGATTAAATGTTTGGCTTGATAAGGTTTAAAGCGTGGTAAAATTTTGTTTAACCTCTGATTTTATTTTTATTTTTATTTTTTTGTTCTCTAAAATAGCCAAGTCACATTTTTCTACATAGAGCTTTATACAAGATTGCTTTACACTAATTAACAGGAAAATAACAAAAAATATTTTGTCATGATTGAAATTTGTCTTTAAGTTTTAAAATATATAAAGCAGATCTACAAAAGACAATAAACAATCCGGCCTAATAACTCAATAAATTTATAACAATCATTAAGTTAAACAATACCATACCCGGACTGGCCGTTCATCTCACCTCAGTTGTCTAACTTTGACTTTTGACCTTTGTAGGCCAGCCGGCAGTTCGCATCACACTGGATCCCTCGACAAAAACCCAATAGGATTTTTCCATAGGCTTTTGGATTATCGCTAAAAACAAGCTCTGTGATCAACAACAGTTTATGATACTTGCATGTTTTGTCCATCAAGATACTTTTCACAGTTGAACACAAAAGCCTTATGATTTTGAAGCCTATATGCAGTCGCCAGCTAAAGTAGGCTATAAACGAACTACACCACGGTCCCACGACTGAGCTTCCCACAACTCTTTCAGATTTTTAAAAACATTTTCCCAGAACGTTTGAGTTAGAATAGTTTGTAAGAGCACAATTATAAGCACAACGATGCTGTATAAGTGGACTGAGTTTATCAGTGTTATCTGAGTGTTCGACTGATGACATTTAATCTCCTCGACTCTCGTCCTCATTTAGACACTTGTTAGCAACCGCCATTTTCAAGACACGCAACAGCTTCACAAAATCACAAGTGGGGTAATACTGATGTATTTTATGTCTTAAAATAAAACGTGAAAGTGTCTTGAGCTTGTGTTCACCACAGACCTTATGTCTAACCAAAACCCCGTTCAAAAAATATATCTACTTAGTGAAGTTCCTCAAGGGTATGGACACATAACAATACGCACAAACAAAGGTGTATGAAGACAACCAAGGGGCCATTGCACTAGCCAGAACCCCAGTCTGTAGGCAAAGGTGCAAACACATTGATATCAAATACCATTTCAAAAAGGAAACTATTCATGATGGTAAGAAAATCTTGGAATATTGTCCCACAGAGAACATGTTTGCTGATATTATGGCAAAGCCAGCCACTAAACAAAAATTAAAGAGGTTTGTCCGAGACATGTTTGGTGCTTAAAGGGATAGTTCACTTTGAAATTAAATTTTGGTATGTTTTAGCTTACCTCAAGGGCATCCAAGATGTAGGTGTCTTTGTTTCCGCAGTAGTTTCAATTTTTATATTTTTAGGTCAAACCGTTCTTGATGGGGAATTGTTCAAACGATGGGGAATTGTTTAATTTGGACTCTGTGCATGCTCTTTGAGACAGTGACCACAGACCTGCATTATCTGACTGACAGACAAGTTTGACCTAAAAATATCAAATTTGAAACTACTGCGGAAACAAAGACACCTACATCTTGGATGCCCATGAGGTAAGCTAAAACATACCAAAATTTAATTTCAAAGTGAACTATCCCTTTAAGAGTGTAAAAATGTATGTTTACATTATAAGGAAAAGTCTTATTTGTTTTGTTTTTGTAACTAAGAGCGAGTGGGGGTGTTAAAGTATTGCACTCTTACACATTGTAATACGGAATCAGTCGAAAATTGTTCTATTTGAAAGTATTACGGTTCGAACGTGGTGACATGACGTTGTTACGTGACTTTGATTACGTTTCCTGTTGAAGTTTTTGCTGAATAAAGCTGCTGAGGAGAAGAATAAGTTTCGTTTCGTTTGTTTTCCATAACGGAGTGATGGTGAACTGCGCACTCAAGTTTAACACTTGTATTTCCTTACTTATGTATAATGGTATTTCTTCCCACAATATTTTTTTTTTTAATTTTTGTATTTATGCATTTATTTCCATTTATTTATGTCTTTATGTCTATATTTATTGATACATTTGTTTATTTTCACATTTATACATTTTGTCATCGGTATGCTAATAAGGGGGGCGTGTTTTTCCTCAGAAAGGTGAAGCTTTGAGGTCACAGTGTGTGAGGGAAAGATTATAAAACACTCTCACTTGATAAGGAGCTCCACACTCTTACAACACTTACCAGGAAGAGACTGACTTGTTATTTCTGCTTTCTGTCATACTGACTTTAATGTCTTGACAAAAGCAACAAAGAGAAAAACTTCAAGAAGGATTTGAAACATTTGTTTCAGAACAGACAGCAGTTTTTTTATGATTCTTGTGGTTTATCATTTTTGAAACCTTGATTCATAAAGTGTCTCCAGGAGGCCTCTCATAGTTGAAAAGAAGGATCTTGAGATATGGTTTCCTTGAAAATTCCTATATTGATACTGGAGGACCAGTACATTCTCAGTACATATGTAGACGACAAGGACTTCAATCTCAGAAGCTGAGGCATGTTTACACCCCCTGTCCTGACTCCATTTTGTTCTGCATATATATTGGTGGTTGTGCTCATCAGCTCAAACATCTGACTTGGAACGTACTGCTTGAAGTAGCCGTATGGTGTTAGTGGCTCCGCTCTTTACTGGGGTAAAGCGGGTGTGATGACGCCACTGAAATTCACTGTTTTTTGTGATATTTGTAAAAGGATCATCACCAAGTACTGGTTCTACATCTGCCTCATGCTCATAATCTTCTCTGTCTTCTTGATCCTGACTTTCCTCTGCCTCAATCTCAGTTTCTTCCCCTACTACTGGTAGTGGCTCATCTCTGTCCTCCCCTGAAATTATGACCAAAACTGTCCCTTACAAAACAACTTCATACAAGTTTTATATTGTAATTTATTTTTACAGGAAAGAAATGAAACTCTATATCCAATAAAACAATATTCAATAAATTTAGGGACATCTAATTGAATGACCGCTAATTGATGATAGAATCTATCTATCTACACACGTCCAGGGTGGGGGGGCTGCGGTGACACCCGCCGTTCAGGTCGCCGGAGCCGTATCCCATCACGGGACTCAGCAGCCGGTCCTTCTCTGAGGAACACACACAGTACAACGGGTCATTTGCTGTTAAAATCATCAACAACAAATGGTTATAATGGTAATCATATAAATATTTTTTTTAATTAATTTTATATAAATATATTAGGGCTGTGCAATGATTAATCGCAATTAATCGCATCCAAAATAAAAGTTTGTGTTAACATAATATGTGTGTGTACTGTGTTTAATTATTTTGTATAGAAAAATACACATATGTAAATGTAGCCTATATGATTTAAGAGCGTCTCAAAAAATATATCTTTTGTTTTAATAACAAGTGTTTGTCTCTTTTATTGCCATTTTCTCATTCCTTATTAGTCTTTTTGGGATTGATCCGTTGGGAAAATTAGCTACCGGTATATGTAAAATAGGCACCTAAAGCACTTTAAAGATAAAATAAATTGGAATCGCCTGCTAACCAACACCCCAAACTACCAACACCCGCCTTTTATTTTTTATTGAATGCCAGTCACATACAAATAATAAGCATTACAATAATCCAACATATAATGTAAAAATATTAAACAAATATAGACTACAACAAATAGGAAAATAAAATATACAGTGTAATTTATAAAATAATAATACAAGTAAAAAGAAAGAAAAAAGAAAGACAATAATATAAACAGAAAGAATAACAGGTATGAGATCATAATATAAATAGCATAAAAGCTTCACAGAGACCCGGTGTATTTTGCTTCACTATTTTTCAACCCAAGTAGTAACTCAATGTAATTTTTCATATCTATCTGAAATAACAAAAAGTTGGGTTTTCCTTTAGCCCATTATGTTTATGTATATGGTATTTTCCCATAATCAAACAAATATTAACAATAAAGGCCATATTTGGAGGTAATCTTTGTCTATTAAAAAAAAAAATTGCATATTTTTCAGAAAAGTAAACTTTCATCCATAAGCATTTAGAAAGAAAACATTCCAAATCTACCCAAAACATTTAGCTATAAATCAGGGCCGGAGTGGGGCCACTTTTCAGCCCGGGAGTTTCAGGCCCAAGACCGGCCCACTTTTTCAATGGTGGAATTCCAAATTAGCACTTTTTCCAAATTGGATAAATGAAGCAACAGTTCAGCTCTTACTATTGTGTAGTTTGTATTAATACCATGGTTCAACAAATAATGTAAAGGTTAATAATTCACTTAGACTTTATAAGAAGGAATTGCGACTTTATTTCATGCAATTCTGACTCTATAACACGCAATTGCGACTTTATTTCACGCAATTCTGACTTTATAACACGCAATTGTGACTTTATTTCACGCAATTCTGACTTTATATCTCGCAATTCTGACTTTATAACACGCAATTGCGAATTTATTTCACGCAATTCTGACTTTATATCTCGCAATTCTCGGCCGCGGTAGCCTACCTGAGAAACGTCTCTGGTTACTTACGTAACCTATGTTCTCTGAATAGGGAACGAGACGCTGCGAATAGCGCAGTGGGATATTCTCTGAATGTGCCGATTGTCTGAAGCCCTATAGAATCACGCCAATTCATTGGCTGATGGCGCCCGCGCAATCTGGCTCCGCCCCGACGTTCTTACGTCGCATCATTACATATTCGCGTGCGCCATCTGCTCCTCAGATTTCTCTGCCGAAAAGAAAACTGCCAGCAGCGCGAGGAGCTTGGCAGCTAACGCAGCGTCTCGTTCCCTATTCAGAGAACATAGGTTACGTAAGTAACCAGAGACGTTCTCTTTCATAGGTTCACTCAACGCTGCGGATAGAGCAGTGGGAATGGACTACCAAACTCGCCAAGCTAGAGCACTTTCCATGACTGGTACATAAATGAGACAACGACCAAGATGAGTTCAAACAGAAAGAACCTGGGAACCCGGGGTCATGTCAAGATCCAAATTATAGAACCTTACAAAAGTGTGCGGAGAGGACCAGCCTGCCGCAACACAAATGTCCTCCAAAAGTGCTCCTCTAAAAAGAGCTTGAGAAGATGCCACACTTCTGGTGGAATGTGCTCTAATGCTAAGAGGTGAAGGCAAGCCACGCACCTCATAAGCCAACGAGATAGCTTCTGTGACCCAGTGAGAAATCCTCTGCTTTGATGCAGCAAGCCCACGGCGGCCAGCACCGAAGCAAACCAGAAGCTGGTTAGATTTCCTCCAACCGCCTGAGCGGTCTACATATATCTTAAGAGAACGAACTGGGCAGAGCAAGTTAAGCTTCCTATCTTCCTCAGAAGAAAATGGAGGAGGGTGGAAAGCGTTAAGGTTAACCACCTGCGAGCGGAAAGTTGTGGAAAGAACTTTGGGGACATACCCTTGTCTCGGCCTCAAGGAAACCATAACCAAGCCAGGAGCAAAGTCCAAGCAAGACTCGATAACAGAAAGAGCTTGTAAGTCTCCTACCCGCTTTAATGAGGACAAGGCCAACAAAAGAGAAACCTTGAGAGTCAGAATCCGCTCTGGAGCTGACTCCAAGGGCTCAAAGGGGGCCTTCGTCAAACCCTCTAGGACAACAGAAAGGTCCCATGAGGGAACTCTAGGGGAGCGAGCCGGTTTCAGGCGCTTAACCCCACGCATGAAGGCCGAAACTAACCTTAGTTTCCCCAGGGGAATCTCGTCCGATTCCCTATGTGCTGCAATAGCTGCGACATAAACTCTGAGAGTGGTAGCAGCTGCTCCAGAAGCAAACTTCTCCTGCAGGAACTCCAGTACTGAACCAACAGGGCAGTTAACTGGGCTCCTATCATGTGCTAAGCACCATGTCTCAAAAACCTTCCATTTGGAAGAATATAGCCTCCTTGTAGAAGGGGCTCTAGCACTCGCAATGGTCTCCTGAACGTCAGTTGGGAGATCAGAACTTAATGCTAACGGCCTCTGATCGGCCAAACATACAGCTTCCACATGTCTGGGCCATATCCTGCCCTGCAGCTGGGACAGCAGGTCCTCCCTGACCGGGATCTTCCAGGGGGAAGATTCCAGCAGAGGAATTAGCTCCGAAAACCATGGCTGAGACGGCCAGAACGGAGCTACCAGGAGGAGGCGGACTCCGCTCTCTCTCACTCTGGCCAAGACCGCCTGGAACAGTTTGATGGGCGGGAAGGCATAGAGTTTCTGCGTTGGCCAAGGGTGAGCGAACACATCTATCCCTAATGGAGCCGGGGGACTCAGGGAGAACCAAAGCGGGCATTGGGCCGACTCTTGAGATGCAAAGAGGTCCACTTCCGCTTCTCCGAAAACCTCCCAGATCAGGGCCACCGTCTGGCGGTTCAACATCCATTCTCCCGATCTGAGTTTCTGCCTCGACAGAAAATCTGCTGCGAGGTTCAGAACCCCTGGGACATGAACTACTCTCAGAGATAGGAATCTGCTCTGAGACCACAGGAGAAGGTGACGCGCATGCCTGTCTAGGGTGCGCGACCGAGAACCCTCCTGCCGGTTCACATTTTGCAGCCAGGGCAGTCTAGCAACTCTCCATAGACTTTCGAGGCTGCAAAAACCTAAATTGGGTCAGGCCAATCACGTCGTGTATAGAGTAGGCTGGGCGGGCTTAACATATGACGACAGAGTTGCGACGGTTCCCTGGCTGCTACTTGAAAACAAAGAATGACGGCTGCTGCTGGCGAACATCTTTCGAATCGGCTTTGTCCGCGACTCTGGAGGACTTGGAGTTAAGTTTTTCTTTGAGAAAAGAGCAAAGAACGGCACTTAAGTCATTCTTAAAAAAAAGGAAGATGTGTTCGTCGTTTTGCCGGCCAGATTCAAAAGTTGAATCTATCAACTAACGTTAGCTCCGCTGTTGGGAAAACGCTCTGGTTGGTTGAAGCGCTGTCCTATTGCATGCAGAGGGAATTTGAAAGACAGCCGTTCATACCGCGGCCCGCCCCTCGGATTAAGCCGTGTCTATGGTGAGTTGCCAGACCAAACATCTTGATGTAGGTCTGGCTTGCCAGGCTACCCCGGGCCTGCTATAAATGCAATTTAAAAAAAATAAGTGGACAACATTTTCTTTCTCAGTCCCACAGAAATCACATTTAAAGTTTGTATCAGTGATTTCAGGCGTTTTTTGACGGCATGCTTATGGGGCGGGTAGCTAGCGGATCGTTAGGAAAGATTAGATGAATGTGATATATATTATTTGGGGGGGGGGGGGGGGATCACTGATACAACCTTTAACATCTACATCAGTACGAAACCTAAGAAAAAATAGTTTTAACAGGGTACACCAGATGAAGTATTTTAAAATGTACTTCTCTCACCTTATTTGTCATGCAATATCTTTTAGGCAGCAACCATGCATTCCAGTCAATGCACTCAAAATTAGAATGCCAACACGTGCCTTCCTACTGGGTGAACGTCACGCATGTCTCTTCACTCCGACAGACAGGCATTCTTTCAGGAACAGCGAGACTGAAGGGACACAGAAGCAGGAAACACAAGGAGCGTTGGGTTTTCTCGACAAAAGTTATTAAATTAAGGTATTCAGATTACATTAATGATGTTGTTTCATCAAGAAAATATACTGTACAATCTTAAAACCTTTCAGAGTTAGAGAACCATTTGGTCTTACGCGATAGGAGCGCAGTTACCACGTGTTTACCACGAGGGCATTGCAGAGGAATAAATGATTAATATAATATGATGAATTTATTATGAATACCTTTATCTTTTCAGACTTTCTCTAGGTAACTTCTGACTTAAGTGTGCTATTTTTGCTTTTTATGAACTTTATAAAATCCTCTGACTTGCACTGAATGTTAATATACATTATAATATCTGCTTTGTGACGTGATTAGCATGCGTTTAACCCTTTAAGCGCTGGTTTGTGCACACACTAGAGCCCTGCGCTGCTTTCTGTGTATTGTGGGGTGTAGGATGTGTGTGACAGCACTGCAGGGTCTCTGTCCTCTTCTCTCTGTCCTCATGAGAGCTGAGAAACTGCAGATCAATTTCAGTTTCTAGATTTCATATCCTCACTGCAGAATATTTCATGTGTTTATTTCTGTTGACATATGGATGATGCAGAACAGATGGAGAGACAGAAACTGGTTTGGCGTCTATGCTCGAGTCTCCAAACACTGAAGATCAGCACCATAAGCAGAACTTCAACGTGAATTAATCATTTAGATAAAGATTTGTTCATGACAGACGCTGGAGAAACTCTGTGAGCGTCAAACACACTCGCACTCACCAACAAATAAAGTGCAATAAAACATCTTGAGTACAACAAAACATTGTCCTGAGTCTTTTATTATTCTCAGTATGCGTCAGGGATGGGCAGCTTCGGTCCTGGAGCGCCACTGAAGCTTCTAGTTCATCTGAAGACTTTTATTTGCTGGTTCAGGTGTGTTTGATTTAGGGTTGGAGTGAACTCTATGGAATATCATAACTGCCAAAGTAATAAATAAATATTCAAAGGAATGTAGAAAAATAGATGTATCATCTATACTTTTATTTCCTAGAAATATATAATGGTATCCCCCCCCCCCCCCCCACACACACACACATATGTTATTTCATTTTTGTATTTATGTCTTTATTTATGTCTTTCTGTACATTTATTTATACATTTATTTATTTATTTTCACACTTTTACATTTCGTCATCCGTATACAAATTAGGGGTGTGTTTTACCTCAGACAGCAATGTGACAAAGGTGAAGCTCTGAGGCCACAGTGTGTGAGGGAAAGATTATAAAACAACACTCACGTGATCAGAAACTCCACCCTCTTACAACACTTACCAGGAAGAGACTGGCTTGTTGTTTCTCCTGTCATACTGACTTTAATGTCTTGACAAAAGCAATGAAGAATCGGCAATCAATGAAGAACTATGAGGAAGAATTTTCAAGAAGGATTGGAAACGTTTGTTTCTGAACAGATGTTTGTGACTCTTGTGTTTTTTTTTTGTTTGTTTTTCATTTTTGAAATCTTGATTCAGAAAGTGAAAGTAAAGTTCAGATTGCTGGAGCTCAAACAGAGAAAATGGCTTCACTATCTGAAGATGATATTTCTTGTCCCGTGTGTCAAGAAATCTTCAAGGATCCTGTTCTTTTATCATGTAGCCACAGTTTCTGTAACGAGTGTCTTCAACAGTTCTGGAGAACCAAGAAAACTCAAGAGTGTCCTGTCTGCAGGAGATTGTCAAGACATGAGCCTTCAAATAATCTTGTGTTAAAAAACTTGTGTGAGTCGTTCCTGAAGGAGAGAAATGAGAGGCGATCATCGGGATCTGAGGAGATCTGCAGTTTACACAGTGAGAAACTCAAACTCTTCTGTCTGGAGGACAAACAGCCTGTGTGTTTAGTGTGTGTTAATTCACAGAAACACGACAATCATAAATTCAGACCCATTGGTGAAGTGGTTTCATCATATAAGGTAAGACGGATTTTAAAATGAGGTTAAACACTTAAAGGGATAGTGCACCCAACAATTATAATTCTGTCATTTATTACTCAACATCATGTCGTTCCAAACCCATAAGACTCATTAACAAAAAACATTGCTCAAAACATTGCCCCCTTGTATCATCTTCGGAACACAAATGAAGATCTTTTTTATGAAATCTATCAATTGAGTCTTTTAAAAATGTTGGACTAATCCGCTCAGTTCACTTGGATTCATTTTACTATCTCAATACATTTTTGAAGCGTCAAAGTGGTAGTCATGTAGACTGTCTATGAAGGGAGTGAAAGCTCTCAGATTTCATCAAAAAGATCTTTATTTGTGTTCTGAAGATGAACGAAAGTCTTAAGGTTATGATAGACTGGGCAATGTTGCCATCAATGGAGAACCAGGTGAGACACAGCAAGTCCCACGACCGATCTAAAGTATCCAGATAGAAATTTGTTGCCCATTGGCGAGGCGGCTGAGATGCGCAAACCAATCACGGCACTTCACATCAGATCGCGTCCGAGCCCGCCAGAAGGGGCATGGCTTATGACTATATAAGCCCGGCCAGCTCGCCACAGAGTCAGATTTAATCTCCTTCAGCGAAACTTCACATCGTTGACTTCTCCAGAGATCTCGTCGTCGAAGTACACCTTGTAGCGGAATGAGCAACTTGCAAGCTAAGCAAATTCAGAGGACCGGCACCGCCTCGCTGAAATCGCTGTTAACCTGCAGCTATCCGGCGAGAGAAGCTTATATCCTTTTCAAAGATTTTCAGCGGGTTTGCCGTTGCGACTCCTGCTTTAAGAGCAAATTTCTGAGAGCGTTGTTGCAAATGCCTCTCACTAAATGTTCCACGTGCGGAGCCCCTCTGCACGACGGTGACAATCCCAGCGAGTGCGTGCCGTGCCGTGCCTCGCCCACGCTACTACAGGTGCACTCAACCAGAGTGGCTGCCTACACTGTGACAGCCTTCCCATCGCCATCCTGCACTCGCGGCTAGCTCTCCTCTTGGATGGCGACCCTGCCCCTCGCGCTCTCCCGCCCCTGGCGCTCTCCTGCTTCACCACACACAAACACACACACACACACACACACACACACACACACACACACACACACACACACACACACACACACACACACACACACACACACACACACACACACACAGAGAGAGAGAGCTGTTTGCATATAATTTTGATCAGGCGCAGTGTCAGCTGGTTAAGAAGAGACGTGCACAAAGGATGCCTGAGAAGAGAGAATCGATGTATGAGGAAAAGATGTATGACAGGACGTCCCCACTAGAAGAGGCTGTGGCCGCACATCTCTGCCCGTCAACCTCCAGCGGATGGAGAACCAAGACAGTCCACCCATCCAAGCTGTGCCGCACCACGTCAGCTCTCGCTGGTTGCACCTACACCGCCGTCGGCCAAGCTGCATCGGCTCTGAACACCATGGCTGTTTTTCAAGAGTGTATCAGTCCAGACTCCTCCGTGCCATGAATCCAGACCCAGAAGCGTTTAGTGATCTGCGCAGCGCTATGGATTTAGCCCTGCAAGCCACTAAGTCAACCGTACAGGCTATCGGCAGGGGGATGGCTAACCTTATTGTGTTAGAGCGCCAGCTTTGGTTGAACCTGACCGAGATTAAGAGGACACTGTCCCCCAGCCAGGGGGGTGAAGTAAAGTGGTAGCACAGCGTTTTACAAGGGGTTCCATAGCGTCTAGCTAGACGCAACACGAAGTGACCGTTCTCGAAAGGGAACATATTCGGTTACTAACGTAACCTCGGTTCCCTGAGAATAGGGAACGAGTGTTGCTTGCCCTGCCGTGCTACCACATCAGTCGGGTGTTTCGCTTCAGTCGATTTAACCTGACTCTATGGCGAGCTGGCTGGGTTTATATAGTCATAAGCCACGCCCCTTCTGGCGGGCTCGGAAGCACCCTGATTGGTTCGCACGTCTCAGCCGCCTCGCCATAGGATGTGCAGTCGCTGTAGAACAGCCAATGGCAAGCTAGACGCTCTGCTCTATGCTCGCTGTCAAACTGTACTGCATTTTAAAATAAAGGATTCAATATTCTCGAGAAAAGGAGTTTTCCCATAGTGTCACTCGTTCCTTATTCTCAGAGAACCGAGGTTACGTTAGTAACCGATTACGTTTCCGCATGTATCATCACCTTTATGGGTTAGGAATGACGTCAGGGTCAGTAATTAATGACAGACTTTTCATTTTTGGGGTGAACTATTTCTTTAAGCTTATGTATTACATAAAAATCTCTTTAATCATATTAAATCTCTGGTATCTTATATATGTTCACTTTAAATTATAGGAAGAGCTCAATACAGCACTGAAGTCCTTACAAAAGAAACTTAAACACAGTGAAAACATCAAAGGAGAG
This sequence comes from Squalius cephalus, assembly GCF_949319135.1. Lineage (NCBI taxonomy): Eukaryota > Metazoa > Chordata > Actinopteri > Cypriniformes > Leuciscidae > Squalius > Squalius cephalus. Next base: position 22,069,186 of record NC_137122.1, read on the forward strand.
TTTGAGAAAACAGTTCAACACATCAAGGTGAGGATATGATTAGAACAGCTAAACTGATTTGCCTGGCATAATTACATGTTCCTTTATCGACTGTAACACACACACACACACACACACACACACACACACACACACACACACACACACACACACACACACACGCAAACAAACACAAATACACACACGTTGGGTTTTCATGTTTATGGGGACTTATACATAATAATTTTCATAATGAACAAACTGTATCCCTAAACCTACCCATCACAGAAAACTATCTGCATTTTACATTTTCAAAAAACGTCACTTATTATGATTTATAAGCTGCTTTCCTCATGGGGCCAAAAAATGTCCACGCAAGGACAAGGATTTCGGATAATTGCCATCTTTGTGGGGAGAATTTGTTTCTTATAAGGTAGAGGTGTGAACAACACCCACACACATAACACACACACACAGAGAGAGAGAGAGAGAGAGAGAGAGAGAGAGAGAGAGAGAGAGAGAGAGAGAGAGAGAGAGAGAGAGAGAGAGAGAGCTGTTTGCATATAATGTTGATCAAGCGCAGTGTCAGCTGGTTATTTACCTAACCTATTTACCTGGTTCTCACCTTCCACATTTTCATTTGAGGTAATTAGTTTTGACGAATGCAGACAATGTGATTAATATTCATATATATCTTAAAATATGTCAGTGCCATTGTTTTGTCTTAAGATGAACATCAGTAGCCTAATGTTTTTTTCTAATACATGTTAATAAAAGCTACTTAAATATCCTAATTAAACTAAGGCCTAATCCTAGCTTAATCTAAACCCTGTCTGTGAAACCAGGCCTGTTCATTTAGAAACTGTGTAAGGTCTTTTAGAATGAAAATGTTCTGTTAAAAGAATTCATTGACATCTTAAAAGTTTTTTAAAAGTTTGGTTAATATATACTTCCAATGATTGTGATTTCAGTCTCAAGCTGAGCACACAGAGCGTCAGATTAAACAGCATTTTGAGAAGTTTCATCAGTTCCTCAGAGATGAAGAAGAAGCTACAATCACTGCACTGAGGGAAGAAGAGGAGCAGAAGAAGCAGATGATGAAGGAGAAGCTGGAGGAGATGAACACACACATCTCAGATCTTTCACACACAATCAAAGACATGGAGGAGATGATGAAAGTCAGTGACGTCTGCTTTCTGAAGGTCTGATTTCACATCATTGATTGATTGATTGATTGAGTTCTTGATGATAAATGGTGTGTTTTTTCTGCAGGAGTTTCCAGGCTCAATGAAAAGGTGAGTGATCTGATGGTGTCTCTGGTCTCTCTGGTTCTGATCCAAAGCCACTGCAGTTCTGACTCCTGAATGTTCTTCCAGAGTCCAGATCTCACAGCCGGATCCACAGATGGCTTCTGGAGCTTTGATTCATGTGTCACGATACTTGGGCAACCTGCCGTTCAGAGTCTGGAAGAAGATGCAGGACATCGTCCAAAACAGTGAGTCTGGAGAAGCTCAGTGCTGTTACACACTGGAAATCATGTATGAGGTTTTCATGACACTAAAGCACTAGATTATTTCAGTTTGTAGTGACACTTTACAATAGTATAAACTATTTTTGAGAATGTTTCTACTTTCTTCATCTACTTAAGTCCAGATCAAACTCAACAGTGTAAAAATGAAAACATACTTGAAGCTTCATTTGTGATTCTTCAGACTGAAACACTGGAGCTCAAATATAATATTGTGAACTCAAGAACTTAAATATGTATTTCAAGATCCTCCAAAAGTTTCCATTATAATGTGTTACTAGAGGAACTGTTGACAGTCTCTCAAGTTCATGAAGAAAATTATTAATTTTATAATCTCCTCAGAAACCTGAGACAACATTCACAACATTGAGAAGAAGAACTTTAATCTGTGTATAAAGATTGTTCTAAATACAAAACTTAAGAAGAATTAAAAAATGTAACAATCGCACATTTATATTATAAATTGTTAAATGTACCACTTGATGATTCATGTATTTGTCATATTAAACAATCCAACCTTGTGAGTAAGATAATACAATCAGACAACTTCAAAACTTCTCAACATATTCCATGAGAAAATATTTATTTAGACATTCTTACGGAAATATTTGAGAACTTTTCAAAAATTGCACTTAGAAACAGTCAAAATGTATATTAGAATTAATTGTTCAAACTTTTTTTCTAAGATTTTCTTGAATCTGTTTTGAAAGTGTTTCTAGAAGAAGTGCTGCTTCATCTTGATCTTTCCATGTTTCAGAAACACAATGATGAGGGTCTGTTCAGATAATGATGTATTTATCAGAAGAACCTGCTTCAGTTACTCACACCACAGATATTTATTACATCTTAAAATATTAAAATCATTGATTATTCATTACTAAGTCAAACACATCAGACAGAAACAAAGTATTTTAAAACAAATACACACACATTAAGACCCAGTTTTATGAACATGATCAGAATTTTTACAGATAGTTTTTCATCTCGACATCTGCATCTCTGATTGTTTGATTGTGATTTTAACTTTTATCAGTTTCTCTTGATGAGACACAAATGTTTGAATCACACATTTAATGTTTGTCGCTGATGCGATTAAACACTGATAATACAAATGAGTGTGACACTAAAAACACTGACAGTGATCAGAGGAAAATGTCTGATGTATTTGATCAATAGGATGAGTGTCATAATTCATAACAATCTGTGTTCGGTTCACTCTTGATCATTATATGAACATCAGAATAAAAGCTGCTGTTTATTGTGTCTCCTCAGCTCCTGTGATTCTGGATCCAAACTCGGCTCATCCATTCCTAGTCCTGTCTGATGATCTGACCAGTGTGAGAAAAAGCGGGAACAATCAACCTCTTCCTGATAATCCAGAGAGATTTGACGATTATTACTGTGTTCTGGGTTCAGAGGGTTTTAACTCAGGAACACACAGCTGGGATGTGGAGGTTAAAGAGAGTTCATACTGGTGTCTTGGAGTAACTACAGCATCAAACCAGAGGAAGGGACTTGATTTCTTTGACACTGATGTCTGGAGTGTGGAGTATGTAGTGTGTGGGTATGGTTTTCGTGTTGAACAGAAGCTTGATCGTGTGAGAGTTGATCTGGACTATGACAGAGGAACGGTGTCATTCTCTGATCCTGTAACTAACACACATCTACACACATTCACAACCACCTTCACTGACACACTCTTTCCATTCTTCAGTTGGTTTTCCTCTCTGAAGATCTTACCGGTCAATACTCAGTAAAAGTTACACCTGTAAGTCTGGATCGACATACTTTCATCATGTTTCCAGTATTTAATTCACATGAGTAAGAGCGCTGTTGATCTGTGATTGGGCTGCAGATGATCACATGACTGATATTTACAGCAACACTCACTCTCATATTGCTGTTATACTATAAACAAGTAGTTAGAAAGTTCATTCATCTAAGATTAATACATTTGTAAAATAATTGTGTTCATAGGGTCCATCCCATCTTGTCTGCTTAGGTGAAGTTAATATCAAATCACAAATTTTTGTCTCAGCATATCCAGATATTTTCAGGACTTCAGACATGGAAAAGCTGCAAATATCAGGGAATTTTAAAATTGTAATTGCCTGAAAAAAAATATGGAAAAAGTTATGGTTTATATACATTTTTATTCATTACACAATACTTAATCAACTGTTCAATAATAGATCATGACCAATGAGAAACACTGATGTGTTGCGAATCCCCAGCCAAATTAGGGGTGTGTCACTTTAATTTTCACATGAAATTGTATAATAGTATAACATGCACATTTTAATTTTTTTGTAAATGAATAATTATTTCAGTTATAGAGGTGAAATGATTTGTTTAGTGATTCATGAGAATTACTGAAATCTTTTAGTTTGACAGTTTCAGACCAAATTTTAATGATACCTTGTATAAATTAACAAATGTGGGATTGCACAATTTCTTTGTTATTTTCAAAAAGACATTAAATGTTTGTCTTGATAATTGTTTTAAAGCGTGGGGAAAAAACCCTGAAATTTGTTTAATTTTAAATAGACATATACACTGATTACGTTCATCTGTCAATCATTATGTCTCCCCATGTATTTAAGCCCTGATTTTCTCTAGTTCTGTGTCCGGTATCGTCAATGTGGTTGAATTAGGTTATTCTCCTGAGTTTTCTGTTTTGCATTTATTAAAGATTGTTTTTGTTTCTCCAATCCTTTTTTGTTCACTTTATTACACCCATACGTGGCAGAGTACTAAGCAGAAATGTGAATTTAAAAAGTACTAGTACCTATTAAGTTCATGATATCTTTGGTCTAAAAAGTTACTAGTAACTAAAAAAATAAGTAGGTCTAATAGATCTAATTTTTCTTAAGTATAATTAAATAGAAACTATTGTAATAAATAGTATAATCTTTACTTTTTAGTATCTTTAAAAAGGCATTAGTACCTGAAGAATCAATACTAAGCACTAGTAGCAAATTAATAAGTACTAGTACCTAACGGTATACTAGCGTCTAAAAAATAAGTACTAGTAGAATGAAAATAGATACTATTTTTTAGGATTAAATGTTAAAAAGGCTTTCCATAAGATGTGGGCATTTACTATACACTCTAAAATACACTCACCTAAAGGATTATTAGATTATTAGGAACACCTGTTCAATTTCTCATTAATGCAATTATCTAATCAACCAATCACATGGCAGTTGCTTCAATGCATTTAGGGGTGTGGTCCTGGTCAAGACAATCTCCTGAACTCCAAACTGAATGTCAGAATGGGAAAGAAAGGTGATTTAAGCAATTTTGAGCGTGGCATGGTTGTTGGTGCCAGACGGGCCGGTCTGAGTATTTCACAATCTGCTCAGTTACTGGGATTTTCACGCACAACCATTTCTAGGGTTTACAAAGAATGGTGTGAAAAGGGAAAAACATCCAGTATGCGGCAGTCCTGTGGGCGAAAATGCCTTGTTGATGCTAGAGGTCAGAGGAGAATGGGCCGACTGATTCAAGCTGATAGAAGAGCAACTTTGACTGAAATAACCACTCGTTACAACCGAGGTATGCAGCAAAGCATTTGTGAAGCCACAACGCGCACAACCTTGAGGCGGATGGGCTACAACAGCAGAAGACCCCACCGGGTACCACTCATCTCCACTACAAATAGGAAAAAAAGGCTACAATTTGCACAAGCTCACCAAAATTGGACAGTTGAAGACTGGAAAAATGTTGCCTGGTCTGATGAGTCTCGATTTCTGTTGAGACATTCAGATGGTAGAGTCAGAATTTGGTGTAAACAGAATGAGAACATGGATCCATCATGCCTTGTTACCACTGTGCAGGCTGGTGGTGGTGGTGTAATGGTGTGGGGGATGTTTTCTTGGCACACTTTAGGCCCCTTAGTGCCAATTGGGCATCGTTTAAATGCCACGGCCTACCTGAGCATTGTTTCTGACCATGTCCATCCCTTTATGACCACCATGTACCCATCCTCTGATGGCTACTTCCAGCAGGATAATGCACCATGTCACACAGCTCGAATCATTTCAAATTGGTTTCTTGAACATGACAATGAGTTCACTGTACTAAAATGGCCCCCACAGTCACCAGATCTCAACCCAATAGAGCATCTTTGGGATGTGGTGGAACGGGAGCTTCGTGCCCTGGATGTGCATCCCACAAATCTCCATCAACTGCAAGATGCTATCCTATAAATATGGGCCAACATTTCTAAAGAATGCTTTCAGCACCTTGTTGAATCAATGCCACGTAGAATTAAGGCAGTTCTGAAGGCGAAAGGGGGTCAAACACAGTATTAGTATGGTGTTCCTAATAATCCTTTAGGTGAGTGTATACTGGGTTGTTTTAACCCAAATTTGGGTCAAATATGGACAAATCTAGCAAATGGGTTAATTTTTTTTAACCCAACTGTTGAGTTTGTCCATATTTCACCCAAATTTGGGTTGAAACAACCCAGCATTTTTAGAGTGTAATGATAGTGGTGAGACCCTATAAGCTTCATGCCACACATTAGCGTTTGTAGTTATTCTTTGTGGGCGTGTAATTTAGGGGAGATTGCATTGACTACATTCTAATACTGACATAGAAAAACCTAATTCTGTTAATATAAAATTGCCACAGAATTTTAATATTACTTTTATTGATTTGTAATTCACAGACAACTGACAGCGAGTCATGAACAGATTAAAGCACACAAACCAACATCAAACCAAAATCAACATGTTGAATTACAGACATGTTATAACATATTGCTGAAATAAAAAGTGTAAAATCTTACATATTAAGATAAAGTAAGCCCCCTATTTAGAAAACTTGAGAACAAAGGGTCCAAAGCAGGGATAACAACAAATCAAACTGCTCTCATAATTTGCAAGATTATCATAATGGTACATATGAATGAAAAATCCTAAACGGGCGTTTCCTTAATCTGTGCCATGCGATATTCCTTCACAGCCTTCTTTGTATTCAGGTCTGGCTTTAAGTGTGCTATCTGTAGTACATCTTCCGTCAGTGGATCAGTACTTCCATGCCTGAAATAATAATGCAAAATGTCAAATAAAACCATCCATTTTCCCCCCACACAATAATCCAAAGAGGTAGTACTTTGATATAATATGTTTCTAATATATATCTGTCCAACTGAAAATATCAGTTATATCTAGTAAATTCATCAATTTAAATCCTGGAAGAAAAAAATATTCCAGAATAATCTAAGCTTACTGCTTCAGATGATCCTCAATAGCACTGCGCTCATACACCATTCCATCTGTAGTTTTCACTGGATCAACAAACAACTTGTGTGACAGAGGACAAGTCAAAGTAGGAGGAGTGACATTTTTCTGCAACTCTGGACCTACATATTTCTAGAAAAGAAAGAAAAAAAATATTAAGAATATACTTACTCTTTATGTAAAAAAAATAAATTGATAGTACTGTAAAAATCAAGCACATGTGTGTCTGTATATGCACTGTTTGCTGTTTTTAAATTAATTATGAGTTAGTAGTTACTGCACTGTAAAGCATATGAGCAATACGTTATGACAATGTGTTTTTACATTGCTTCAAAGTTAAGTAATTTTCTACTTTGTTATACAAGATTCAACTTTTTTTAAAATCAGTTTAATTTAATTTAAAATGACTTAAACATCCAAGTTGATTGTACTTAAAAATTAAAGGTAGTGTAGTACACTGTAAAAAATATTTTCATGCTTTGTTATCACAACATTTTATCTTTTGTCAAATCAACTTAGATAATTAATTTGGTTCACATAACACAATATTTTGAGTTTCTATTTATTAAATCAATCTCCTTTGTTGTATTAACTCAATTTTTTTTATTTTAATGACCTCACAATTTTAAGGCAACCAGGTTAACTTAACTTTTTACATTAAACCAACAATACTTTTATACAGTGCAGGAAGGAGGCGTTTGTAAACTTCCATGGAATTGCGGTTTTGAAATTACCTTTTCCAAGTCATCCAAGGAGGAATTGGCATACATCTTTGTACTTTTCTTGGCTTCTTCCACATATTTGTGTTTGTTGGACTGGAATTCTTCTGCCAAAATGCTTAACAAATAGCATAATGTTTACATAATGACTACTGTATGAAAAATCTAAAGAGCTACAACTTTAATCCTGTTATAGGCTATATGTTCTGTTTACCTGTCAAGAGGATCATCTGGTTCAGGAGCGATCAAGAGCCCAAATATCGCATCCAGGATCTCTCTCATTGTAATGTGGGCCGAGTAATTTCGATCAAATATGTTGTGACAGATTCTTCCCACATTGTTCACATTGCAATGGTAAACCTTTGTACAAAAGAAGTTAAGGGAAAATGCCACTAATTTATGTTCATTTATGGTTATGCATGATTGATAATTCTCATTTTGAGGAGATTAAACTGGGTGGATGTCTATGTCATCTATCTATAACTGCTGAAAGAAGACTCAAAATCAATCTATTAGTTCACCAGATCTAGTATGGATGAACCACATGTGAGGACAGCAGTGGGAAAAAGGATACAGGGGTGACGAACCTCATAAGAGGTGGTTTCACAGGGTATTCAGGACCAAACTCACAATACAGCTCAAAGACTCCCTCTTCATACGGGGTATCAGACGGACCTTTCATGAGGATCTTCCAGAAGGCTGAAGAACAAAACCTGTATTATTTAACAGCACACTAGCTCATATTGCAGGTACATGAATACAAGTATTTGGTTGCCTGTATGGATATTGTCTTTTTGTTTGACACACTGAAACTAAATTGCTTTGTTAATAACAAACCATGTTTATTAATGATATTGGTTATCTTTACACAGCGTTTGAGTGCATGCACACATATTTTTTTATTAGTCCCTCTAGAAAAAGTCTATATATATTGATACAGTAAGGAAAAAATAGTCACTGGTTTAGTATGTGTTAGTGAAGTCATATCTTTATTAGTTTTGAGACCAGTGTGCCATTATTATTTTATTTATCCGTTTTCTCAGTAGTGTAGTGCAATGTGTAACAGATAACCTGCAGTAAACCGATTATTACAGCGAGTAAGAATAATCTGATTCTAGTTAGTCAGTCAAGCTGATATATCAGAATACATGATGAACTATGTGAATTCACAAATACAAATGACTTATTTTTATAATTATTAGTCAGTTATTTAATTCATGGAAGCCATTATTATAAGTGAATTCATTATTAATATTAACCATCAATTTCTTACCCAAATCTGCCTCGGAGGGCAGCACTGTGCAGAACGGATGAGGGTCACAGTGGAGATTCTTGAGCTCTTCCAAGATCCTCTTGTCCTTCTCCAAAAAGAAGCCCGTCTTGGACTCCACGATCCTCTTTTTCAAAGCACTGCAGTAAGTTTTGCATAGATGGTGAGAGACACTTAAATTTTCAATATTATTTAAACAATATTATTTTTACCTCATGATGAACATTGCAATCCCATTAAGTTTATCTGACCCAGTGTTAAGAAATCCAATCACTAAATTACAGTAGGCAATTAAGTTTACTGTTTAGGATCTGAACAGCCTTACATTTTTAATTAAAAGAAAACATTCAGACAAAACATCAAACGCTTTTATGCAAGTAATGTATGTTTAGTGTCTTCAATGTTGAATGGACATTTTCTTTAGAAATAAGTTCAAATGGATTTTTTTTTAAACAAATTTTTAGTTTATAACTGATAAAACAATGTCCTTGTACATTAACGCTAAATTCTCCAAAACATACTAAAATTACTGTGAAATTCTATACATGCTTTAAGCTCAAGCAAATTTTAATTCAATGTTAGCTCTTACTTCTTTGTCAGTGTCACTTTGTTGTGTATCTGTGGAGGTAATTTAACCTCTGGTTGGACATCATAACCACAGGTCCCGAAAATGTTGAGGTCATCCTGTCAAATACATCAATAAAAACAATCATGGACAAAGCTTAAAACTGTACTTTTTTTGCATCATGTTTTCAGTCTATTGTCATTCTTTTCACACATTTTAGCAAACTACATGAACATCTATATGACTAAAATATAATCTATATGACTGATATATAAATATACCACTTTGTTAATTGATGATGCATCAAAGCATTTCTTTTCCTTCCTCAGCTCCATTGACAAGACAGTTTCCATCTCAAAGAGTTGCAAGGCTGCTTTACTCGTTTCAGGCTTAAAACAGCAGCCACCTCAAAACAAAACATTTAGCAGTAATAATTAGACAATGAAAATAATATTAAGCAGTTTATAAAAGTATATAAAAGCCTAGTGATCTATATATATTATATATACATATATATATATATACATATATATATAAGTTTTGTTTTATAAGTTACCTGTAACATTGCTGATGCCATGTAACTCAGTGTTATCTACTGCACCGATCAGCACAGCATCAACAACGATTTTTGAATCCATCAACCTTTTTGCAGTCGCAACCGGCATACACATCGATCTGTATTTTGTAAGAATATTATGTAACTTCAAATATTATACTCGATAAATACATGAGAATGCTCTTCAAACTGCATCTTATATAATTATTCTGTATGCAATATTAAGCAACATTTCACTGAATAAGTAGCACACACAGGAACTGCAATGCGTTTCGATTGAAACCTTCCCTCATGAGATTTTCCATATGGCTATAGTAAGATGATTGGTGACACTCAAGAATACATCATTAATTAATAACTACACATGAACTAATAAGTGACACACTATTTACACTAACTAGCAACAAGATAGTTCACTATCAAATTCATACCTTCCAGAGGACTACTATATAAGTTAATAATTAATGTGAATAATGCATAATATATCATTTTTATCAATTTTAAAGTGAAGGAGGGAGGTGGAGCGGAGGCGGGATGGAGGGCCAGGCCCGTGTGGTGGAAGGAATGAAGATTGAGCTAGATCAAGGAGCCAGTGAGGAGCAGGCGAGACTGGGGACCTCCACACTGAAGCTCTGGCAGGGCTGGAGCCGACACCGGACGTGTGGCCCAAAAATACATAATGGATATTGCCATCACAGCGAGGATAGACAAAAGAGACATTACCTCTGGCCACATGACTAAGAAGCTCTGAGGCAGGCAGATTTGGGAGCGTGGGTCTTGGGATGCAGGCTGCCTCTGCTGATTATCAGGGGTGTGTCCGCTAAACTGGAGGCCAATTTCACATGCCAAAAAAACGCCTTAGTTGCTTCAGACATGCAGTTTGTGAGGGCCGGAAACTCTGGCATGACATCCATGGTGTTTGGAGACTCTGGCTTGGCCGGTCATGATTAAATCCTCTTCCACCTACAGTGAAGGGGGATCCACAAAACTGCAGGACAAAGTCAATAAACTGTGCCAGGGTCCAGCTAGGGTCTTCCCATGGCAAATTTAGGCTAATGTCCTGATCTAGACCGCTCCAGAAACAGTCCTTTAGTAAAGAATTGTTATCAGGCACGAGGTGGCTATAAAAAAGGATTTTCAATACAATGGCCATCTTGAAAAACTAACAGAGTTTGCTCCATGCGTCCCAGATAATGCCTGAATGAGTTCAACTTGTGGTCTGGTTTTGCTGCTGGATCCATCTTTTGGCGAGTCGTTCTGGTACGATGATTGCAAGGACGAGGTTAGGAGAAGCGAGGATTTACTTGCAGCAACAGTTTATTAAAAATAGGTCACAAAAACTAAATTTGAATCTATAGGTAGAAAGTAGAAATACCTCTTAAAAGCAACAACCGCACATGTTCACTTTTTACCGTTTAGAGAGTTATGCGTTTCACGTTAAGAACACTGATCCAAGAATTTGGTAATATTTGAGTCATTACTGGTGGGTGACCACGGCCCTCGCTTTAGAATTAATTATACATTATTCACATTAATTACGAACCTGTATATGAAGTACCACATTCATCTGAGTGGGATTACTTTCTAATTTATCTTCTTTCTTGTTAGTTAATAGTAGTTACTAAAGTGTTAATAGTGTGTTACTCATTTGTTCCTGTGTTATTCATTAATGATGGAACAGTATCTAAAGTGTTACCAGATGATTAAGTATACATCTTTTGTAACATAAAACTGATTATCTAAGAGTTCCTGAAAACGCACCCGCAATCGTTTCCATCTGTCAGGCATAAAATGCGACAGCGGCAATCTGGAAATCTCTGTCTGATTTGGTTCAGTTCTTTGCATCCACGATTTAAGGCATCATACAATAAAGTGGCTCCAGATGGCTGAAGTCCATGAACATGCTCCTAAAAACAAGGAAATTATGTATTAAATATAATTAACTTCTTTTTTAAAAATCTTTTCAAACCTAGTCAGCTGTCTAAACAGTTACACTTTCATAAGTACATTTATTTTTAAAATGAATAAAAAATCAATAAAAAAAAATAAAAAAAAAATCAATATTTTCCTGGTTATTGTAATGCTATAATTTGTTTGATTTTTTTACAAAATGCTTCAGTTGTTATTACATATGGGACCCTTATGTTGACCCTTTCAAAATATATGATAATAATATTAATAAATAATTAAACTAAAATCTAAAACCACTTTACCTTGAAGGTTTCCACTGTTTCTGTGAATGTATGAAGAGTTTTCACTATAGAGTCAAACTTCACAAGGCAGATAACTTGCTCAAAATTATAAGCCATGCATCGGTTGGCAAAGCAATCAAATATTTCTTTGACGGCTTCAATTCTCGTCATTTTGCAGTCTTTGTCAAAACACTCCTCACCCATGGAGGAACTTGAATCAAGAAGTACCTTTAAAACAATGAAATGCCACACAGATTACATTATTTCACGACTTATTTTTGACATATTTATGTACAATAGTGAACATACCACAACAGCTTCTTTAGGAGTCTTAGTGACTTTGAAGGTTAGATCGTCTCTGACATCTCTCAGTCTAGGGAGACATAAACCAGTCACATGGATATTTGTAAAGCTTATATAACAATATTAACATTTATGCACATCAGCACAGTACTTCTACAGTGGATTACAATTGGTAGATTATGCATTGTTCAATACTATTGTTCCAAACCATATAATAATATCAAAGGTTTACAGATTTTTGTTTTACCTTGTTAAAATGATTGAATGTATTAATAACATTACAATGTATTAATAACATTACAATATAATAATAATCCATGTCTTAATCATTATAAGTATTTGTTATAAGTGTTTGTTACACAGCTCTTTGGAATACTTGATTCTGATTGGAAGCTGCTGTATTTAGAATTATTTTATTAATACAAAATTACCTGTTAACAAATATGCCCCAACAAGATTACAATAAAAATTTGCCCGGTCATTATTATAATTATTAAAATGATATTTAAAATGCTAATTCTGTCATAATTTACTCTCGTTGTTCTTAAATTGTGTGACTTTTTTATACTTACAAAAAATAAGATGTATATATAAAAATGGTAACGAAACCATTTTTGTGACCATTGATTTCCATTGTATGGACAAAGAAATTCTCAAATTTTGGGGTGAGCCTATCGCTCGATTGACTAAAATGATGAATAAAGAATAATACTTACTTATTAGCCAGTTCATCTACGTTCACTCTGATGTGTTCTCCAGAAAGAGGGTCGAAAACAACAACGTTTTGTTGAGCCCCTTTATCTTTATAGCTGTACATGCCATATTTTTCTGTAACAATAAAACATTAGTTAATACCCCTGCTGAGTAATATTAGTAGTTACCATTACCAGTGGAATATTATCAGTTCTTCTAACACTTCTAATGATATACGTTATATACGTTGTACATTATACATTAGTAAACAGTGTGTGACATCAGTTACCATGACTGAGGAGGATCAAGCGTGGTGGGTCTACTCCAAACTCCTTGAGTTGTAGTGGTGGAGTAACAACCAAATAAGAATACCATTCCACTTCCTTGTTCATTTCGGCAAATGTTTCCTCTGGATTGACGTTAAAACTAAAAGAGCACATTGTCATCAGGATTAGGATTAGGGATAATAATTATTTATTTTGCTGAAAAAGAAACTCAAATTCAGTAATAAAAAGGTAAGATAATGTTGACATGATAGATAATGTGGTCTTGTTTTATTTAGAGTATGTTCAAAAATGAACCAATAAATTCAATGGAGATATGCAAAAACTGCATTCATTGTTCAAAAAGAACATTCATTCAAGTCTAAAAGGAAAACACCATCCATCAATTTCCAAACTGCTTGTCCTAGGTAAGGTTGAAGGGATGCTGGAGAAAGCCTGTCCCAGGGTCTCAGTGGGATAGAGCTGGTAAGTCCCGCCCATCCGTAAAACCCCAAGTGGACCTCTAGGTTGAAAAATCGTCAATGCAAGTGAATGGGAGAAAATAATTATTTTCTGGTCCCGTTTGAATTGTGCCATGAATGTGAACATATGTTGTCTGTGAATTTTTTATATAAAAGTTTCCATGTTACGAGTTTGACAGTATATGGTATGATTCTTCGGCTAGCAGTTGTGGAAAAGACATAAGGAGAAAGACTACATGTCGCCTATGTGACGTCACCCCATAAAGTTGACTTACCCGTGGTTTTCGCCAACCTCAACGATTTTGTCCTCTCCCTGAAAGGAGGCGGTGAAGTGCACCAAAGACACAGTCATGTTTAGCGGGATCCGTGAGCTAGTGTCCATGTGCGAGTGGTGTTGACGTTTCAAACGCGTCGAGAGTTGTAGTCCACAAAGTGCTCTCACACAAAGTCTAACCGTATCAAACTTCTACCCACTAAATTGTAGCATTCTTCACATGAAAAATTATATTAAAAATTCACAGACAACATATGTTCACATTCATGGCACAATTCAAACGGGACCAGAAAATAATTATTTTCTCCCATTCACTTGCATTGACGATTTTTCAACCTAGAGGTCCAGTGGGGTTAGCGGAAGGGGCGGAAGGACTTACCAGCTCTATAGGCTCCAGCATCCCAATTTAGTGCAGAAGTGTCCAATCCTCCTCCTTGAGGGCCACAATCCTGCAGAGTTCAACTCCAGGCCTAATTAAACACACCTGAACCTGGTAATCAAGGTCTTCAAGATCACTAGAAACTTTATGGGACATGTTGGAGCTAAACTCTGACCATCCAGGAATGGACACCCCTGATTTAGGCATAGACAGTAAAAGAAGTGGACAGAGCCATCTCATTGAAACTCAATAGAGACAAGTGAAGCCCGTTTTTAGCGATTTTTTAGCACTTCCGTCCCTGACGCGCAGACTCAGACCGACTCAAACTAAGCTTGATGACGTGAGCAACCTGTCTGACAGATGTAAATCTTCTGGTAGCTGTGCGTGCAAACTGCCAACGTTAATCTTGCAGAGACGGCGAGCTTGAGCAAACAGTTCTTTGGCGTGAGTGAGCAGGAGTAAGTATTCTGATTCATTATTTTGTATAGTATTTATTTTAAAATATAACGACAGGGCTTTCCCCTCGACGTCCCCGCGATTGCCGGCGAGCTTCTCCTCCTGTCTGTACGGTAATCTCTCTACTGTGCGACAGAGAGTCGAGTGGTTATGACGCAATCGTTAGCCTATTTTTATAAAAACTGTTCCTACAGGGCCATAATGTAACATAGAAGGTAATGGAGCCCATTATACATTGTTGTGTTTCTTTAGAAATAAATAATGGACAAATGGAGTCTTTAAACGCATCAGATGTAAAGTTATTCGCTGTCAAAGTGACGCCAAAATGAATGGGAGTCAATGGGAATGCTAACGCAAGTGAAGTTCTGCTACAAGATGGCAGCACGCGGCCGGCTTCAACTTCCGGTCGACTTCCTTCCCGCTTGGATTTAGGCTGCTTTCACACTGGGCTTGTTTACTGCGGTCCAAGCCAGAGCGCGATTGTTCCCGGCGCCCCCCGCAGCGTTGGTATGGTTTCACACTCAACTTGATTCTATCGAACCCTGGTGCGTTTGCATGCATCTTATGTCATGGCAAACGTGCACGGTGCATGATATAAAACAGAACGCGGGTCAATATATTGTGTATTTTATTAGTTTGGTGCTATTATGTGCAGCTGAGGGAACAACAAGGGTTTACTGTGTGTCGCATAAGGTAGCCTTCTGCTGCTTGCAAACTGACTCTTTTGAGGAGACAGTGGATTTCCATTAATTTGTTGCACTGATTTCAGGGGCTGTGTGCGAATACACTTGCTGGCTCACTCTTGCTCGTATCCAAGGTAAAGCATCAACACTATCATCCCTTACATGCGTTTTATTTAACTAAATACACAGTAATCAGCTGAAACGCATGCGCATGTTACTTTACTTCCTGAACAAGTGCGCACCCGAGTCCGTGTTGCTTTCACATTCATGCGAACCGTGCCCCGCTCCGAAGTAAACTGTGTGAAAGCAAGGTTAGTGTCTCAAGTTCAACTAACCTGCATGTCTTTTTGTGGGGAAAACCTGTGGTTGTAGCATCTGGGTGTGCATGTGCATATGCATATGGTTTCGGGTGGATTGGGGCCTGGATTCATTAAGATGACATTCGTTTTTAAGTCAAGTCAAGTCATCTTCATTTATATAGCGCTTTTATAATGTAGATTGTTTCAAAGCAGCTTTACAGAGATAAACGTATAATTTAAGGTAACAGAGATTGTTTTGGCTTTATAGCGGTTCTTTAATAAAGTTATTTTCCAGCTAAAGTTAGTTTTGATTGATTCGCTTCCGTCGCAACGATCATTTGTTATTAAATTAGGGGCTGCCAAGACGACACCATTCTCTCAACACAGACTTTAAACGGGAGACCTGTGATAAACGCTGATGGCGGTCACATGCGCATTAAGAACGGGTTCTATAGTTATGTGCGTTTGAATATATGTGTGCAGGTTTGTAATTCCCTACAAACCAAGCCTAAACAAACAAAGTACTGGTCTTTCCTTATGAATTTTGATACAGAATTTTTTTTTATTTTGTCACTTCGGGGTAGATACGCGAAACAAATTCTCCTGACGACGCTTTATCTGTAGAGTGGTAAAGGGATCCTCCATAGGGAGAGACTAGTTGGCACTTCGGCACTGCGTTGACATCGGGTCCAGGCGAAGGACCTTCATCAGATCTTTTTTTTTTATTTTTTTACTGCCATTACGGCTCAAAGCTGGATCAGTTTACCAATAAGTAGGGGTTGCACGACTACTGATTTCTGCTAGTCGATTTCTTATCAAAACAATACTCGAGTTACTCGACTACTCGTGGTTCATGCTACTGTAAATGAAAAGACATGAAATAGCAAGATCTTATCATTAAACATTTATTAATTCAAAGCCTAATGCAACAATTACATAAGTAAACTCTCAAAACATTATAATTATGACATTTCATTTTTAAATTTTCATGTAACAGTCTAAAGCCAAATAAATAGCCGTTCTTGCCTTTCATTTCAGACGTCTGCTTCTAGGGGCCGTTCACATATTGCGTCTTTTTCGCGCTGAAGTTCGTTATTTCAAATGTAGGCGCGCGGCGAGCGCGCTCATAATGGAAGCAACGAGGTGCGCTAGTTTTTCCAGGCGTGCCGATGTCGCGGCGAGATGAAAACATCTAAACTTTTCAGAATGCCTCAAGCGCACCGCAAGGTCATGTGACAAAAAACAATCAGCTTCGGCCTTTCCGTAACATCATCAAAAGCTCGGCCGAACAGCTGATCGTAGCTGTACAGGGCGGGTTTTTCCCTTCTCATCTCCAGAAATATATCTAGTAGTAACGCTAATGCAAGGGCTAGAAATCAATTAATCCTTTGCTGATACTTCTTCGTCGTCATCATGGAGGGCGCAGTTCATGGTTGCATAGCAACGACAGACGCCATGGGAGCACAAGCGCTTGTAGGAGACAGCGGCACGCAATATTTGAATGGGGTCTTGCAGAGTTGGCCAATTACAATATTTTTGTCATCCTTGATGAAATACTTCCACACATCTGACGTGGGGTGTCTGTTGGTGACGTTCGCCTTTTTTAATTAATTTATGGTTAATGGACGCTCGAGTAGTTGATTGTTTCCGTCGATCTATCAACTACTCGACTAGTCTATGCAAGCCCTACCAATAAGTCTAATCAACTTGCCTGCATTAAATCAGTATTGCCACACAGATTAAAATTTAGTGATGAAAAGTATTCATTGACTATAAATTGCAATGTGCAGTCGGTTAGTTCTAGTTAGGGCCTGAGCACCGATGGTGTGAGGACACGATTGGAATTGCTCTATTGTCAATAGTTTTTTTGTCATTTTAAACCCCCAGTGTTAAACTAACAATGCTCAGTGTTTATATGAGTCCACACACACTCACCAGTGTTAGAAGTAACACTGAAGCAGCGTTGAAGTTAATGAAATAATTAAGTGATTAATTGAGTGATTATTGAGCATTATTGGAGACACCTGATGATAACAAGCAGAATCACTGAAGGAGAAAATCTCAAATTTTAAGTTTCAAATTTAAATGTAATTTTTCAGTGTTTGCTTTAGCTGGGCTCTTGACCCTTACATTTCTAACTTTAGATTTTGTTTGGCTGCTGTAACTGAGTTATAACTGCCAGATGAAAACTTATACGTTCCTGCTCGCTCAGCGCTCACGGCGCCCGCGCCTGCGCCCGCTCGCGATCTATGTCAAAATTAAAAGTAATGACATTGGCAACGTCGCTGTCTGTATCTGACAGGACAGTTAACAATGTAAGCTAACTTACCTCAGGCTTGCTTTCCGAAGTGCGGTTCTTTGTTCGGCAGTGTTGTCCGGTTGTCAGACTTGCGGTGTAAAAGACTTTGAAAACAATTCTGCCCTACTCTGACTCGGATTGGCTATTTAGGAATAATGATTGTTTTTTTAAAGCTGCGAAGTTTATGGTAACTATAGAGATACAGCGGGTAAATGCTGGCCACGACCGCGAATTACAGTGGATCGCTATTGGCAAGTTTATAGAGCTTATAAATGGCTATTTATAAAAGGTGCTTAGCGGGCAACTCACAGGCTCCCCGCGGGATCTCACTGTCGTAGAGTGTGTCATTCTCGTTTTGTACTTTTTTTATTTTTATTTTTTTTACAACGGAAATCATTGTATAATGCTACCTGTTGTTCATGTTTTTAGGTTGTTGTTTTATGAATGGCATAGTGTGTTTGTTGGGTAAAAGCCTATTCTGGAAGAATGAGTTGTTTTAGACATGAATAAAGTGTTTTGGTAGTTTTAGTGTATTTTGACTGTGAAATGAACTGCTGTGCCGAGCAGAAAGTTGGTTAGAAGAAATTTGTGAAGAGTTTTGAAAAAGTGACCCCAGTATTGAGAAACGTGTCCCAGCAATTGTAAAAAGAAATGGTAAAAAAAATTATTCAGCAGTGAAAGTGTGTGATACCTGGAATCAGGTGTAGTACCATCACAGTCAATCCAAAGGGGGAAGGAGTCAATGAACGGCGGGAGACTGAGCAGAATCTTTTCAACATCAGTGGCTTTTTTGATTGAAGTCTCTTTAAGGTTCAGTTCAGTGCAGTTTGGAATAATTCCTCCCTCTAAAAAGATAAAAATAAAACAGATAATAATACAGTATTGTCATAGGATAGACAGAGTTTACAGAGTGGGGAATATTTTCCTCCTTCTGAAGTGTCCTATATTAACCCCCTGAAGCTGTGTGGAGTACTTTTATGATGGATACACTTTTTTGGCCTTCAAAATCTTGTCCCCCATTCACTCAGCCAGGATATTTTTAATATAACTCTGATTGTGTTTGGCTGAAAGAAGAAAGTCATATACACTTAGGATGACTTGAGGGTGAGTAAATCATGGAGTAATTTAAATTTCTGGGTGAACAATCCCTTTAACATACACTCTTAAAATTGAAGGTTTTTCAATGGTTCTTTACAGCACCTTTGATTCTGCCAATAGCCTTGTCAAGAATCAATTATCATTGTATAGGGTTCTTGAGTGAGCTAAATGGCTCTTTGGAGGTTAAAGAAGTTCTTGGTGTTTCATTACATGTTCTTCAGATTAGAATATTGGTTCCTCAAGGCATTGTCCTTTAAGTTAAAGCAGGGTTTCTCAACTCTGGCCCAGTTGTGGGGAACCATTGACTTCCATATTTTTGAAAGAAAAAAAAAGATATACTATGAAAGTCCATTAACTGTTTGGTTACCAACATTCTTCAAAATATCTTTTTTTGTGTTCAGCAGAAGAAACTCATACAGGTTTGGACCAACTTCAGAGTGAGTAAATTATGACAATTTTCATTATTTGCTGAACTATCACATAACTTCAAGAATAGCCTGCTTGTCTGGTTTTCAATTGACCCTTTAATGCCGTTTATAGGAATTTACTTTTTTTTTTCTTACCTTAACTTCTTATTGGTAAATTAATCAATGCACTCTTCATGAATTAAATATGTGGACTGTAAATTGTGATTTAATAAAAGGCTTTTAATAATTTTGGCTAGCTGACCCCCACCTGCTGTTAGCATTCCATTGACTCCCATTCATTTTGGCGTCACTTTGACAGCGAATAACTTTACATCTGAGGCGTTTAAAGACTCCATTTGTCCATTATTTATTTCTAAAGAAACACGAAAATGTATAAAGGCTCCATTACCTTGTAGCTTATGTTATGGCCCCGTAGAAGCAATTTTTGTAAAAATAGGCTAACGATTGCGTCATAACCACGTGACTCTCTGTCGCACAGTAGAGAAATTACCGTATGGACAGGAGGAGAAGCTCGCCGGCAATCGGGGACATGGAGGCAAAATGACAGAATAATTAATCAGAATACTTGGCAAAAGTTGCTCCTGCTCCAAGATCATGGACAGCTCCTACTCACACTCTCCGTCTCTGCAAGTTTCGGAAGGGAATGATTCAGATTTCTCTTGGCACAGCTACTAGAAGACAGACGGGTTGCTCACGTCACATCTACGTCGTCAAGCTCAGTTTGAGTCTGCGCAGTACGCTTGACCCCCAGGAAGCGAGTGCTTCTAACTGACTTCACTTGTCTCCGTTGAAACATATGAGGTCGCTGTGTCCAGTTTATATACTGTCTATGGTTCTTGACCCTTGAATTTTTAACTTGAGTTTTTTTCCCATGCTATAATGATATCTGATACATGTTTGTTTTGGAAAAGAGTGCAAAAAGTCTAAGAGAAACTCTGATCAGATGATGTCGTACACTTACTGGTGATGATATTGTCATCATTTAGGCTATTAGCCTGATTCACTGACATCACTGAGTATAATAAGAGTTAAAAAACATGGTTTACAGTAGCCTTTTACAGTATTACAGTAGTATTTTGACCTTTTTCATTATACAGAAAATGTTTAGAATGTTTTTTATTAGGCACAGAGACATCAAGAATCATATGAATCTCAACTATGGTGGCAATCAACAAAGATTTTTTTGTCGTTCAGAGTTTCTGTTTATCAGAATTTATTTTTTTTGTCACCATTGTTGAGATTCATACACTGATTCTGAGTGAATCTACATGATCCTGCCAAAAGATTTTCTGCATAACGACTTCATAAAATCTGCTTAGTATCACAGCACTGTGGTAATTTCTGCAATAAAACTTAGTTTCAAATCATCATGCAAACCTCTATTAATTCTCTATAAGAACTTTAGAGAAAGTTATTCGCATTATTCAAGAGATTCGCATTTTACAGTGAATGTGTTTGTTAGGGATAATTCAGGAAATACTTGTAAAACAACAGTGTTTTTTTGTATAAAAAGTTTAATGAAAATGTCTGTAAAATATTTTTTTGCACTTATTTAAATTAGGATATTTGAACTTGAATTTTATAGCTTTGGTTAAGCAGCCATAGCTGACAATCATTGGCCTTTTCTTTTTTTTTTTTTTACAGTGTTGGTAGTAAGTGGTTCCTTGTGGCACTGCTGTGAATAACCATTTCTGGGATCTCTAAAATAACACTAAATACATGGTTCTCTAAATGTTCTTTGGGGTGCTTAAAGGGATGGTTCAGAGTAAAATCCTCGAGCCAAACACCCCCCAATAAGCCTTTTTCCCTTGGTCGAACATTATTAAAGTTAGAGTTTATTTAGAAATATCAGCCAAATGGCTTAGTGCAGGCGCTATTGGCTCCAAATCTGTATCTCGTTAATTACCCCACTAATAATGTCAGGGCTGCCAACTCACGCATTCACCGTGAGACTTTTCACACGCTCTCACGCCACACAATTGACGAAAAGATGATCAATTGTGGTCATGGTGTAAAAGACCCTAGGTTGATTTTACTCTGAACCTCAAGGGTTCTCCTATGGCATCCAGCAAAAAAAAAAAAAAAAAAAAAAAAAAAACTTTTGTACTTGGAACCTTTATTTTTAACAGTGTATATTAACCTGCCATACAGCATAAATAAACAAATCAAATGAAAAGTGAAGACTTTTACCTCTAATGACATCCAGCACATACTCTCTCTCAAAAACTTCAGGCACGTCTGCTACACGCACCGGCTCAGAAAAACGCTGATTTGTTGACTGTGCCTTCATGGAAATTGAAGCATAGTTTTCATGTTCTGTGCTCACATCCTGCAGGGAGAAATACTGAAATCACTGAATGATCTGATGCTTTTAACTGTCATTGTTTTGTTGAAATATTGGTATGAATAAAACACGATTGCTTGGGTGAATATATGCAAGACACTGAAAATGGCAATGTTGTTGTTAACTTGAAATGCTTCTTTAACACTTAACTAACACTTGTCAAAACATTTCTTTGAAAACACCTGTACGTTATACAATGCAATTATACCTCTGCTTGAGATATGAGGTAGGCCCAGCAAACTGGGGCATACTCAAAAACATCCATGTCCTCAATTATCCTGTCATCAGATCTTTTTGTATGGCTGGGTAACAACTCCCTGAAGAGATAGTAAAGTCCTTCAACTATGGCAATCTGTAAGTAGAGGCAATATAATAAATTAAGGCATTATATACTGTACATATAGCATATTTATGTCAAATTTTATTTGATGAAAAATATTATGCATATATTTACCTTCTGGCCCCGTGTACCAGTCTTGTTTTGGCACACAATCTGAAACAAGCTCTGGGCTAAGGCATTGCATCCACTGATTTTCCGAATGTATGCAATCACTTCCTTGAACTCATCTCCCCCATTTTCAATTCTCTAGATGTTCAGAATTAGATTAAGTGGAAGCATAGTATTAGATTTACAAACACATTTTTGCCTATTCATGATAATTAAGTGGCTATTTTAGCCTAATTTGGTTTAATGTAGGTTATTGGTCCATGTATCAGGTTAGTATATACGAGTTTGCTTTGCTATGCATGCCAGGAGTACGGTGGCCGAGAGAGCTCAACACGCTGCAACTGAAGAAAACACACGCAAATAGAAAAAAACAACAAGTTAAGAAAACACAGGGCTCCAAACAAAAAAATCAATTAAGGAGCCAATGGCTCCTATAGGGGAAAAAATCAGGCGCCAAATATTTTTTTTAAGAGCCACATAACAATGCACTTACTTTTAGTCACCCTGTTGTGTGCATGTCTCTCCTCTTCTTACAGTTTCAGCATTTTCATCTTGTGAATGTTCTGGGAACTGGAGCTTATTTGGTAACTGAATGTCACTTCCGACTTATGAACTATTTCATAAGTTCATATTTTGGCGCTTTCACTCAGTGAAACGTTTACGCAAAGCATCTCATTTCATGACGTTAACAAAACAAATGAAGCGATAGGCTAGGGGTGGGCGATATGGCAAAAATATCATATCACGATTTTTTTCAGGAAAATCACAATTCACGATTTTATCACGATTCTTTTTTATGTTGGTTTTACTATTTTGTGACTGAGCATTACAGCCAAACTAATGTCCATATTTTAAAAACAAAGCCTTAGGTAACAAAATATAAAATAAAAAAGAATGGCAGAAAGGGGCGAAGATAAAAAATGTAGTCATTATTTTCTTTGTTATTAAATATTCAGATCAAAGATAATAAACATTACACATACACAACTTAATATACAAATGAAATAAAGATTGTTTTGTTTTCAGCTACAGTAGGTGTATTTAACAGTAGCATTGAAGAAAGTAATTAAATTAACAAATATGAAAATAAAACAAAACATAGACTTCACTGTATAAATTATAAATTGATACTTATCAAAGCTACTATTAAAGTTATCAGTCAAGAGCAGTGAGTAATTTTCTCTTTGCATTTTGTTGTTTCATTAACATTAAAAGGATAGTTCTAAAAATTCAAATTGTCATAATTTACTCTCTCAAGTTGTTTTAAACTTGAATAATTTTTTTTTCTTCTGTTGAAAATAAAAGTTATTTGGACGAATGTGGGTAACCAAACAGTTGATGTCCCCAGTGACTTCCATAGTATATTTTTCTCCTTTGGAAGTCAATGGGGACCAGCTACTGTTTGGTTACCCACATTCTTCAAATTATTAATATTAGAAAATATTAGAAGGAAATTAATACAGTTTTGGAACAACATTAGAGTGCATAAATAATGAGATAATTTTTACTTTTGGGTGAACTATCCCTTTAAGGACAAGCGGCAGCGTGTTTACTATTGCTACTGTCTCTTTAAGAGCTGAGCGCGACACGTCTAATGTACACGCATTTGACAAGAAGATTTTCTCTAAATTTTCTCAAGTTTGCTTTCACTTTAGACATAACCGACTTTGTTTATGTAAACCTTGTGTGTATTTAACAGTATTAGCACAATAAGACTCAAAAGATAACTTAGTCCAGTATTCAGGCGCTGGTAGACAGGCTTTTAGTGCATGTGAACTTCACATGTACACGCTGAGAAACGCACACGTTAGAACAGCGCATCAGCACGCGAATTAAATGTTTAACCGACAAGGCATTAAAGCACATGCAAATTATGAACTTTTGTGAACTGCAGTGTCCCGTTCCGCTGCGTTAACATTTCATGTGAATATACGTCGCGTTGTTCAGTATGTTGGGAGTCAGAGGCGCCAGAACAGCAACTAGAATGCACGATTCTACGATATTTCTTCAAAAGCAGATCGTGGAGACATTTTAATCGTCCATGATCAAAAATCGTCATATCGCACACCCCTACGATAGGCTACTGGTTATAAAACATGCACGTAGGATGCAAATTTTACAATCAAAGGGAGTAAATTTGTATTGTCGCCAATGGCGACCTTGGCAGAAATTTCACTCGCAAATAAATATTTTTGGTCGCAAATGCGACCATTTTAGTCGCAGTTTGGAGCCCTGAAACATATTCATCAGTTTGACAACACATGCTGAAAATACTCAAAACAGCCAAATACAAAAACACACTACAAATACTCTCAATACAAGAGTACAGAAATGTGATGCAAATATTCACAACACCCACATACAGAAAAAAAACGAAAATACTCATAACGCAACTAAATACTTAAATGCGCTGCAAATATTCACAAGGCAATAAATATAGAAAAGTCCCACAAATACTCAAAGCAACCACATATAGAAATGCGCTGCAAATACTCACAATGCAACCAAATACAGAAACACAAGTTGTCAAACTGACATGTTTCCTTAATTATCTGAATCACTCCCCATCATCTATATAATACACTATTTCTAGATTCTAGAAAGTATTTGACAAACCGTCTTGCCAAAGACACTATAACATGAGAACTGGTGTGTAAAGAATTATTATGAGTGTGATGTGAGGTAGGCTAGTTGTTTTAATGCTGAAAAAAGTAAAGAGTAATCAGAAAAGGAAACTTACAACGGCGTTCAAGGCTGAGAAAAAGGCACTGAGGCCCTTCTCTGTTTGTTTCACTGATGGGGTGATATCACTTTGGCAGAATTTATTCATATCCGGTATTTCATTATGAAATGAGGACAAAGAGAATTGCAGCACTGCGTCTTCACTGATTTCAAGTTTACGTAGTGTATCATTGAATTTACATGCATTGTCTCTGTAAAAGAGAGAAACAAAGTATTGATTAAATTTAGTAAGATTTAACCACTGGGACAAATACCACAGATATACTATTTACAATATTTTATAGTGTGTTTTGATCTATCTGATATTCTGTATTAAAATGAAGGATATGAATTACTTGAGGTAAAGCACATGTGAAGGTATTCCACTCTCAAGTGAAAGCCGTCCTCTCAATTCAGTCAATGTGTCACAATCCAAGTTCACATGGATTTCATACCTGCCCTGTTTGTAAAAAAACAAAACAATAGTTGCATGTGTGTACAGTAGTTGTCCATACCTACATGCATATACACTTGCAATCAAAATTATTCAACCTCACAGAGACTATCAATTTACAAATGTAAGCTTTTCTAAAGATCCGAGATAAATAAATAAAAATACATTTGAGTTATAGGATTTTTTCATAATAAATCTGTGATAATCATTCAACCCCTATTCAACATTACTGTTTTCAAGTCACTTTTAAACACAATTAAGCCTTTGGTAATTCTAACGACACTTAATTTGCTACACATGCATACATTTAGCCCCTGCATGTGCTGAAGTTGAGTAGAAAATATGGCCAAGACAAAAGAGCTCTCATTGGCAGCATTGTTTGTATGTTTTAAATGTATGGGACCATAGACCATGTGACCAGCGGCAATTTTCAATTGAGGTTATAAAGAGTAAAGAATTCTCTACAAAATTTGACTTTTGAGGGTTGAATAATATTTTATATTGATTAGAGCCAATTAGACCTCTGTAACTTTACATTATCAGAATCACTCAAATGTGTGTTAATAAACCTTCTATGATGGTTTACTGATGCTATATCATTTAAGTGTTTTCGCACTATACCCCGTTTATTGATAAACACCCCAATTAGGTACAATCCACCGAAAAATGTGTATTCTCTTAGCATTGCCGTTCCAGATAAACCCAGCCAGTGTAATCACAATGTTTGATTTTTCAGGTGTATTTGATGAAGCTATACTCTGCGTAATAGTTGCCCATCCATGCCCTACAGTCTCGTAGAAGAAAGAGTCATGTATGAAATAGTGCAATAGTATAAATAGTATAATGCATCTAAAAGAAAGATGTGAAAATTAATTACAACGAACTGTGCACAAGGTAGAATGACATTTAACCACTGGCACATGGGCAGACCCTTCAAACCCAAAGAAGGGGTGATAGTTAAAATAGTGAAACTTTCAATAAGTGAAATATAAAATGTATTGGGGAGGGGAAAAGCTGCATTTAAATTGATAAAAAAAAAAAATGTCTTGTTACTTTCAGCATCACATGACAGAAGACACTGTTTGGGCCTTCATTTTTAATGTTGTTTTGCTGGGAGCTGGCAGTTCCTCGTAAGTTTTCTTTTGGTGTAAATATGGCGTACAGTTCACTCCCATTTTCAATGTGCCTGTCTTTCAGGGACCCTGTGAGAATAAACACAAAAGGCAAAAGACAATTTCAGTTACATTAAATGGAGAAAATCAAAGCTGTCTGAACACACTAGAAAGAGAGAGATCAACAATTAATCACTGAACATGATTTTATTAAATCATTTTCAAAAAACCATAATAGGGGCCCTTTAAAGTATAATCCGGAATCCACTGCCACTTCATTGTATAGATGTACATATTTTTGTGAGTAATTTATAAGTTATTGATCAATAATCAATATTTTTTCTTCTACATATTAAATGATTTGAACATCTTCAAGCGTATGTTAAAGCATTTATTTCAATCACTAATGGATAATAATGAATATTGTCTGTGCCTCTCATAGAGAGATAGAACATGCGTTTGGTCGAGCTCTGCTCTAAACAAGAAACTTTCCCAAAACATACAGATAGTGTGTTTTGGGAAAATTTGTATTGTTTAGAGCAGAGCTTGACCAAATGCGACCTTGACAAGGCTGGATACTGTGTATCTCTCTGTGTGTGTGTGTGTGCCATAATATTCTGTTTTTACAGGTCACAGGGTTCGTACACTTTTTCCAAGGTTAAATTCAAGCACTTTTCAAGCACTTTCCAGGTCCATTTTAAAGCTTTTTCCAGCACCTTACACTACCGTAAATTACATAACAATACATAGTTAAAATTATTATTTAGTGTTTTTATCACATCAAAAGAGATAAACAGCCAAATGTTTCATAATTGCAGAGGGCTGCACGATATTGAAGAAAAATGAGATATGCGATAACTCATTAAATAATGCGGTATTCAATATGCGATATGATAATGCTTAAAGTGTGTCAAATTAATTTAAATTATCTTTAAAATATCTTTAAAATGATATAACCTACACATACGAGTTTCACATTCTTTTTGTGATAAGAAAATATCCCTACAACTTCAAGACAGTGAACATCAGTGTTCTGTAGCATAAGAAGTGTTATTTTAACATCACTGGGGTTTAGGGGTTCAGGTTATCCTACATTAGGTTTATTTAACAACAGAAACTGATTAATCAAATGTAAAAATAAACACTGCTTAGTTTTCACTGCATGAATTAAATATACTCATTCTTATTAAAGCTACAAAAGTTATTCAGCCGAGAGCAGTGAGTGATTTTCTTTGTCTTTTGTTCATGACCCCAGTTATTGCAAGCCGCTGCGATATGCAATTATGCATATTGTAATATATACATTTGCAATATTTCGATATATTGTGCAGCCCTAATATTTAAGCCAATCACAATTTTTATTCTTCAAAATGTATCACTAAGTATATAGCCTGCATATGAATAATATACTTTTCATTATATTAATGTCCAAATATTGCTTACCAGTAAATGTGATTTATAGGCT
Organism: Squalius cephalus; assembly: GCF_949319135.1. Classification (NCBI taxonomy): domain Eukaryota; kingdom Metazoa; phylum Chordata; class Actinopteri; order Cypriniformes; family Leuciscidae; genus Squalius; species Squalius cephalus. Next base: position 22,097,445 of record NC_137122.1, read on the forward strand.
GTAAAACTGAATTAATTTCAAATATGAAGACTTAGGATTTGAACAGAAATATTTGACAGGCCTTCCCGTTTTGGGACACATTCTTGATATAGACAAGGTTTGAACAATATCTGAGTGCACAGGCTCCTGCCTGATAAATGTATTTCATTGCCAAGATGTCTTGGGCCAAGACATAACGTTAGCTAATACATTTACTGGAATAGAGCAGTGTAAATATTGCATAGGGCCATCCTAAACCTTACAGTAACAATATAGGCTACTTCTTATGACACTGAATGATTTCAGTTCAGCAATCAACGACTGTTGTTATGCACTGGGCTAACGTTTGCAGGTTCATTTGCACGTTACGGTTCTGTAATTTTGGCAATGTTCACTGCATATTCCACAAATGAACGTGACATAACGGACATGCAATACTTACATTAGATTATCACACCAAGTACTCTCAGTCACTAATGGCCCTTTCAGATAGGACGCGGACCGCGCTGCGCTATGAAATGAAACCGATATATTTCAATGGCTTGCGCCGCGCGACTCGGACCAAAGCGGAGCTCAGCGAGCTCGCGCGCACGCCGCGGTCAAAGTTTAAAATAGTTCAACTGTTGCCGCTGCGTGGCCAATAAAAACGGTGCATCCCAAACAACCCCGCGGAAATCAAAATGAAAACTCCGCCTACTTTTGCTCTGGCCAGCGTAATGTAAATCAATCTGTATCTGATTCTGAAGGGCTACATTTTTTTCTCCATTTAATAAAGAACTATTTCGTCAGAAAGATATTTCTTGTGAAAGAAATAGTTACAAATTTAAGCATTTTCAAGCATTTTATCCAAAATTCAAGCACTTTTCAAACCTTGAAAACACAACATCAAAATTCAAGCACTTTCAAGGATTTCAAGCACCCGTACGAACCCTGAGGTCAGTATTTGTAAAATGAACAACTGGCACCCTAGAAAGATGAAATAATTAGTTGTTCTCGACATCTATTGCAGTTCTGTGAACTCAGGGTTCAGGCGTCATATCAATGAAGATATGCTTTTCTTTCTTTTCTTTTTTCTTTCTTAAACCTTTTCTTCAATTTACAATAATTCTGACTCCGGGTTCATATCTGGTCCTGGTTCCTTAACTGTAAAATTTCCTAACACTACTTTATTTACTAAGTATACTAATATGAATGTACTAGAAGTATACTTGTTAGTGTACTCTCTCAAAACTACTTGGGACTAAATGTGAGTGTCCAAAAAGTACACTTTTTAGTGTAACAGTAGTTAACTTTTGCAGTACAAAAAACTAGTTGTGTACTCGCTGTACTACAAGTGAAGTTATAGGTAGGTATAGTGATAGTTTACTAGTAAAACACATGTAGCACATTTTTTTGTTCTTTGAAGTATACTCGCAGTATAAAACTACTAAACTAGCAGTTTACTGAAAGTATACCTGAAGTTATTTAAGTGAACATAACATTATACTTATTACTTTTGCACTTTTAGTATACTATATGTTCCTATTTAGGTATTAGTGTTTTGTACTTGAAATATACCTTTATATTTTAACTCTTTCCATTTAAAAAAATAATAATTATTATATTCAAGCTTCATTCATCATTTATCAACACTTGAATGTGCGCAAGTTTTATAAAAAAAAGCAAAATTTTAAACAAAAGGCTGAGAAGATTGCATTTCTAAAAAAAAAAACTATTCAGCTACTATGTGGCTACTATGTTTACACATGCGTTTTATGGTATTAACATTAACGATTATTTAATTAGTTGATTTTAATAGAAATCGATTATCACCATTCCTAAAAATGTACATCCCTAATTCTAAACATGTTCATTTAGACTAAGACTGATTTGCTTTTAGCCCATGAGATCATTACAAATATTAAGTATTAAAATAAATCAAGTACAAGGAAAAAGACTGTATAATTGGTAAAGTATAAAAAAAAGATTTCTTATTTCAGTGCTGCATACGACATATACTGTGTTACAGTAGCACATTATTAACTATAAGAGAATATCAATAAACACTCACATGTGTTGAAGAATGGGTCATCTGTCAAAGGCATCCCATCAACAGTGAACAAGCACACAGTCATGTTGTCACCGATGTTCTCGTGAATGCTGATCCTCAGGATAAGATCATCCACTGTGTTCTGTAATGGGTCCATGTCTGTGCAAAACAACAAACAAACTCAAAATTATGAGTTAACTCTTAGAATATCACACAAAAGGTCATTGTCTTTCACGTTTAAGGGATTTACCAAAACACTTACCTTGTATTTCTTTGCGCCCTTGACATTTTGGATATGAATAATACAGGAAATATGCCTGAAGTGATTTCCTCAATGATCCTTTTTGTGGAGGAGCCAAACCAAGTCTCTGAATGTCATCGATCATGTTCTTAAATTTGTTCTTCTGAACTTGCTTAAACTCTTTGGGAGACACCAAGCAGAGAATGTCATTTAATAATTAAAGTAACTATAAAAAAATAAAATAAAAAGTAAAATTTGATTTGTAGTAACGGCATGTAATGACTTTACTATAAAAAAAAAAATTAATACATTTATTTTTTATTAATACAAAAAGTTGATAAATCTTACTCATGTTGTCCAAGTCCTCATCAGTCACACCGTCAATAAAATCCTTCACGTCCTCAATTCCAAGTTCAACAAACTGGTCGTAAAACTTCTCCAGTTTGTAGTTTTCTAAAAGCTTCAATACTTCATCCATCTGAAAAACACATGGAATTTATAAACAGTGCATTTTCTTTACCAACAGAAAACATCAACATTTTAATAAAATATTGAGTAAAATTCAAGTTTTTTGGTTTTTTTTCTTCATTGTACTCTGTTGTTCTCATGCAGGGGTTAAATTGGGATTTGCTATATGTGTATGTGTGTGTGTGTGTGTGTGTGTGTGTGTGTGTGTGTGTGTGTGTGTGTGTGTGTGTGTGTTACATGCCATGACCAAGTAAACAATGTAATAAATTAACCCTCTGAGGTCGACAAACGCGCGTGCGCGTTTTGCTGGATTTTCTCCACATTGTAGCACTATAAACTTAAATTACTCCGTCATTTATGGTCATACAGAAAAAAGAAATATAAAAAAAGAATCTGTGATATTTCTCCTTTTGTATGTGTCCACTTACAATCAAATCAAAACATTGTGCTTTTGTAAAATAAAGAAAATAAACAGGGTGTGCTTTCTGCCTCTCCGTCGCGGTGAACTTTTTTTTCTTGAGCACGTCTATAAACTGAAACAAAACTCAGCGAATACTTGTCACACATTTATGAGCCATATACCTTTATAAACATTTAAGTGTGTACTTTTAAATGATCGGATTCAAAACGAAAACAAATATTCTCTGTTTAAGTAATTTGTATAAAACCAACAAGATGTCCAGCTTCTCAAACGCTTGCTCATTACAGTTAATTTGGCCACGCCCACTCGCGCAAAAGATATTCACATGCAAATCTCCACATGGAACGCGAACTCGCTCATTACCTCAACAACAAAACACCAAAACACTTCACTTCACTTTTCGTCGAGTTTGAAAGACGTGCCTGAGCTTACATTGGATTTAGGCTACCTCAGAAGAAGAAGAACGCGATTTGAAGACAAGAAAGATGTAAGGTAAGAAATTCTTACATATTAGTTTGTTATTGTTGCATAAATGTCACGTTGCAGTTGAACTGTTGCTAGATATATGGGGAATATTATAATATTTAGACCCGTGTTTACTGTTACTGTGTTTGTGGATATCTGCTCAAACGTAGATATGTATATGGTAACCATAATGTTTTATATTGGAGCGCGATCGCGTTTGAATGTATCATATTTTGGATAGAGATCGCGTTTGAATGTATCATATTTTGGATAGCGATCGCGTTTGAATGTATCATATTTTGCAGCGCGATCGCGTTTGAATGTATCATATTTTGCAGCGCGATCGCGTTTGAATGTACTGTATCATATTTTGGATGAAAGCAAAACGCACCAAACGGCTTCATGTTTTTATTATTATCTCATTTCATATCATCATAACGGATGGAAACATTTGAAGTAACATGATAATCAATATATTTTTCTCTAGCTTAGTTGTTACTGAAATCTTTTGGAAGATTTATACTGCTATAGGTTATTTATTGTTATTATTATTTTATCCGGCACTGCGCATATACCTTATGCCTACAAGGCACAACAAACCTGGTGTTCATTATATTATATATTGTTGGAAACATTTGTGTGTGTGTGTGTGTGTGTGTATTCTGTGAATTTTAAAATTCTGTGAACAGAAAAATCTAATATTTATTTCCAAAATCATGCAGGCCTTTCTCTTGATATCAGTATGTTCACTTTTTTTTTTTTTTCAGGGCCCAGATGCCACTGAGGACTTCAACATTCACATGAGTCTCTGTACGTGAACATGATAAAGTGAAAATCTTGGAAATGAAAGGTATGTACCGTATTTTTCGGACTATAAGTCGCTCCAGAGTATAAGTCGCATCAGTCAAAAAATGCCTCATGAAGTGAAAAAAAACATATATAAGTCGCACTGGACTATAAGTCGCTTTTATTTAGAAATTTATTTCCCTAAATCCAAGACCAAGAACAGACATTTAATCAGGAAAGGCAAGTTATTCAACTACACAGTAGCACACAGAACAACAGACTGAATAGGTGTCCAGTATGTTAACGTAACACATTAACGCCCGTTTCACACATACTCCGTTTGTAGTGCGTATATTTTTCCGTACCCTTGTTAACAGGTCAGAGCTTTCACAATGCACGCGGTTGCAGTCCGTCGATCCGTTCCAGGTGCGGTGCGTATACAGCAGTGCAGCGATCGTTTCCGCACCGAGTCTATTTTTGCTGTGCTGCACGCGCTGAATTAAAGTGACAGCACACGGTTTGTGGTCAAAATGAATACAGATTGACCAGATTGACATGAAAATGTAGTAATTTCATCATAAATGCATTTAATTAAATACTAGCCTACTATTTTTCACAGTCATCTTTTTACTTCAAGCGTTGGTAAATCAAGGAAAACTACAATTTACTTCAACAAGGCGACATAATGAACAACACTCGTCTCATTCGTGGAGGTGGAAAAACAAGTTATTTGTGACATGCAAGATTTATTGTATAAAGATTTAAATTATGCAAAAGAAAGGGTATGAGTCTGCTGTTTTTGTCAATTTTAAGTTTTAATTTAAAATGTATGCAATTTTAATATAAGTGCATGGTTAAATATTTTACCACTTGCTTGAGCAACTTAATATATAATTATATAGAAGTAATGCATTGAATAATAGTTTGTTTAAATTGTGTTTAAACGTGAATACGTCTATTAAAGAGTATACGTATAAAGAGAATCGCAATGCTGACAAAAAACTTTTTCTTTTTTTTTTAAATAAAATTTGCTGATAACTTCTGGATTTGAAATACAATGTGTTTGGGGTTACAGCCGCGGGTCAGTTACGCACTGCAAACGCAGCTTATGTGAAAGCACTTTAGCGCGTGCTGCTCCTGCACAGCATATGCACCGCACACGCACTGCACACGTTATTCAGCTACACAATAGCATAAAGAACAAATATCTGGGAGGCTGAATAAGCTAAATTAACATAAGCCAGCGAGTCCAACAAGCAAGTTACCAGTACAAGTTCACCAAGCTCCCGCGATCTCATTCCTCATCATTTTCTTCATCATCCGTGTCGCTTCTGAACAACTCCGCCAACTAGAGCGCCCCCTCGCGGCTGTAGACGGTAATGTTTTCTCTTGGTTCATCTCAGTCTGAATTAATTTTGATATATAAGTCGCACCTGACTATAAGTCGCAGGACAAGCCAAACTATGAAAAAAAGTGCGACTTATAGTCCGGAAAATACGGTACAATGTTTTTAGGAATGGCACAAAGGTCTGTCTTTGAAGTGCTTTTTTGGCATTTGTTGTGTATCTTTGGATTATGTTGTGTTGTAAATAAATCCAAACAATTTAAAAGCCATTCTTTTTTAAATCTCCTCATTCTTTGTGCAAGGTTGCTCAGAATGACAGGGCCTGATAGCTCCTAATAGGGCCGTTAGGGGAGGTTCTTTGTCTTTCTCAGGTGTGAAAAGCTTACATATTAACTATATACTTACTTACATACTTACTATATGCTCCCGCATAAAGCTTTTTCACACAAAACACGTCGTAAAATTTTTAAATCAATATATTGTCTTATCTGAATGAGCAGTCAGGGTCATTTTCACATAGTTTTGCAGCAAATATTCTAGGCTACGTCATACAATTTTCAAAAGTCTTGTGAAGAAATAATCAGTATGGGTTTCATGGCCTTATTTCAGTGAGAATTTTTTTTTGTATTTTCACAAACCATGCATAAATGTCATCATCTCAAAACTACAAACTTTTACATACATGCTGCTGATATATTATTGTAGCAGAGTTTGTGCTGAATACAGTGTAATTAGACTTTAGCCATGAAAATTTCACAAGTAACAGAAATAACCAGAAATGTCAGAGCATGTCAGAACACCTCCAGGGCCCAGAAAACAGCTCAGACCTCAGAGGGTTAATAATGTTATATTTAATAAATAATGTTAATATTTTTTTAGAAATGATAATATTGGAATGCATAAATATTACACAGAATAAACTGTGATATTATTTAATAAAGCTTGTTAGAAAAAGAAAGGAATAAGTCTTGTGCTGCGTGTGCTTATAAGCTGGTGTCAGGTTATATGAGAATGTGCTGTCCGCATGTTTCTTTAATTCACACCACAACAGTTTATGTGTCTTTATAGAAATCTTAAAATATGTAGGCTATTTTCTTCAAAGGGCAAATAAAATTGTATCTTCATCCTAAATGGACAGCAATATATTTAATCATGTCTGGTTATTTGAAATGTTTTTTGGGTGTACAGTGCGTGCAGAATTATTAGGCACGTTGATTTTATGATAATATTTTTTTTTCCAGGCACATTTTACCAATTCCAAACCACATTAATCTTAATAACTACTACTATTAATTTTGTATTTAATCATTTATAAGTGACATATAATTATTCATGAAGGCTAGAAATGAAAAACTTTATATTAAGGAGTGCATAATTATTAGGCACATTTTCTTTTACAGATCAAATTAGCTAAAAAAAGAGATTTACCTCAGATTATTTTTTTTATTGCCCATGAAAAGGATGCAATACTAGTGCAATACTAGAAATTGCAGTTAAGGCTAGGGCTGGGAAAAAAATCGATTTGATTTAAAAATCGAGTTGGTAGGTCAAATCGATTCATATTTTCAAAAAATCGATTTTTTAGATTTTTTTTCTCTCAATACATACATTTTGCATTCGCCAAATCTTCCTTCAGGGTTTCCGTAGAACGCTCCCTGCGGCGCAGCCCTCGATGCTTCACGACATCACGACAAAAAGACTAGCATGTTTGTTTAATTTTTTAACGGTCCTCCACGACCATAGATATCTATGTCCACGACGACGACGGCGCGCGAGTGAGTGAGTGAGGGAGAGTGAGTGAGAGTGTGTGTTCGCGAGTGAGTGAGCGAGTGTGTGTGACTGAGTGAGTGAGAGAGAGAGAGAGAGAGAGATAGTGCGTGTATGTGAGTGAGTGTGTATGTGCGAGTGAGTGAGTGAGTGAGTGTGTGTGTGTGTGTGTGTGTGCGCGCGAGTGTGTGTGTGTGTGTGTGTAGGCTATGTGAGTGAGCTTGAATGAGTGTGTGAGATGGCTCGCGATGACTGGTTGTAAAACAATGTGTAGTCTGACATGTTTCTTGTCTACGACATGACAAGATTTTTAGGAGTCAAAATCGTGTTATCTGACAGTGACTATTGTAACAGACAAAAAAATCGTGTAATCTGAACCAGGCATAAGAGTTACCTCAGGATTTTTTGTTGTTTTATTAGCTCAATCCAAATACAGTATAAATAATTTGGATGTTTAACAATCTTTGTTGCACACTGCACAGTGAATTTTTAGTTAGAGAAAGGGTTTGCCTTTGCAATTTTGTTTATGTTTATACACTTTAATTAAATACAATAAATATATATTTTTAAAATATATTTACAGTTCACAGTTATTTTGTTTTAAATGGGGGGAGAAAAAATCGAATCGAATCGTAAATCGAGTTTTTTATAAAAAAATCGCAGATTTTTTTAGGGGAAAAAATCGCCCAGCTCTAGTTAAGGCATGACCATTGGACAGTGAAATGCTCATTGGGCCAGTCAAATACAAGTGGAGAAGAAAAGACACACATTCACTGCAAAAGAATGAAGGTGAAGAATTAGGCTAAGTGTGAAACCATCAGGAAACCTTTAGTCTCCAGCACCACCATTTTCCAGAACTGCAACCTACCTAATAAAAGACATATGTTTTATATTTCCCAACAAAGATGCGTCATATAGCCTTGAGAGGGATGCGGGACACGAACAGGAAAGAGACAGTCATTCTGTTTTCTAAAATCTTCATGTTTTCTCCTGATTCTCCTGTTGTAAAAGGTCTGAAGAGCGAATTTGAACTTTTGCAGTGTCAAGACTTTTAGGCTGTGTTTGAATTTGTGCAGCCAGAGAAAGCAAAACTAAAATCCCAAGCGTGTGTGAAATGCGCAATACAAATAAACTTGACGGGCCTTACCATGATAACAAACACGAACTGTGTTGAATAGAATTTGATGTGCAGGCAAAAAGGTATCAAGCCAATTATACTCGCATTTTTACTGTGGTAAAAGCAAACCCAAGGAAGAAACGTTAAAGCTACACTGTGTGATTTTTACCCCCATCTAGCGGTGAAATTGTATATGACTACCCAGTGAAAATTAGTTTCTGTTCCTCTCAATTCCGAGGGCGTTTAAACTCCTACGGTGGCCGTATTATTCCAAGATTAACATGGCTTCCAGTTATCGACTTCGTCCATGACAATAATAAACAATACGTCTAAAATGAATAAAACTACAGGACAGATGTCAGGAGGTAAACGTCACCCTTGGAATCGGCTATCCCAGCATAATCAGATTAGGCTAACGTTACAATGTGTACAAAGTAAAAGCAATTAAAAATAACTAAAATTTACAGTGTCCTTTTTTTATATATAGCTTAAAAAATTGCGCCTTTAAAACTATTCATCACCTGTGATCCGTCGCAGCACAGATTTATGTTACAAGGTAAACAATACTTTTTCACCATTGACGCGAGGTTGAAGTTATACTAGAGGTCGTTCTGGCGTTATGCACAACCATGCTATGTTTAGACAAGCAACTATAAAACTTCGAATTTACACAAATTAATTACAACAGGCTGAATTACCTGTCGAGAAGAAAGCAGGCAACCTCGGCGTCCGTTTTAAAATCTTTTCTCCTCATGGGCTCTTTCCATCTGGGAAAAGTTACTCCAATATTGACTATGGTCTTGCTGATTTGTCTGTCGCGTTGACGTTTTAATTCTCTCTTTCAAATGTGAGTACGCACACACACACACACACACACACCACACTATCTTTCAAATCTGCCGGCAGTCGCGACTCGCGAGGAATCTCCCCCTCGCATTCGTCACGGTGTCACTGAGTGAAAAACGCAAAAGGCGAAGCTTGAATTTACAGGCATGTCCCTCTTTGGCTAATGTAGTTTCAAGATGGAGGGGCAACATGGCGACCGGCATTCGAACCCCTCACCCGTATGTACTTTCAATGGCAGATTATAAACTTAAGAGAATACTTTATTACTTGAAAGAAGTAAATATATATTAATGAGCACATATATTTTTGAAATATATTTGCTAAGAATCAACTAAAAAAGTTACACAGTGTAGCTTTAATAATCCCCTACGTAAATGGACGAGACGTGAGTGGAGATTTGGGAAAAAAACAAGATATTCAATATCCAATGAAATATTGTTAGATATTCGCTGATAATCGGGTGACCAGATCGCAAAACATAATACAAAGCTTACATTTTTGGGCTCACATGACATAACTCTCATTCGGCATGAATCTATGTTTTCATGGCTGTGATGTAACATTTAATTGCTAACCTATTATTTATTTTATAAACAAAGCTTTGTGCTTCACTCGTGTCATAATATTCACGTAAAACAGCATTCATGTAAAATAAAATGTTATTTGGCGAACCACCGCCGGTGCTACTCAACCACCGCTAATATATCGCGAAAGTAGTAGCAAAAGTCAAGGCGTGGAAATGTGAAATTGAAGTGTCCGATTTGAGAAGCTGCAAGTGCCTAAGTGAGGTTGTACTGTAGATGTGAATGAAAGAATAAGTGCAAATACTACAAGTTTGTGTCTGTCATTGTGTTTTTGTGAATGGTGTTTTAAAGATTTGTGACAACTTGTCTGAAGCTTCAAATTCAGAATAAAGGTTTGTGACTATTTTCTGCAAAGTGCAAATCTCAACATTCAACTTCAAATTTTTTATTTTGCAGGTTTTCACATTGGAGCTGTGAGCGTAAACTTTAGCGTACAAGTACGAATATTTATTGTACAAGTTCTCAAATTCACATCTACATGCTCTCGAGTTACGCTACTCTTTTAACTTCACATTTTTATTCCTAATAATGTCTAAGAAAGTTGTTGGTCTTGATTTTCTTTTAAAGGGGGGGTGAATTGCTGTTTCATGCATACTGAGTTTTTTACACTGTTAAAGAGTTGGATTCCCATGCTAAACATGGACAAAGTTTCAAAAGTTAAGTTGTACGTTTGAAGGAGTATTTTTGTTCCAAAAATACTCCTTCCGGTTTGTCACAAGTTTCGGAAAGTTTTTTTCGAGTATGGCTCTGTCTTACGTAAGATAGAGCGGAATTTCCTTATATGGGTCCTAAGGGCACTTCTCCGCGGCCGCGCGCGCACTCGCAGACCAGAGAGAGAAGAGAGCGAAAGCAGTACGTTACCTCAAAGCGCTATGCTCGGCTTTTAGGGAAGTCAATGTCACCAAAGAAGTGGGTTTTTGGTTGGCAGGGCAAGACAACCCTGCACAGATTCCCAAAGAACCCAGCGTTAAGGGAATAGTGGATGGAGTTTGTTTTTTCGAAGCATCAACGGAGGTTGTGCACGAATCTTTGTTCCCTGCATTTCGACGATGATTGTTTTATAAACAAAGCCCAGATCGACTTATTTGCAGATCGTCTAATGCTTAAGGATCGAGCAGTCACGGTGAGTAAACTACTTCAAATGTCTCTCTGTGTTGTTGTTAGATCAGTTAGCACAGCTATAGCACACCGCCCACACGGCCCGCCCCCAGCCGCTCGGTTTTTTCCGGAAAGACTCGGTACAGTCAATCTTTCACTTATAAATATAATAAAACTAAAGACGTTTTGGAGATATGAAGGATGCAATACTACTCTATAGGTACTCAAGATTAACAGGAGATTGAGTGAAAATGAGCATTTCACCCCCCCTTTAACCTGTAATTTTTCGCCTACTAAATTACCCATAAAATTGAATACATTTTATTAACAAGCACTCCTGGCCTGGAAACTGTGGTTTGTAGGCTATACTTTTTCTCCTAACAGAATGCTATTGTGGAATAATGAATTGATTACAATTAAAGGAAAGAGTAGTTTTTTTTTTTTTTGAGAAATGGTTGGATTATGGCGTAAATTACTTGAGTGAGCTGTTTGATTCAACACTAAAACTTTATTCTTACGATTCTTTTATGATCCGTTCATTGCGTCTGTCACGTGACATGGAAAGACTAAATTAAATAGTTATGTTCCCTGTAAATTATCTTCGGCTACATTATAATTATGTCTTAATTCAAAATTGAGGATTCAGGATTGCGTAAATGTATGTGTTCGGGGAAATTTCGGCTGTTAAAAAAAGTAAAAGCCACTTAAATGAACAAAATGACTCGAATTTTGATGAACGAGATCGAACGAGAGAGTCAGTTAAAAAGATCCGAACTTCACATCACCTGGACTTAATTTGATGAGGAGCGATCTAGTAACGTTACACAATAAAACCTTAGTCCCGCCCCATTTCCAGCGATGCAATCGTTGTATTTCCATATTTCTTACACAGTTATTATGATTAACAGCTCGTTTTAAAATCTTCCCGGTCTACTGACATGTGTTAAGACATCTGCTTTAAACATTACAATGCTCATGATAACTTTCGTTAACTCTACAGTAAGTAAATCCACTTCACCAGCTAATTACTCCTCGACAGCGATGCCATTGAAATATACAGAAGTAACTGTTACCGCAAAAATGGAAGTTCAGAGACAATACTCCAAAAATGGCAGCGCGCGCGTGTCTCTGGAGAAAAAGGTCTTATAAGACCATCCTCTTCAGTCAGTTTACTGAGTGAGAAGGGTGAAATATATTCTTACCGTTGTCTCCATTTGAGCTGCCATCTTGCAGACAGCATCTCTCTCTAGCAGTTCAAGTGCCAAGTGGACTCTGATGAACAAGACAGGGCGTTTCCCTTCTCGGACGTTTCCAACCTTTGGCGCGTTTTCAAAACGGGAGGGAGTTGTTTTTAACTAAGATACGGAAGCCTAAGAGGTCATTCATTATTTTTATTTCTTTCTTGTTTTCTCGTGATCGCAACTAAGATCATAAGAAAAATAACTTATGTCAAGATCATTAGAAATAAAGATATAAAAAATGGTGTATGCTATTAAGACTTCCATAAAACAGGGAGCTATATGCGTTTTCCCCGAGTGCCTACGTTGGCAATGGAAACATTTTACTCATGAAATTCACAGACTTTGAAGAGCATCAGTTATTAATACTTGTAGCTTATATCTTGAGAAGGCAAAATATGGCTAGTAAAATATTTCTATATTAGCCTACTATATTTCTATATTATTGATCTATAGATCACTCAGTATTTTTTTGTTTTGTTTTTTTACACAGTGCAGTCTTTCTTTTGACTGTTTTTTTTTTTTTTGTGTGTGTGTGTGTAGTGTTTGTCACATAACTATTGTAGCCTTTATATTACACAGGCTACATGTTTAATTCATCAATTCATCATAGGCCTAATAGCCTAATAATAATAAATATACCAATTTTCATACATGGAATGCAACTCAAAGTGCTTCACAGGCATAAAAACAAATATTGAGAATACAATTTCACACAATATCAATATAAAATATTTGAAAACAACTAGGCTATAAAAGATTCACAATGTAGGCTAAAATAAAGAAATTGACAAGACTCCTCACTCTTGTTCCTATCCCAGCAGGGATAAATGGATATGAGCCTCCCACAGCAGCCAAATACATGTACACATAGGAACATTGGGACATCCCAGATCCGGCGCACATCTGGCATATGGAATGATGATCTGGGGTGGGTTTCCCGAAAGCATCGTTGGCCAACTATGGTCGCAAGTTCCGTCGTTACCAATAGAGTTCAATGGACATTGCGATGAACTTGCGACCATAGTTGGCCAACGATGCTTTCGGGAAACGCACCCCTGGTCCACATTCAGTGTGGAATGATGGCCCTTGGGCAGCTCTGTTTGCCAGATCTGGGCCACAAGCAGGATAGCAATGCATGTCAACCAAGAGCAAATAATAAAAACCAGAACTAGACCTTATCTGAGCCACAAAGTCTGTGTATATTAAATATGGAGTAATCTCAGCCTTAATAAGCCTGTTAACAAGCAGAATCACTGAAGGAAAGAAGAGAACAGAAAAAGAGACGAGCAGAAACACAAGAACTACAACTGACTTCAGACACAGTCTTAGATTAAATCAACAGAAGAGAAAAGAAGACATTAAATCTGTGAAGATCTCAGCAGAGGAGGATTAAACAACTCCATAAACAGCATTACCAGCTTCACTTATTACTAACCAGACTGACTTTATTTCTGTCAGACGTCTACAAAAGTTTTTATTGAGAATTAACAGAGGTTTAGATGTTTCAGGTGAAGTCACCATAACAGTGATTCCATTCGATGGGTTCATAACTCTTGTTAGATATTTCATCTTGCCAAACCGCCATAAAACACCAGAAAAAGAAGAAGAAGAAGAAGAAGAAGAAGAAGAAGAAGAAGAAGAAGAAGAAGAAGATATTTCGTCTTGTCTTTCTCACAGTGAGCGGCAATTGCGGAGGAGCAATCACATATTTTACAAATCTTATTGTGTCTTGGAATGTAGTTTTGAGAGTTTTTTAAGTTGAGAGTGTTATTTAAACTTCTTACATGACAAAATACGTGTTTTAAAATGTATGATGTTCCTCAAACATTCTTTCAACTTAATTTTGATTTAAAATTCAACATTATAGGAATGTTGATTTCTAACATTCCAAGAACATAAAAATATCCAGTTTCTTTAATGTTACTAGAATGTTATTTGAAGGTTAGTGTGATGTTCCTGAAACATATAATCATATATCGAAAGAGTAATAAGAACACAAACTACTTTATTCAGATGCAGATGAACTGAAGATAAAAGATATTAACTCTCTATTTTTTTTTTTTGCTGCCGCTATGGTGCGTCTAGATTTAGGCTAGTATGTAAATAAAATAATGAAAAAGCTAGTTGAATTGCACTACTTGAAAAAATATGCATTGCATTAACCCTGCTTGCATTTTTATAGGCTGAAATTTAACATGGTTGTATATTTAGGCTGTGAATATTTCAATTCAAAACATTTCACACACATTTTCATTAATAAAAATTAAATAATCCATATTTCAGTTTTCACTTCCAAAATATTAATTCTGTTTAAAAATACAACCTATAATATTCAACAGGCAATTTTGGGTCCATTTTATTTCGCTTCCACAAATTCAGTGGTTCAAATTCGACAGAAAATTCAACATTTGACATCCGGGAATGGCAGGAATAGCAGTAGATTGCCGATTGATAATCTCCATAGCTGTTAGTCTACCTCACCAGCAGGGGGTGCAAGCGGCTGTTGACAAAGAAAACTAGAGGAACGGATGAGAGCATAGATATCATATAAAGGCTAGATGGCTCAAGGCGGAGTCACTTCCGGCATCACCGGCGGCCATCTTAGGACAGGGCTCTGTGAATTAAGGTGAGTGAGCAGCACGCACACAAATGAACGTCCTTCGGATGAGACGTTAAACCGAGGTCCTGACTCTCTGTGGTCGTTAAAAATCCCAGGATGTCCTTCGAAAAAGAGTAGGGGTGTAACCCCGGCATCCTGGCCAAATTTGCCCCTTGGCCTCTGTCCATCATGGCCTCCTAATCATCCCCATATACTGATTGACTTCATCACTGTCTCCTCTCCACCAGTAAGCTGGTGTGTGGTGGGCGTTCTGGCGCAATATGGCTGCCGTCGCATCATCCAAGTGGATGCTACACATTGGTGGTGGTTGAGGAGATTCCCCCTTTCATGTAAAGCGCTTTGAGTACCTAGAAAAGCGCTATATAAATGTAATGAATTATTATTATTAATTATTATTATTACAAATCCTCTTATCTCGCTGAAATCTGGACGGATTTACAAACGGTTTGGTTTCTTACAAACGTTATTAACGTGGCTATAATTCTGAATGCTTAAACATTTTGAACATAATTATTCATATGTATGCAGTATAATAGCTACATCTCTGACGTTTATAACAAACCAAACCGTTTGAAAATCGGTAGAAAATTGAGCAAGTTATGGTTATTTAAAAGTACATGCACCATGTTATGAGTGAGCGAGCACCCTGTCGTAAGATGGCCGCCGTGTGCGGATGTCGAGCACTTAGGTAAAGTTGGTCTTATATTCGCTCATTCGGACTTCCGCGTTTAAACACTTTTTCAATAGTATGTGCAATAAAGCTACTTTTTGCAAATTCTAAGCAGCTACATGATGTTGACAACAAAGATGGTCAACTACTACATTTTCCACAATCGATAAAAATGGGCAAGTATTGTTTTAATGGCACACTTACTTGCGAATGTCCACTGAATGTCCAATGTAGTGTGGTGAACAAGATAGGGACCGTCTAAAAAGTTGTAATTTTTTTTCATTGCGTGCAAACAGACAACTACATTTTAGCCAACTACAGATGTACCAGCAAATATCTCTAACATTATTAGTTCTAATGCTATAGAATGTCCTTTAGCAACAATAAAAACTGCATTATAATGATGGTGTTTAAAAAGGTGTTTAGGAAATAAGAAAGAATGAACATGTACATGAACTGTAATTTGGTAACAATCCAGACTGTAGAAAGTACAAAATCATGTGTAATCTCCTGAACATAGTTAATCGCTTCATTTTACAACTGTTTATATTAATTTATTTGAAATCAAAATGAACAAGAACCGTGTTGGTGTTGGTTTTAATAATGACATATGATTTATTTCAATAGGTTTTGCAAGCATGGGCCGACTGTTCCAAAGCAAGTTGGATCGTCTTATCTGGACCCTACAGAACATACTACAGCCCATGTCTCGCTGTTTTATGCACCTCTGTTTTTCTGTTTTTAAGTGCAATAAAGACTTTACAGTGTAACAGTGTTCTCCAGGTATTGAATAAAAAGAATGGCTAAACTATCTTTTATGTTTTCCTTTTGTATAGCATCTTCGTTTAACATTAAACTCTCACGTCACAATAACACAATTCATGTGCATTGATTGATGTTTACAGTCCTGCAGAAATATCACTGTGGTACTGAATCCATCAGATTATTGACAAGTACTCAGAAAGCATGACAGCAAACATGATGTTTATTTTGGGTGTGAAGGGTGTGGATTTTGGAATAAACTGCTGCTTCAATGTATATGTAATGAGTGATTATAATCAAGGTTTTCTTTCTAAATATTACATGAGTTAATACTTATGAGATTTTACTTTGTTTTAGAAGTTACCAGTGAAGATTACTGAAATATTCTATTCATGTATTCTCTAATGTCTGTATTTGATATTTGAATGCAGTAACAGTGCTTGCTCATTTAGCCCGGCTTCCAGAAATGAAATATGGAAAGATTTGTTAAGAAAGGCCTTCAACATGTGTCAATACATACATCTGGGAGTCACAGGGGTCATTGAAGTCTATCGTTTAAGGGAACTTTTCTCAGTTAAAGCCTTACTTTCTAGTTAGACTAAAGTGTAGTTCTTCTTGGAGAAAGAACGCATAATCCTGATGTTTTGAGAATACTCTCCTGTTTATAGTTAGAGCCTGGCCAAATCCAACCTTGAAAAAGCTGTGTGTCAGTGTGTGTGTTAGTCTTCTTGATTACAGGTTAAGAAACCACTGGCAGAGTGTTGTTCGGGTCATGCTGGCGCCCAGCAACCCAAATCTGAGACCTGGAAGATCACGACGTGCCTAACTTCAGGGTCCGAGTTTCAGCTGCATAATCGATGGAGAAATGCTTCAGTTTATCTGTATATGTGTGGAAAATTGTTTAGATTTTATGTGTACTTAGCCAATCAGAAGTAGCTAACCTGTAAGCAATGATGTAATCAATGCCCTTGGAAATGGTAAATCTGCTGTGATCTTTGTAACTAAGCAGGGCAGCCTACGAACTCCTGTGTGAGTCAGTCTTGAAGCTGACATCTGCTGATGAAACTGAAAACTCTTCAGTATCTTTTCTTTAATTTATTATAATGCTGACTCCTGGTCTTCATTCATCATATCTGGTTCTGGGTCTTTGACTGTGCGCCCCTAACAGGTGAACATTTAAAAAAACTTGCAAAACTCCTATGGGGTTCTATGGCACACCTTCCATCAAACAATATTACATTATCTACATTTATTTATTAATGTAATGGCTGAAAACAGTAACTTCTTTACTTCATGGATGTATTTATAGAGGAATGATTTGCTTTAAAAAAACATTGCAACCATTATAAACAAAGTACAGTTTCATCGTATACCTTCAAAGTGTCTGTAATGGTTATTGAATAATTTTTAAGTTACATAGCACACCCTACAAAGAAATACACTACCTCAAATTACAACCTCATTAAAGCAAAGACATTGACTTACTACATGTGAGATTTTGCCAATACCTGCCTGACTGTACATACAGTACACAACTATTTTAGAATGAAACTACATTAATTCACCAAAGGGATTTTTTTTATTATCCAAAGAGTGTAGTGCTTTCCTAATGACCGGGCTGACTTGCTCCAGGTTAAATTTCCACCATAACTCGCATACTGTACGTGCCATTGTCAAATATGTTTATGAAAAATTAACTGTAAATGACTGTAACTATTTTTCCGCGTTCCAAAGTGTGTAGTACTTTCCTAGTGACCTGACTGACTTACTACAGGTGAAATTTCCACAATAACTCGCATACTGTACGTACTATTGTCAATTATGTTAATGAAAAATTAACTGTAAATGACTGTAACTATTTTTCCGCGTTCCAAAGGGTGTAGTACTTTCCTAGTGACCTGACTGACTTACTACAGGTGAAATTTCCACAATAACTCGCATACTGTACGTACTATTGTCAATTATGTTAATGAAAAATTAACTGTAAATGACTGTAACTATTTTTCCGCGTTCCAAAGGGTGTAGTACTTTCCTAGTGACCTGACTGACTTACTACAGGTGAAATTTCCACAATAACTCGCATACTGTACGTACTATTGTCAATTATGTTAATGAAAAATTAACTGTAAATGACTGTAACTATTTTTCCGCGTTCCAAAGGGTGTAGTACTTTCCTAGTGACCTGACTGACTTACTACAGGTGAAATTTCCACAATAACTCGCATACTGTACGTGCCATTGTCAAATATGTTTATGAAAAAATTACTGTAATTCCCCTAAAGTATTCTTTTCATGTTTCAAAGGGTGTAGTACTTTCCTAGTGACCTGACTGAAGTACTACAGGTGAAATTTCCACAATAACTCGCATACTGTACGTACTATTGTCAATTATGTTTATGAAAAAATTACTGTAATTCCCCTAAAGTATTCTTTTCATGTTTCAAAGGGTGTAGTACTTTCCTAGTGACCTGACTGAAGTACTACAGGTGAAATTTCCACAATAACTCGCATACTGTACGTGCCATTGTCAAATATGTTTATGAAAAATTAACTGTAAATGACTGTAACTATTTTTCCGCGTTCCAAAGGGTGTAGTACTTTCCTAGTGACCTGACTGACTTACTACAGGTGAAATTTCCACAATAACTCGCATACTGTACGTACTATTGTCAATTATGTTTATGAAAAATTAACTGTAAATGACTGTAACTATTTTTCCGCGTTCCAAAGGGTGTAGTACTTTCCTAGTGACCTGACTGACTTACTACAGGTGAAATTTCCACAATAACTCGCATACTGTACGTGCCATTGTCAAATATGTTTATGAAAAATTAACTGTAAATGACTGTAACTATTTTTCCACGTTCCAAAGGGTGTAGTACTTTCCTAGTGACCTGACTGACTTACTACAGGTGAAATTTCCACAATAACTTGCATACTGTACGTACTATTGTCAATTATGTTTATGAAAAATTAACTGTAAATGACTGTAACTATTTTTCCGCGTTCCAAAGGGTGTAGTACTTTCCTAGTGACCTGACTGACTTACTACAGGTGAAATTTCCACAATAACTCGCATACTGTACGTACTATTGTCAATTATGTTTATGAAAAATTAACTGTAAATGACTGTAACTATTTTTCCGCGTTCCAAAGGGTGTAGTACTTTCCTAGTGACCTGACTGACTTACTACAGGTGAAATTTCCACAATAACTCGCATACTGTACGTGCCATTGTCAAATATGTTTATGAAAAATTAACTGTAAATGACTGTAACTATTTTTCCACGTTCCAAAGGCTGTAGTACTTTCCTAGTGACCTGACTGACTCACTACAGGTGAAATTTCCACAATAACTCGCATACTGTACGTACTATTGTCAATTATGTTTATGAAAAAATTACTGTAATTCCCCTAAAGTATTCTTTTCATGTTTCAAAGGGTGTAGTACTTTCCTAGTGACCTGACTGAAGTACTACAGGTGAAATTTCCACAATAACTCGCATACTGTACGTGCCATTGTCAAATATGTTTATGAAAAATTAACTGTAAATGACTGTAACTATTTTTCCGCGTTCCAAAGGGTGTAGTACTTTCCTAGTGACCTGACTGACTTACTACAGGTGAAATTTCCACAATAACTCGCATACTGTACGTACTATTGTCAATTATGTTAATGAAAAATTAACTGTAAATGACTGTAACTATTTTTCCGCGTTCCAAAGGGTGTAGTACTTTCCTAGTGACCTGACTGACTTACTACAGGTGAAATTTCCACAATAACTCGCATACTGTACGTACTATTGTCAATTATGTTAATGAAAAATTAACTGTAAATGACTGTAACTATTTTTCCGCGTTCCAAAGGGTGTAGTACTTTCCTAGTGACCTGACTGACTTACTACAGGTGAAATTTCCACAATAACTCGCATACTGTACGTACTATTGTCAATTATGTTAATGAAAAATTAACTGTAAATGACTGTAACTATTTTTCCGCGTTCCAAAGGGTGTAGTACTTTCCTAGTGACCTGACTGACTTACTACAGGTGAAATTTCCACAATAACTCGCATACTGTACGTACTATTGTCAATTATGTTTATGAAAAATTAACTGTAAATGACTGTAACTATTTTTCCGCGTTCCAAAGGGTGTAGTACTTTCCTAGTGACCTGACTGACTTACTACAGGTGAAATTTCCACAATAACTCGCATACTGTACGTGCCATTGTCAAATATGTTTATGAAAAAATTACTGTAATTCCCCTAAAGTATTCTTTTCATGTTTCAAAGGGTGTAGTACTTTCCTAGTGACCTGACTGAAGTACTACAGGTGAAATTTCCACAATAACTTGCATACTGTACGTACTATTGTCAATTATGTTTATGAAAAAATTACTGTAATTCCCCTAAAGTATTCTTTTCATGTTTCAAAGGATGTAGTACTTTCCTAGTGACCTGACTGAAGTACTACAGGTGAAATTTCCACAATAACTCGCATACTGTACGTGCCATTGTCAAATATGTTTATGAAAAATTAACTGTAAATGACTGTAACTATTTTTCCGCGTTCCAAAGGGTGTAGTACTTTCCTAGTGACCTGACTGACTTACTACAGGTGAAATTTCCACAATAACTCGCATACTGTACGTACTATTGTCAATTATGTTTATGAAAAAATTACTGTAATTCCCCTAAAGTATTCTTTTCATGTTTCAAAGGGTGTAGTACTTTCCTAGTGACCTGACTGAAGTACTACAGGTGAAATTTTGACAATATCTCCCTTACTGTACGTACTATTGTCAATTATGTTTATGAAAAAATTACTGTAATTCACCTTAAGTATTTTTTCATGTTCCAAAGGGCGTAGTGCTTTCCTAATGACCAGTGTGACTTACTCTAGGTGAAATTTTGACAATATCTACCTTACTGTACGTACTATTGTCAATTATGTTTATGAAAAAATTACTGTAATTCCCCTAAAGTATTCTTTTCATGTTTCAAAGGGTGTAGTACTTTCCTAGTGACCTGACTGAAGTACTACAGGTGAAATTTTGACAATAACTCTCTTACTGTATATACTATTATCAAATAGGTTTATGGAAAATTTACTGTAATTGACCATAACTATTTTTCCGCGTTCCAAAGGGTGTAGTGTTTTCCTAGTGACCACACTGACTTACTACAGGTGAAATTTTGACAATACCTCCTTTAATGTACAATTATCAAATATTTTTATGTAATAAACATTATTACATGTGTTTATTACATATGTTTATGTAATAAACTGTAATTCACCTATAGTGTTTTTTTTTATATATTCCAAAGATTGTAGTGCTTTCCTAGTGACCACACAGACTTACTACAGGTGAAATTTTGACAATATCTAATAATACTGTTTTACATAATAATATATATAATAACTGTAATTCACTAAAAGGGGTTTTGTTTGTTTAAGGTTGTAGTACATTAATAGGGGCTACATTATTATTAACAGTAGTGACTGAACCTGTACGCATTGGTGCAGCAAATCTGACAGATAATGAACAGCAAGATCATGGAGGCATTCAAGATACTGTACAGTGCACTGTTTTATTATCTTTATTGTTTCTATTATCTTTCTAATTTTTCCACTGGGATTATACATAAAAGTTGTAATTAATTCCTCGTGGTTAGAGTAATATTTCAATATCACCTCTTCAAAATTTTGCTGTTGTTGATCCTCTCTTCACTGTAAAATCCAACAGTGGTTCTTACTAAAACTTTTTAGTTAACTTTACTTAATGTCTTAACTTAATTGTAAAAATCTAGTAATCTGTACTATTCACATACTATGTTTTATTTACTCAGAAAACCCAAGTTAAGATTAATTGATTGGTTTGAGTGTAGTTTTTGAGGCAGAGAAATTCTTAATGGACTTTTCACTAATTTCCTCCACTTCTGCAGTTATTTGTCTTTGTTTGCATTCACTCATTTCCCAAAGTAATCTTGAATGTTGAATTGTCAATACAACTGAAAAATTTGTAAGAACGTAACATAAGTTGACTTCATAAATTGATTTAGATTTTCTTAAAATATTTTTAGTCACCATTATGGCGATTAGTGATCCCTTTGGTTGGGCACTTGGAACTATATTTTCTTTATTATGATTCTCTTTCTATAGATGCAGTGATGCAACAATAAATCAGTTGTTTAGTGTCAAAGAAAGAGAAGTAATACTACACACACACACACACACACATATATATATATATATGTGTGTGTGTGTGTGTGTGTGTGTGTGTGTGTGTGTGTGTGTGTGTGTGTGTGAGAGAGAAAATATGAATGGTGTATAATGTAACCCGTGTCAATTAGTGATCTTTTATAATAATATAGATAATTAATAATATATAAATATAGAATTCATAGACAATTGGAAAAGTTTTTGGGGCAAACCTGACCTGTTGAAAAGAGATGGTATTCATCCCTCCTGGGATGGTGCTGCTCTTCTCTCTAGTAATATGGCTCATAGTCTTAGAGCTCAAACATGACAATCTGGGGCTCAGGTCAGGAAGCAGACAGACTGGCTAAACCAACCGTCTGCTAGCGGCCTCGCGTCACCAAGGTCAGATAAATCCTATCACATAGAGCCTCTTTCACCTAGCTATCATCATATAGAGACTGTGTCTGTTCCCCGAATTTGGAAATCCAAAAAACGTTTAAACCCATCTAAGGTTAAAAATTTAATTGATGTTCAACAAATAAAAAACAGCTATATTACAGATGAGCAAATGCTAAAGCTTGGGTTGCTGAATATTCGATCGCTTACTTCAAAAGCACTCGTTGTTAACGATATGATTTCAGATAATAACCTAGATGTGCTGTGTTTGACAGAAACCTGGCTAAAACCAAACGATTACATTACTTTAAATGAATCAACCCCGCAAGATTACTGTTATAAACATGAGCCTCGTCCGAAACGCAAAGGGGGTGGTGTTGCTGTAATTTATAGTAATAGTTTCAAAACCACTAAGAAATCAAGTTTTAAATATAATTCTTTTGAAGCATTGGTGCTAAATGTAAAAATATATAGTGTAAACGATAAATCACGTTTGAGATTTGTGCTGGCTACTGTATACAGGCCACCAGGGCACCATACAGACTTTATCAAAGAATTTGCGGACTTTCTATCAGAATTAATATTGACTGCAGATAAAGTACTAATTGTTGGTGATTTTAATATACACATCGATAATGAAAAAGATGCATTGGGATTGGCATTTAAAGACATTGTAAATTCAATTGGAGTTAGACAACACGTGTCAGGACCTACTCATCGTCGTAATCATACTCTAGATCTAATATTATCACACGGAATAGATGTTGATGCCGTTGAAATTCTGCAGCAGAGCGATGACATCTCAGATCATTACCTAGTCTCGTGTAATTTGCATTTAGCCAAGGCTGCAAAGCCGACTCCGTGTTTCAAATATGTGAGACCTATCACTTCTGCTACTAAAGATTGCTTTATTAATAATCTTCCTAATCAGTTTCATCATCTCAGCATCTCAGATAGCTTAGAAGAACTAGATATTACAACAGAAACGTTTAACTCTCTCTTTTCCAGCACTTTAGACACAGTTGCCCCGTTGCGCTTAAAGAAGATTAAAGAAAATAGTCCAACGCCGTGGTACAATGAGCACACTCGGGCCCTTAAGAGAGCAGCTAGAAAAATGGAGCGCAACTGGAAGAAAACAAAACTAGAGGTATTTCGCATTTCATGGAAGGAGAGCTCTATTGCTTACAGAGAGGCTTTAAAAGCTGCTAGATCTGCTTATTTTTCAACCCTATTAGAAGAAAATAAACATAATCCTAGGTATTTATTTGAAACGGTGGCTAAACTAACGAAAAATAAAGCTTCAAGCCCAGAAGTTTCCAAGCAACACAGCAGTAATGACTTTATGAACTTCTTCAATTATAAGATTGATAATATCAGGGACAAAATTATAACTATGCAACCGTCTACTACAGTATCACATCAGGCAGTGCATTGTAGTCTCCCTGAGGAAAAATTTGATTCATTCGTTGCTATAGGAGAGGAAGAATTTACTAAACTCATTAAATCATCTAAATCTACAACATGTATGTTAGACCCTATACCGACTAAGCTACTGAAAGAAATACTTCCAGAGGTCATAGATCCTCTTCTTAATATCATTAATTCGTCTTTGTCTCTAGGATACGTACCAAAAAACTTTAAGCTGGCTATGATTAAACCGCTTGTTAAAAAAACGCAACTTGATACTACAGAATTAGTCAATTACAGGCCGATCTCGAATCTACCCTTTCTGTCAAAGATATTAGAAAAGGCAGTATCCTCACAACTGTGTTCCTTTCTTGAAAGAAATGATATCTGCGAGGATTTCCAGTCAGGATTTAGACCGTACCATAGTACTGAGACAGCTCTCATTAGAGTCACAAATGATTTGCTCTTATCATCCGATCGTGGTTGTATCTCGCTATTAGTGTTACTCGATCTTAGTGCTGCGTTTGACACCATTGACCACAACGTTCTTTTAAATAGATTAGAACATAATGTTGGCATTACGGGAATTGCACTAGCATGGTTTAAATCATACTTATCTGACCGTTATCAGTTTGTAGCAGTAAATGATGAGATGTCTCATCGATCACAAGTTCAGTATGGCGTACCACAAGGCTCAGTACTAGGACCGCTGCTGTTCACTCTGTACATGCTACCCTTAGGAGATATCATTAGGAAACATGGCATTAGCTTTCACTGTTATGCCGATGATACTCAGCTCTATATTTCTTCAAAACCTAACGAAA
The DNA here is from genome assembly GCF_949319135.1 of Squalius cephalus. Lineage (NCBI taxonomy): Eukaryota > Metazoa > Chordata > Actinopteri > Cypriniformes > Leuciscidae > Squalius > Squalius cephalus. The sequence continues at coordinate 22,122,714 of NC_137122.1, forward strand.
CTTATCAATTCACAAAATTAACGGAATGCATAGCGGATATAAAAAATTGGATGACTTGTAATTTCCTACTTCTGAATTCTGAAAAAACAGAGATTCTAATTATTGGACAAAAAACTTCCTCACGTAATAACCTAGAATACTGTCTAACACTTGATGGCTGCTCTGTTAAGTCTTCGTCGTCGGTTAGGAACCTGGGTGTGCTCTTTGATACCAATCTTTCATTTGAAAGTCACGTGTCTAGTATCTGTAAAACTGCATTTTTCCATCTTAAAAATATATCTAAATTACGCCATATGCTCTCATTGACAAATGCGGAACAATTAGTTCATGCGTTCATGACCTCAAGGCTAGATTATTGTAATGCTCTACTGGGTGGTTGCCCTGCACGCTTAATAAACAAACTACAGCTGGTTCAAAACGCAGCAGCTCGAGTTCTTACCAGAACCAGGAAGTATGACCATATTAGCCCGGTTCTGTCAAAACTGCATTGGCTCCCTATTAAACATCGCATCAATTTTAAAATATTGCTGATCACTTACAAAGCACTAAATGGTTTAGCTCCGCAGTACTTGAGCGAGCTCTTAACGCATTATAGTCCGTCACGTCTATTGCGATCTCAAAATTCCGGCCAGTTGATAATACCTAGAATATCAAAATCGACTGCTGGCGCTAGATCCTTTTCCTATTTAGCACCAAAACTCTGGAACAGTCTTCCTACCATTGTCCGGGAAGCAGACACACTCTGTCAGTTCAAAGCCAGATTAAAGACACATCTCTTTGACCTAGCTTTCACATAATACATTATAGACTTCTATAATTTAATGTTAGGCTGCATAGATTAGGTCAGCCGGAACCGGGAACACTTCCCAAAAATCCTGATGTACTCGTTACATCATGAGAAGAATGGCATCTACGCTAATTTTAGTGTCTGTGTTTATCCCGAGGTTTTCCTGCAGCCTGCCGGATCCAGGCTGTATCCAGATCTGACGAAGGACCTTCGCCTGGACCGATGACAACGCAGTGCTGAAGTGCCAACTAGTCTCTCCCTATGGAGGATCCCACTACCACTCTACAGATAAGGCGTTGTCGGGAAAATCCGTTACGCGTTCCTACCCCAAAGCAACACAATAAAATAAAATTCTTTATCAAAATTTATAAGGAAAGACAAGTATTCTGCTTAGGCTTGGCTTGTAGGGAATTCCAAACCTGCGTATATTCAAACGCACATAACTATAGAACTCATTCTAAATGCTCATGTGAACGCCATCAGTGTTTCTCACAGGTTCGCGTTTAAAGTCTGTGTAGAGGGAATGGTGTCGTCTTAGCGGCCCCTAATTTAATAACAAATGATCATTGCGACGGAAGCAAATCAATCAAAACTAACTTTAGATGGAAATAACTTAACTCTGCTGTAAAGCCGAAACAATCTCTGTTACCTTAAATTATACGCTTATCTCTGTAAAGCTGCTTTGAAACAATCTACATTGTTAAAAGCGCTATATAAATGAAGATGACTTGACTTGACTTGACTATAATTTTGTTGCTACTGTTTATGCCTAAACACCTTCTGAAACAGTTAATTGGGTTTATATAATCCCTCTATATTTGTGAAAATCTTGTAATTGATCATGCTTGACTCACACAGACTTCATCATTCAGCATGCAAAACACAACCATGGTGACAAATACATTTCATTTAAAGTAAATTATCAAGTACTCTCTACAGTTATTTTTTAGTTACTAGAACTCTTGTGTAAGTGAACTTTACTAACTAAGCATTTGTCAGTACCACATACTATTCCTATTTCACTTTACTTGCTTTTTTTTAGAGCAATTGGTTTCCTGATATTTTCCTAGTAACGTGAACTCTAATGAGAAGTTAACACAACTAATGATTTTGATTCAAGAGTGCTTGAGTATACTAGATTAACAACATTAATACACTACTTTACTTGGAAATTTTAAGGCAATTGGTTTCCTCACCTTTTCTAAGTAGAGTCAACATATTACATTTTACAGTGTTGGTTTAAGTTGTTCTTATATTATCATAAACCCTTTAACTGATTGTTTTGTCAAGTACTTTTTACTTTACTATATTTTCTTTTAGTGAAGTGACGTAAAAGTTTAAGTAAAACAAATGTGTGTGTTTGAATACAATTTTTTCAAATGTTTTCAGTCAGGACTACTTTGGGTAAACAAAAATATTTAAGCAATTGAACATGTTATTTAATATTTATTCATTGCATTATGTAATTGGTTAACACACATAACTATAACTGTTAGTGGTTTGTTACATAATTAATCCTTGTCATGTTTACCAATGTGAACAGTGCCAAAGATGGTACCCAATGTATGCTGCATTGGACTATCACCAGACAAGCTACACTGTAAAAAATGTTCGTAATTTTAACAGTAAAAAACTGTAAAAAAGCAACGAAAAAAAAAAGTTAATTCCTTAACGGTATGTACCCTTTCTATATAGAGTGAAAAACTGTAATAGCTCTCACAGGACATTTCATGTAATTTTACATTAATATACCTTTAAATGTACGGATTTTGGAAGTACACTGTAAAAAAAAAAAACTTACCGTTGCATTTACCGTAAAAAATATGGTAGCAAATGTTTACTAATTTTACAAAATTTTACATCATCGAACTAAAAATTACGGTGAAAAAACTGTCAGCTGGTTGCCAGTACTTTTCCATAAAAAATACGGTATAAATATTTATGTTTTACGGCATTGAACTAAAGTTTACGGTAAAAAACTGGCAGCTGGTTGAAAGCGATTTACCGTAAAAAATATGGTAGTAATATTTTAGGTTTTACGGCAGTGATTTAAATATTACGGAAAAAAACTGGCAGCTGTGGTTGCCAGTACTTTACCGTAAAAAATACGGTAGAATTTTTTTTTGCTTTTACGGCACTGAACTAAAGTTTACGGTAAAAAACTAGCAGCTTGCAAGTGCTTTACCGTAAAAAATACGGTAGTAATATTTTAGGTTTTATGGCATTGAACATTGAACTGAACTTTTATATAAAAAATAAAAACCTGCCAGCTGTGGTTTCCTGTAATCTAATTATTGAGAATTACCAGAGGTTTAGACGTTGATGTTTTATTGAAAATAATAAAGTTTGAAGTTACCATCATGGAGATGAGTGTTTGCTTTAGTTGGGCTCTTGACCCTTGACTTTTTAACTTTAGATTTACTCTGACTGCCTTAACTGTGTGGTTATATAACACAAACGTTATGGCATGAAAATCAGAGAGAAAATGTGACCAGGTAATGATGGCAGGTTAATGATGAGATAATCGTCATATTGTGGCCTGAATCACTGATCTCATAAAGAGTCTTATTTCTCACTTTATGAGCGAAGTGGTAATATTAATTATAATATTAAAAATAAATATTTCATATTATTGAGTATAATATCTCTGTAAGTGAGCAACAGATAATCTGAAGAACTTTAAAAATACATGGTGTAGAAAAAAAGTTTTAAACTACTGCTCAATTTATACCAACACAGACATCAAGAATCAGCATATGAATCTCAACAACGGTGACAATCAACACAATAATCAGATAAAACTCTGAACATCACAAAACAAGCTACTAAAAAGCTGCAACAAAAACAACATCAAAAATAAAAGCAGATATAATAATAAAAGAAAATACTAAGGCAATTCAGCATAATGTATTCCTGCTGCAATGCATGCTGGGAGATACTGATGAGTTTTGATTGGAGGCTCCATCAAGTGCGCTGCACTTTTATCATCACCATTGTTGAGATTCATATGCTGATTCTTGATGTCTGTGTGTGTGTCTGAAAGATACAGCAGTTCAAACTGTTATTGTACACAATGTTTAAAAAAAATTTCTGATTATCACAGCAATGATGGATCACATGCTGTAGAATCATAGGGCTACTACAATCAATAATGTAAAATTAATAACACATATAATTACAGATAAGAGACCAGAGAATCAAACATGGTGATTGCCATCACTGATACACAACCGCCATCACATGATTCATTTTCTCTCTGATTTCCTAGCCATAATCAACATGTCTTATAAACACAGAGTTACAGCAGGCAGAGAAAATCTAAAGTTAAAAAGTCAAGGGTCAAGAGCCCAACTAAAGCAAACACTCATCTCCATGATGGTAACTTAAAACTTTATTATTTTCAATAGAACATCAACGTCTAAACCTCTGGTAATTCACAATAATTAGATTACAGGAAACCACAGCTGGCATGTTTTTATTTTTTATTTTTTATATAAAAGTTCAGTTCAATGTTCAATGCCATAAAACCTAAAATATTACTACCATCTTTTTTACGGTAAATCGCTTTCAACCAGCTGCCAGTTTTTTACCGTAAACTTTAGTTCAATGCCGTAAAGTACTGGCAACCAGCTGGCAGTTTTTCACCGTAATTTTTAGTTCGATGATGTAAAACTTTGTAAAATTAGTAAACATTTGCTACCGTATTTTTTACGGTAAGGTACGGTAAATGCAACGGTAAGTTTTTTTTTTACAGTGTACTTCCAAAATCCGTACATTTAACAGTATATTAATGTAAAATTACATGAAATGTCCCGTGAGAGCTATTACAGTTTTTCACTGTATATAGTAAGGGTACATACCGTTAAGGAATTAACATTTTTTTCCGTTGCTTTTTTTACAGTTTTTTACTGTTAAAATTACGAAAAATTTTTACAGTGTAGGAACATCTGTTCAATTTCTCATTAATGCAATTATCTAATCAACCAATCACATGGCAGTTGCTTCAATGCATTTAGGGGTGTGGTCCTGGTCAAGACAATCTCCTGAACTCCACACTGAATGTCAGAATGGGAAAGAAAGGTGATTTAAGCAATTTTGAGCGTGGCATGGTTGTTGGTGCCAGACGGGCCGGTCTGAGTATTTCACAATCTGCTCAGTTACTGGGATTTTCACACACAACCATTTCTAGGGTTTACAAAGAATGGTGTGAAAAGGGAAAAACATCCAGTATGCGGCAGTCCTGTGGGCGAAAATGCCTTGTTGATGCTAGAGGTCAGAGGAGAATGGGCCGACTGATTCAAGCTGATAGAAGAGCAACTTTGACTGAAATAACCACTCGTTACAACCGAGGTATGCAGCAAAGCATTTGTGAAGCCACAACACGCACAACCTTGAGGCGGATGGGCTACAACAGCAGAAGACCCCACCGGGTACCACTCATCTCCACTACAAATAGGAAAAAGAGGCTACAATTTGCACGAGCTCACCAAAATTGGACAGTTGAAGACTGGAAAAATGTTGCCTGGTCTGATGAGTCTCGATTTCTGTTGAGACATTCAGATGGTAGAGTCAGAATTTGGCGTAAACAGAATGAGAACATGGATCCATCATGCCTTGTTACCACTGTGCAGGCTGGTGGTGGTGGTGTAATGGTGTGGGGAATGTTTTTTCTTGGCACACTTTAGGCCCCTTAGTGCCAACTGGGCATCGTTTAAATGCCACGGCCTACCTGAGCATTGTTTCTGATCATGTCCATCCCTTTATGACCACCATGTACCCATCCTCTGATGACTACTTCCAGCAGGATAATGCACCATTTCACAAAGCTCGAATCATTTCAAATTGGTTTCTTGAACATGACAATGAGTTCACTGTACTAAAATGGCCCCCACAGTCACCAGATCTCAACCCAATAGAGCATCTTTGGGATGTGGTGGAACGGGAGCTTCGTGCCCTGGATGTGCATCCCACAAATCTCCATCAACTGCAAGATGCTATCCTATCAATATGGGCCAACATTTCTAAAGAATGCTTTCAGCACCTTGTTGAATCAATGCCACGTAGAATTAAGGCAGTTCTAAAGGCGAAAGGGGGTCAAACACAGTATTAGTATGGTGTTCCTAATAATCCTTTAGGTGAGTGTAGATGTGAATGTAAATAGATGTAAAATTAAACTTAGTACACCTGATTCCACTCATGGTGATCACAATCAATATCTTACATTAAGACTCTGCCCATTACAGTAGTGGCCATTTTGAAAAGTACAGTGTTCAATTTTTTGTGCTACTCCTCATTCAAATCTTGTTCAATTTTTACAAAAATTGGCTCAGATGATCTTTGGACCGAGCCACACAGAAGTGACTGAACAGATTTTTTATTTTTGCTACCATTCCTGATATACTTTTCTCCAAATTTGACCTGTATTTGTTGTCTTATGGTAGTTAGCTTAGCATGCTAATTGGTTAGCATGCTAACCTGATGCCATTCTTTCTAATGTGGCTCTTCAGCTATCAGGTTAACCATAAACTACATTAGCATTAAGCTAACTTATCTTGCTAACTTAACTAATCTGGTTAACATGCCTTTGTGTGCTCATTCTTACACTTAAGCCTCTCCTCGGCAGCTTGGTAAGCCAGCGTCATCTGAGTGGCGCAAGCTGCTAAACCACATGCCGCAAACCCTGAACCATTCCGGTTGTGGGTTTGAATCCTGTGTGGCACATTCCCAGACCGCAAGAGGTATTGTGGCCTTAAGTGGTGGAAAAGTAGCTCCTGTTCCAGACATGTTGTCTATATGTGAACGAACTTGATAAATACAACATGCAGCGAATTTATACAAAAATTATTCATTTTGAATTGCTTCTCACTTCAACTATTGGACCTTCTTCATCTTACCAAAAACACAACTTCCCAGTGGCGCAATGATATGAGTGACAGGTATCTGACCCAGAGATAATGGGTTCGAGCCCCGCATGGGATGATTTAAAAAAAATGTGTGTAATGTTGTGTCATGTCGATTCCTTTATTATTCAACGTTGCACTAATCTTTCTTCCTCTTGGATTAATGTATGTCTTGTTCATATGTTCATTCTCATCTGAACTTCTGTTCATTTTGAGTTCATTTTCACCTGTACTTCTAAACCAGCTCTTTTTTCTTCAATTTCTGCTGTTTTTACTATTCTTGCTCTTGCTGCTGCTTCATGGGCTTGGCCCCGTATCACTGCTTGCAGCTATATTTCCACTTGTTCCTTAACATGTAACCAAGAATACTAACACACACAGACACAGTTTCTTCAAGATTGGATTTGGTGAGGAGGAGAGTCTTCTCAAAACATTAATATAACATGTTATTTCTCTCAAGGAGAGGATACTTTAAATCTAACTGTAAAGTAAAGAATTTAACTAAGAAATGGTCTCTCAACTATAGGTTTCAATGACTCCTGAGACCATTGCTATCAGGGTAGCCTAGAAAAGCAGATGGATGTAGTGACACCTGTTAAAGAAGTCCATATTTCATCTCTGGAAGCCAGGCTAAATGAGCAAGCACTGTTACTGCATTCCTGGCATGGGCCAGACCCTTACGTTACACCTCAGATATCAAATACAGACATTTAAAGAATGCATGAAATAACATTTTCAATAATCACACTGATAATTTCTATAACAAAGTAAAATCTCATAAGCCTAGAGAAGTCATTCAACTCATTTGATATTTAGAAGAAAAACTATTGATTAATACCTTGATTATAATCACTCATTAGATATACATTGAAGCAGCAGTGTGTTCCAGAATCCACTTCTTCAGGACTTCATAACAAAAACTTAACTTGAATAATTACAATAAGGGTGTTGCTTATTTATAACGTTGAAAATATGATTAACCTAAAATATCTGCTTTTTTTAATCAATGAAAGAATTGTGTTGTACAAGGAACAGCAGTTCTAATACATACTTTTACCTAATACATTTATCAAAGTTAATTGAGTAGAGTGATCACTGGGAACATACTATAACCATTGGAACATGAAAAAAGGAGAAATTACAATAACTTTTTAATAATAATATGTTTGTACTATACTTACAGTAAGGTAGGTATTGGCAGTATTTAACATGTAGTAAGTCAGTCTGATCACTATGAAAGTACTACAACCTTTGGAATATATAAAAAATATTATAGGTGAATTACTGTAATTTTTTTAAATTAATATTTGTATACTGAACGTACAGTAAGGGAGGTATTGTCAAAATTCCACCTGTAGTAAGTCAGTGTGGTCACTAGGAAAGCACTACAGCCTTTGGAACAGGAAAAAATACTTTAGGGGAATTACTGTAATTTATTCTTAAACTTATTTGTTTATAAAGGAGGTATTGTCAAAATTCCACCTGTAGTAAGTCAGTCTGATCACTAGGAAAGCACTACAGCCTTTGGAACATGAAAAAATACTATAGGTGAATTACTGTAATTTTTTCTTAAACTTATTTGTTTATTGTACGTACAGTAAGAGAGGTATTGTCAAAATTCCACCTGTAGTAAGTCAGTGTGGTCACTAGGAAAGCACCACAGCCTTTGGAACACGGAAAAATACTTTAGGTGAATTACTGTAATTTTTTCTTAAACTTATTTGTTTATTGTACGTACAGTAAATGAGGTATTGTCAAAATTCCACCTGTAGTAAGTCAGTGTGGTCACTAGGAAAGCACTAGCCTACTTCCTTTGGAACAGGGAAAAATACTTTAGGTGAATTACTGTAATTTTTTCTTAAACTTATTTGTTTATTGAACGTACAGTAAGGGAGGTATTGTCAAAATTCCACCTGTAGTAAGTCAGTGTGGTCACTAGGAAAGCACTACAGCCTTTGGAACATGAAAAAATACTTTAAGGGAATTACTGTAATTTTTTCTTAAACATATTTGATTATTGTACGTACAGTAAGGGAGGTATTGTCAAAATTCCACCTGTAGTAAGTCAGTGTGGTCACTAGGAAAGCACTACAGCCTTTGGAACAGGAAAAAATACTTTAGGGGAATTACTGTAATTTATTCTTAAACTTATTTGTTTATAAAGGAGGTATTGTCAAAATTCCACCTGTAGTAAGTCAGTCTGATCACTAGGAAAGCACTACAGCCTTTGGAACATGAAAAAATACTATAGGTGAATTACTGTAATTTTTTCTTAAACTTATTTGTTTATTGTACGTACAGTAAGAGAGGTATTGTCAAAATTCCACCTGTAGTAAGTCAGTGTGGTCACTAGGAAAGCACCACAGCCTTTGGAACACGGAAAAATACTTTAGGTGAATTACTGTAATTTTTTCTTAAACTTATTTGTTTATTGTACGTACAGTAAATGAGGTATTGTCAAAATTCCACCTGTAGTAAGTCAGTGTGGTCACTAGGAAAGCACTAGCCTACTTCCTTTGGAACAGGGAAAAATACTTTAGGTGAATTACTGTAATTTTTTCTTAAACTTATTTGTTTATTGAACGTACAGTAAGGGAGGTATTGTCAAAATTCCACCTGTAGTAAGTCAGTGTGGTCACTAGGAAAGCACTACAGCCTTTGGAACATGAAAAAATACTTTAAGGGAATTACTGTAATTTTTTCTTAAACATATTTGATTATTGTACGTACAGTAAGGGAGGTATTGTCAAAATTCCACCTGTAGTAAGTCAGTGTGGTCACTAGGAAAGCACTACAGCCTTTGGAACAGGAAAAAATACTTTAGGTGAATTGCTGTAATTTTTTTTAATTAATATTTGTATACTGAACGTACAGTAAGGGAGGTATTGTCAAAATTTCACATGTAGTAAGTCAGTCTGGTCAGTAGGACCATACTACAACCTTTGGAACATGAAAAAAATCCCTTTGGTGAATTACTGTAACTTTTACATAAAACATTTGCGTACTGTGTACAGTAGCCTACACAAAAGCAGTCTACAAGTCAACAAGTACACTAAAGCAATATGCAGCAAATATCAAACCTGAAACAATTTCTACCCTGGTTGGCAACTTTATTTATTTATTTTTTTACTTGACTATGTTCATGGTGCTGTCCACGTATGTGGTCCTGAAGGTCCTACCTACATGATCAAGTGCCTAACTTGGGTAAAGTTGATTTTATATTCGCATATTCGCGGAGTTCCGCGTTCAATATCTCGTGAGCTGAATATTGTTACTACACAAATCATTGTTTTAATATTTAAATCTTCCTCAAAACGAGCTTTCCTTCGGGTTTGCACTTTGCAGATGGTCCCTTCTTAGCAGCCTGCGCATAGAGATCAATGTATTTTGTCCAGTGCGAAGGAAAGATCGTTTTGAGGAAAATTATGTTGTAGCTTCTGGTGTTTAATCTGTAGTTATATGTGATAGGTGTTTTGTGTAGCAACAACGTTTAGTTCACGAGTTATTGAACGCGGAAGTCCGCGAATGTGCGAATATGCGAATATAAAACCAACTTTACCTAAGTATGTCGAGCTCCATTGGCCAGCAGCGCGGACGAGCCATCTAGCCTTTATGATATCTATGGATGAGAGACTCATATTCATAAAACGGAATACAAAAATGGAGCAAGCAGTAAGTACTTTTGATGATTATCAGGGCCAGTAGGCTATGGAAAAGCTGATAAAGACACAAAAGCTGTGTTAACATTTAAGTCTTCACAGTTAGATTTGCACATGTAAGCAGCATTCTCTACGGTGAATGAGATTATAATGTTATTCCCTGATGCTGAGATAAAACGTTAAATCTGAGGTATCTAGTAGACATATTTCTCTCGGTTGTTTAGTTTTCTTAACTTTATATTGCAGTGTGCTGCAGAACTGGGGATTCCCTCAATATGTCATTCTCCAGGATTCCCCTTCATGATGGTTAATTGACTAATACAGTAATAAAAAAGACCAAACTTCCAACTTATTTGGGATGTAGGCTATACCCAAGTTATCTCTGCAATTCTCCATCTGTGATCCTTGAAGAGTCTTTGGCCACTCAAACTTTCCTCCTCACCGTCCATTAATACAATAGACACACGTCCACTTCCTGGCAGATTTGTAATATCTTTAGTTGATTATAACTTCTTAATTATTGCCCTGATGGTCAAAATGGGGATTTTCAATTCTTTAGCTATTTTCTTACATCCACTTTCTATTTTGTGATGCTCAACAATCTTCTTATGCACATCAGAACTATATTCTTTGGTTTTACTCGTGACGGATGATTCAGGGAATTTGGCCTGTGTGTTTCCTTATTTTTAAATTCCTGTGAAACAAGAAGTCATAGCTGGACAATTTCATGTTCCTAGTCACCCTGGTGTGATAAATAAAGGTAAATATTAATGGGAATAGAGATATTTACTCGTAAAAAATTCTAGGGGTGCCAATAATTGTGGCCGACGTGTTTTGGAGAAAAGCATTTATTTCATAATGTGATCCCCCCCCCCACACACACACTTTCAAATCTTTTACTTCAATGAAAGGTTAGATTTTTGCGAATTTTTTGAATGAAAGATCAAATGGATAAACCATGCAGAATTATTTTTTACAGCCTTTTTTGATCTTATTTACCAGGAGTGCCATTAATTCTGACCACCACTGTACCTCAGAATCAGGAAAGTCTTTTGAGGGTGAGTAAACAATAATTTCCATAGTTTTAGATTTGTTTTTAGTGAACTAACCCGATGAAAACCGGTAGTTTGATGGTTTTAAGGGTTTTGCCACTTTTCTCACTGCACAACCAACACTCTAAAAAGAGATGTGTTAAAAAACAACACACAAGATGTGTTGATGGCATTTTGACACATGTTGTGTAGATTTTTAACACACCATGTGTGTTAAAATGTAACACTGGAAACACTCTAAAAAGAGATGTGTTAAAAAACAACACACAAGATGTGTTGATAGCATTTTGACATGTGTGTTAAAATGTAACTCTGGATAGAATAGCACTGGGTGGAGGGCAGTTTTTATGAAAAAAAATTATAGGTATATTTTATTTGGTATCCCATAAAATGCTCTAAAATAAATAAAGCAATATATTCAAATAAATAAATTAAATCTTAATTCATGAAAACTTAAAGATTAACGGTTGTTTTTTTGCAGCCAATCACACCATGCCTCTTTTTCAATGTCTTTTTCAAATGCTGCTTTCACTTGTTATTAATAACCAGATTGACTTTATTTCTGTCAGACTCTACAGAAGCTCTTATTGAGAATTAACAGGTTTTGGTGTTGACGATTCATTGAATGTTTCATTTAAAGTCACCAGAATCGTGATTAGTGTCAGCTTTATTTGGGCTCTTTACCCTAGACTATTTAACATTAGTTTTCTCTGATTGCTGTAAATGTGTATTTAATTTAACACATTTGAAACAGCAAAAATAAACACGAGAAAAATATGCTCCGATGATAATATTATCATCATGAACATGTAAAATTGTTCAGCTGAAGCTCAGAAAGAGTTTTATATTTGAAAGAAGAGTGTAATACATAATAGATTAGCATAATGCGATTATCTTAAAATTAATTAATAAATACACAGTTCGTACTGAATTTTACAGTGTAAGGTATCAAACAGACATCAAGAATCAGCGTATGAATCTCAACAATGGTGACAAACAAAATGCTTCATGCAGCAATGCATGCTGGGTGCCACAATAGTGCAAATCTCATCCATGACTCCCAGCATGCATTGCGGCATGAAGCTTTTCATTTGTTACCATTGTTGAGATTCATACGCTGATTCTTGAGGTCTGTGTTTGACTAGTTTCTGCTGCAGATTAAAATTTTCAGAAAACATTTATTTTATTATTCTGCACTACTGGATAGCATGATGTCGTGTCACAGGATAATTATAACTAACAGCACATAAATAAATTAAATGCACACCATCCATTTACTCATAAACCTGATCAGATCTGCACTTGTTGATTATGACATCATCAAGAAACATCTGATCATATTTTCACTCGCCATAACAAATGTATTTGATTAAAATACAGTTAAAGCAGCCAGAGAAACACTAAAAGAAGAGTAAAGGGTCAAGAGCTCAAATAAAGGAGCCATTAATCACGATTCTGGTGACTTCAAATAAAACATTCAGTGAAACATCAACATCTAAACCTCTGTTAATTCTCAATAAGAGCTTGTCTATGTAGATTCATGATGTCTAAAACATCCAAATGTCCAAACAAACTCTTTATTAAACGTCACTGGACTCCATAAACACAAGTTAACAATACGTTTCAGTGTTCGTCCAAACACTCAGTTGTAAAAACACAGGAAGTAACTCTGGCAAATACACACCGACTACAGTCACATGTGACACATATCTGACACAAGTTGTGTAACTATAACACATTAGTGTGTAAAAGGTTTCAACACACTTCTGTGTAAGAGGAATAACACATTAGTTGTGTTAAAGGTAACACAAAATGTGTAGTCCTTATAAACACAGAGATGTGTTAAGAATCGACACAGGTTGTGTGTTAAATTTGACACAACATGTGTTGTCCCTGAGCACACTCACTACATGTGTTAAAATCTACACAACATGTGTTAAAATCTACACAACATGTGTTGTCCCTGAGCACACACACCACATGTGTTAAAACTGACACAACATGTGTCATTTTTAACATCTCTTTCTACAGGTTGTGTTGTTTTCAACTCCTCATTTTGAGCGCCGACACTCACCATCACTGTGAATGGTATGCAGTGTTTGCTATGTTCTCAAACAAACAGGCCAGTGGAAATACAAGTTATTTATATACATATATTTTGTCAGTTGCTACATTTTAATAAAATTCAAAGTGCAAACTCGGTTAACCTTTATGTCTTCATGAACTTTTGTCAAAAGCAGCATTATCAATTAGGGGTTGAAGCGTGAATAACTGAATAATGTCCAGTACAGTGAGTCTGTCCAGTCATTGAGCTTGAAATATTGTGTTGTACTTTGTGTGCACATGCATTCTGTACTCGACTATTGATTAAACGGTTAATATTGTTGCATCTGGCCCTTTCGCTTTATTTTTTAAAATGACACAATTTGTGTGTTAAAATGACTTACACATTTATTGTGTTAAATTTGACACAACATGTGTTGTCCCTGAGCACACTCACCACATGTGTTAAAACTGACACAACATGTGTCATTTTTAACACATCTCTTTTTAGAGTGAAAGATATCAACTTAAACCAGCTGAAACCAGTCAAGATGGTTTTCAGTAGTTGAGAATTATCTAAAAAGTTTAATGGCTTTAATGTTGATAGATCACTTCTGAAAGATTTTTATTCATCCTTTGTTGAGTCAATTTTAACCTTTGCTATGATCTGTTGGTTTGGCAATTTGAGTGTAACTAACAGAAACAGTAAGCATATGTCGGAAAATAATTGGCACTGATCTCAACAGCATTCAGCATGTACGAGGCCAGAGCTACACAGAGGGCAATGGCCATTTTGGCTAACATCACTCACCCACTACATTCTGAGTTTTGCCTCCTACCATCAGGAAGGAGGTATACCTACCGAAAACTTGCCAGGTCCAACAGATATTTGAGATCATTTGTACCGTTAGCTGTTGGGTTTTTCAACAAACTATAGGTACATGTGTATTTATGTTTTTATCTATTTATTTCTCATGGTTGTATGTGCTTCTGTGTGAATGTATGTGTATGTGTTGGCTACTTGTTGTGAACCAAATTGCCCCTTGGGGACATTAAAGATATTTCAATTCAATAAATGATTATCTAGATTCATTGTGACCACTGGTAAAGCATCTACTCTAATACTTTTATTTGCAATTCAAATATTTGCGATAAGAATAAATCACAGATCTTGAGGATCAAGTCAGAGAATGTGAAAGTAATTGTGTTGCTCATTGTGACTTTAGCACAAACTCAGTGCAGAAGTGGAACTGATGGTTGAGGTGAATGTGTGGAGGAGGCGGAGCATTACTGACACTGACAGTCAATGACAGAAAACACACTTTTACAGCAAGGGTGACTGAACTTCATCTCTTCATTTGTCTTCCATCACAAGATGCATCTCCACGTGTCCATTGCTCTTCTCTTCAGTATTCTCAATGAAGGTACAGAAAACATAAAGAGTTAAATATATGAATATTTAAGATATTTGGGATGTCAATAGGTCATTGAATGTTTATTTCTATTTTAATTTCAGGATTCTCTCTGGATTATAATATTTTTGATTATAATTATAATTATAATCTCTCTGATTATAATGATTATGAGCAAGATTTGACATTTAACAGAAAAATGAGATGTTACGATGAAGAGAGCAGGTATGCGAGTTCAAGAAGAGTAGAATATATAGGTAAGTCAAGGGTGCACATTTACTTTTGTTGACCTTGAAAATACTTCTTAAATGATTGGAAAATCTTATTTTAAATAGTTTTAGAAGGTTATGTGTTATAACGCTATGTGTTATGTCAAACAACATTTTTACAAAGTATTTCCAATTAGTTACCAATTTTAGAGGTATACTGATAAAAACATTTGGAGTCACAATTTATGTGCAAAAATGTATATATATGTATGTGTGTGTGTATTTTATCCTGAAAAAAATAATTCATTGGATTTACTCAATTGAATAGTGGACATTGGTTGCACACAAATTGTTTGCTTTGATAGCCACTAACACAATAGTGTTCCACCAACACAGATTATTCATGTTAAAACAACACAAACAATTCACGTTCAAACAACAGACTATTCACTTTCAAACAAATTAGATGAACACAGACTATTCATGTTCAATTAACAAAGTAAATTTTACTAAATATAAATTAATAAATCTTTCCGGTGCATGAACCAATCTTAAATGTTAAGTGTACACACTCTTTCAACCATAGCATTTATTATTAGTGTTAGCTGAATCAGTCCACAACCTAACCAAATGCTCCACTCTTCTCCACAATGGTAACCCTCTGTAATTTAAATGGTTCTAAAAATTTGAATGTAATTGAACATTAAACACAATTACACTCTATCAAGTCTTTCCCTTTTCTAATTTTCTCAAAAACACATAAAATAACACTTAATTTCAACATTTATTCTCTCTTAATTCAGCCATATGCAAAGCATGCTGGGAACTAACAAGCACCGCCCAGTTTCAGTTAATGCAACACAAATCATTCATGTAATCCAACACAAATGGATTAAGTAAACTTACATTTTACCTATATTTAAGCAGATTGAACACAATCAAATTAAGTATGAACAAAATGTAAAGCAATTGTGTTGCTTAAGCTCATTTTAATCAAGTAATTTGAACAAGCAGCAAAAATCATTTTTTTCAGTGTAGTGTAAAATGTTAGTGCAAAATCAGTTTTTGTGTGTGTTTTTAGTAATTGTTGGTTTGGTGTGTTTGAGTGCTCATTGTTACAATTACACAGCAAAAGTTCAGTGACGGACGGACAGTTCTCTCTTCTCGCAGTGGATCTGACGCCTATGAGATCAAAGATGGATATCGCGGGATTCACAGGATTCATTCATTGCTCGTGCACATTGTTGCTAATAAACTGGATGTAATTTAAGTTCTGTTGGTTTTATATGAAAATAATTATAATGAACAAGACACCCATTTAATTACATACCAAAGACGTGTTTATCAATCATTTTTACTTTAATTATATATATTTTTACAAATATGACTATATGATGTTATAAAAAACAATCAAATAACCCATAGATCACACTGTCCGAGAGTTTGGGAATATTAACACATAATTTATACACATAAAAACATGAGATGAGAGTTTTAAAATCAAACAGTTTAAAGAGAGTAACACATCACGGTTGTTTAAACCAATGAGCATTAAGCTGTGTCGTCAGCAAGTTGTTTCCCATCATGCTTTTGATCAGCGCAGTCGATGGAGAGCAACTGCGCTCGACTTCAGAATTCGACACGTGCGCCTTGCGCTCGCGAGAGTTTTTTGACATACGTCAGCATGACATCAGAGCAAGGCGGACCGCACTCGGACACATTTCTAACCGGCATGCATCTCGCGCTGATCACCGGTGATCAGTTCTGTGCAGATTTTGCTCATCTCAAACAAGCCTATTGAGGTCAAGCGCTATACTTGCAGAGTCTGAAACATGCTAGATTGAATGTATGTTTAGTCCAGTATTGACTGAGTTCAGAGGCTGTCATATGTGGATCAACTTACTTTGTTGTGTATTTTCAACAGTTTCAATATGAAAAATAACTTTTATATTGATTCAATGGATTAATTGCATTTTGAAAAAAAAAAAGGTGTCATGATAATTGTGGTTTTCATCTTGCCACTTTCTTGATAAAGAAAACACATTTTTACTTAAATTAATCAGAACGGATTTATCACGTTCTGGAACCAAACTCTAATATTCAGAAGTAAACAGTGTAGCTGACAGAGTGTTTATGTCAGAATGTTTATTTTTAAACCACAACCTTCTTGGGGCTTCTTTTACTGATATATTTAACGAAATATTTTGCATTTCACATCCAAACAACGTCAAACTTGGCACTGCACTTAGCCTACTCGTGCCCATAGCGAGACACCTGTCGAGTTTGACTAGTGGTTCGAGAGATATGCGAATAACAGACATACAGACACACACACACACAGTATTCAGGATATAAACTATAGAACTTGGATTTGTAAAAGTCTTCTGAAAAATGTCTCTTTTTGGGTTTTTTAATGAATGTAGTTCATTACAAAAACAATAAACTTTAAATAAAGTTGGTATCACATTTGTGTAATAACTTCATTCTTTTGTTTCCTGTTTTGTATTTAGCTGGTGTAAAGCATGAAACTATTAAAGAAGAGTGTGTTAGAGCAAGTGAATGTAACAGCTGGTCTATTACTGCAACACCCATCAGAATTGAACATTCAGTCCACACTCTAAAAAGAGATGTGTTAAAAATGACACATGTTGTGTCAGTTTTAACACATGTGGTGAGTGTGCTCAGGGACAACACATGTTGTGTCAAATTTAACACAATAAATGTGTAAGTCATTTTAACACACAAATTGTGTCATTTTAAAAAATAAAGCGAAAGGGCCAGATGCAACAATATTAACCGTTTAATCAATAGTCGAGTACAGAATGCATGTGCACACAAAGTACAACACAATATTTCAAGCTCAATGACTGGACAGACTCACTGTACTGGACATTATTCAGTTATTCACGCTTCAACCCCTAATTGATAATGCTGCTTTTGACAAAAGTTCATGAAGACATAAAGGTTAACCGAGTTTGCACTTTGAATTTTATTAAAATGTAGCAACTGACAAAATATATGTATATAAATAACTTGTATTTCCACTGGCCTGTTTGTTTGAGAACATAGCAAACACTGCATACCATTCACAGTGATGGTGAGTGTCGGCGCTCAAAATGAGGAGTTGAAAACAACACAACCTGTAGAAAGAGATGTTAAAAATGACACATGTTGTGTCAGTTTTAACACATGTGGTGTGTGTGCTCAGGGACAACACATGTTGTGTAGATTTTAACACATGTTGTGTAGATTTTAACACATGTTGTGTAGATTTTAACACATGTAGTGAGTGTGCTCAGGGACAACACATGTTGTGTCAAATTTAACACACAACCTGTGTCGATTCTTAACACATCTCTGTGTTTATAAGGACTACACATTTTGTGTTACCTTTAACACAACTAATGTGTTATTCCTCTTACACAGAAGTGTGTTGAAACCTTTTACACACTAATGTGTTATAGTTACACAACTTGTGTCAGATATGTGTCACATGTGACTGTAGTCGGTGTGTATTTGCCAGAGTTACTTCCTGTGTTTTTACAACTGAGTGTTTGGACGAAAACTGAAACGTATTGTTAACTTGTGTTTATGGAGTCCAGTGACTTTTAATAAAGAGTTTGTTTGGACATTTGGATGTTTTAGACATCATGAATCTACATAGACAAGCTCTTATTGAGAATTAACAGAGGTTTAGATGTTGATGTTTCACTGAATGTTTTATTTGAAGTCACCAGAATCGTGATTAATGGCTCCTTTATTTGAGCTCTTGACCCTTTACTCTTCTTTTAGTGTTTCTCTGGCTGCTTTAACTGTATTTTAATAAAATACATTTGTTATGGCGAGTGAAAATATGATCAGATGTTTCTTGATGATGTCATAATCAACAAGTGCAGATCTGATCAGGTTTATGAGTAAATGGATGGTGCACATTTATTTTATTTATGTGCTGTTAGTTATAATGATCTTGTGACACGACATCATGCTATCCAGCAGTGCAGAATAATAAAATAAATGTTTTCTGAAAATTTTAATCTGCAGCAGAAACTAGTCAAACACAGACCTCAAGAATCAGCGTATGAATCTCAACAATGGTGACAAACAAAATGCTTCATGCCGCAATGCATGCTGGGCGTCATGGATGAGATTTGCACTATTGTGGCACCCAGCATGCATTGCTGCATGAAGCATTTTGTTTGTCACCATTGTTGAGATTCATACGCTGATTCTTGATGTCTGTTTGATACCTTACACTGTAAAATTCAGTACGAACTGTGTATTTATTAATTAATTTTAAGATAATCGCATTATGCTAATCTATTATGTATTACACACTGTTAGACTTTTCAAGGGTTTTTTACGGTAACTTACTGGCAACACTGTTGCCAGTAAGTTACTGTAATTAAGAGTTACAGTACCAAACCGTATTTCAGTTTTGTGTAAATACAGTGCATTACTGTAAAAACTAAGCTAATCAGTACACTACTGTAATTATTTTTATTTGTACTAAATATAAATTAGATTTGATAATTTTGATATATGATTAATTTTATTTTTATCCTACATCCTATCCAAGTACTACTTTCATACAAACCAATTAGACAAAGTTATCACAAAATACCATTTTTTTATTTAAAACATTTCGTATATATCACAAAATAAACATGCCAATGCTGGAAATGATGTGTGAAATTTTTACACATTAATGGGTGAGTTTAGAGACAACATTTTTTTGTGTTAATTTTAACTCATTCATTGTGTTAATGATTTTAACAAAGTAAATATGTCAGAGAGGTTAGCACAAAGATGTGTAAACGTGTTAAATTAACACATTATGTGCTGTCCTTCACTGCAAACATTGTTAAAAACATACATAAAACCATAAACAAAACATTAGCATTTGACTAAATTAATGTAGAGTCATTGGTTGTTTAGCTTATACAAGTATTATAATGAAATATCAACCATTACATTCATAAAACTGCAGAATATAAATAAATTTTTAAGCATTCAAAAAGGAAATGTCCAAAACAGGACAAAACACAGTTCTTTTCACAATACAAGACACATAACCCCACCTTAAAAATAATTTCACTTATTTCCAAAAATGTGTTGGATTCATGTACACTGGTGGCCAAAAGAAGTATTTAAGTGTCTTAATGTTTTTGAAAGAAGTCTCTTTGATGCTCAAGAAACATTTCTTATTATTATCAATGTCTGACTGTCTACTCCATCTTTTCTACAGCATAGGAGTAAAAATCATCATCAAAATAATCTTTAAAAAGCCAACACAATGTTTTTGTCCACCTTTGTGAATAAATGAACTTCTCCAAAGATTGGTTCCTGTTCAGAACTTGATTGACAACATCAGAATGTTTCCTGGTCTGCATGCGTGTCCACAAACACAAATGTACTCAGTCCTTCAGAGGAGATCCCGGTTCCAAAACTATATGAGAGAGAGAGAGAGAGAGAGAGAGAGAGAGATAGAGAGAGAGAGAGAGAGAATATTAGTGTCACATTATTTTTAACCTCCTTTTTTGTTAATTTTTATTATTATTTTCACAAAAACTTAAGAATATTTATTTGTAAACAGCTTTTGTCAATAAATAGCATACAAAAGAACTAAATTAAATTATGCCAGATTAAATTTTAATACTTACAAATCCTAAATTCTGTCCAAAAATGCTGAGATCCATAGAAAAAACGACTGAAACCGATGATTTTAGCCCATTTTAGCTTGTCTGCAGTGAAGGAGTACCTGTTTGAGACAAATACACAGTAAGATACATGCAAGAAATCACTGTGTGATGATCGTTCTCCTTACTACAGTATAACCCACCTGTGCGCTGATATTAGGACCTTCCTAGTCAGGTGGGACTGCAATGGTAGAGTCTTCTGCCTAATAAAATATCAAAATAATGCAAAAATATAAACTTAAGTTGTTTAGAATGCTAGATTTGGTATGAATGAATTAGTGAGAGTTTTACTGCAGTGCTTACCTGGATACATTTAATCTGGTGAGACTGAACAAAGACAATGGTCCATCTTCTGATTGGTTCATTTGCTGTGTAATAAAGTTAGACATAATGCAAAGGTCACTTATTTGATATAAAGTTTATAGAGATTTTATAAGATATTAGTCTAGTAGCCAGCCCATAGAGCCCCATTGTGAACCCGGAAATGTTGAGTACACCAAAGTTTTATTGCAGAAATGTGAAGTATGGGTCCCCAGCATACATAAACTGCCGGATGCTAATTTACATATGTTGAGCAATTTGCATAATTAGCATAATTAGCATTATTAGCTTAATCGTCCATTTTGACCACATAATTTGCACTGTATGGGCAATTTCTACAATGTGTGAGTGGTTTTAGAGGTTTTAGAGGATGCTGATTTCATTTCTGGCACTTTCAGACTTCAAAATGGTAATTCTATAACAAATTTGGATAAATTTAGACATTTTTTATTAATTTCGGCCAAAATTTTTGGTTATTTTCATGGTAACCACAATTATCTCACATTTCAGAATCACAAGAGCTCTTGCTCTTTGATGTGAATGTTGCTAACCTAAATTTGTTTACATTTCTTGAGGTCCAGTTATGTTTTTATGCAAATAAGCTGTTGCAGCTGGTGTAGTTGTAATAAGTATGTTGTAAAGCAAGGGAGCATAGTCTAGTTTCAAATTCACGTCGAAATTCACCTTGCAAATATTTTTTTCTTATATCACCTTAATATTCGTAAAAGTCAGTCAGGGGATTTAATGTTGACATTTTAATGTTGATATTACTTATGTTTTCACATTAAGATAAAAGGTGGACAGAGTTATAGTGACAGTATTGTTCAATACATTGTAAATTTCTATTCAGATCCATTTTGTGGGTGAATCTGGTGTTCTAAAATTAGTTACCATTATTTAAAAATTTCGGATTCTTCTTTTTTATAAATTCAGACTTCTTGTGGTTTGATAAGGAAAGGATTAAAAACAGTGATATTCAGTGTTATTGCTGCTTTCTCAAGTTGTTGTGGAGGATTATTTAACCATTCAACTCTAGGGTTAAGTACTTTCAAAACAAAGAGAGATGGTTTGATCAGGTCGAAATGTCGGGAAAGAAGTGTCTGTTTGCTCCATGCAGTGGAAAAGTTGGCAACTTTAAAATATCTGGGTCCAAAGGAATCGCTACTATGCTAATTAAGAGCTCGGAGACACAGCCATACATGAGACTTTGTCAAACATTATTGCTTCTGATGGTGCTTCATCAGCTTCTGTGCTATATCACAAATCTTGCTACAGCTCATATACTACTAGCTCTAGAAACGTGAGCAAACGCAAGTCAGACTCATGTCAGAGTCAGCCAGGAAAGCAAATCATTCATTCTCAGCTCTCTGCCTTTGAGTATTCAAAACAGTGTTTGTTCTGTGGTCTTATTTGTGAAGAAAAAGACTCTAAAAATCCTAACAGGTGGAATCCAGTTAAAAAATGTCAGACTTTAGATAGGCCAGGCCTTCCACCTTGAAAGATGTGATTTTGTCTAAATGTGATGAACGGCTAGCCTAGAACTCTAGATGCACCCTAGCGGCAGCAAAATTTATTTTGCAGCCAGTGTAGTCTAGCAACTCTCCATTGACTTTCGAGCTGGAAAAACCAAACTCTAGTCAGGCCAATCAAATCATGTATAGAGTCGGTGGGCGGGCTTAACAATGACGGCAGAGTTGTGATGGTTCTGCGTGAATTCCCTGCTACTTGGAAAACAAAGAATGGCGGCTGCTGCTGGCGAACAGCGGTCTTTCCAATCGGCTTTGGCCGCGACTCTGGAGGACTTGGAGTTAAGCTTTTCTTTGAGAAAAGAACAAAGTACGACACTTAAGTCATTCTTAAAAAAGGAAGATGTGTTTGTAGTTTTGCCGACCAGATACGGCAAAAGTTTAATCTATCAACTAGCTCCGCTGGTGGGCAAACACTCTGGTTGGTTGGTTGTATCCTATTGCGTGAAGAGGGAATTTGAAAGACAACCATTTATCCCGCCCCTCGGATTGAGCCGTGCCAATGGTGAGTTGCCAGACCTAACATCTTGATGTAGGTCTGGCTTTCCAGGCTAATGAACGGCAGGATGATTGGGCAGAAGTTGTGAAGCTACGGGTGAATGGCATCATGGACCTACCTGCAGCTGATGCTCAGTATCACTCCAAGTGTTACAATGCTTTCAGGAAGGTACCTATTGACTCTAATGCAACTGCTAGTAAACCAATTGACAGCTGCCTAGCTTCGGTCACAGACCACATGAGTGCAAACAAGTCAGTGACTTGGACTGTCTCCAAATTACATGATGTTTTTGTAGCTAATTCTGGGAGTTTGTGCCGGAAACAAATGCTAGCACACCTGTGTGATTATTATGGTGATGCTGTTATTGTACTGAGAGTTGAAGGATGTCAGACGATTGTTGGCTTTAGGCCGTACATTGCTAAATAACTCAAATTAGTAGGACAAACTGGCCTCTTCAATGATGACGATGATGATGTCGACAAGTTTGTCAGAAAAGTGCGGGGAGAGGTCCAGAATATTCCATTGCCTCGTGAATACGACTTTGGCAGCTTTAGGCATGAAAGGGTCATTCAATATACAAGTCCAACTCTCCTAAGACTTGTCTCCAGTCTTGTGTCCAGGGTAGAAACGGTGACCAAACCAGCACTCACACTTGCTCAATGCATCCAGCAGCACATCCGTAAAAGCTGGAATCACACAACTTTGGGGCTAGCTGTAAAACTTCATCATAAGGTAGTTCAGAACTGTTTCAGTACCTAAATGAGCATGGTCTTGTTGTAACATATGATGAGGTCCTCCGGGTTCCGGAAATCAGCTGCCAAATACGCCTCAGATGATGCAGATACACTGAAATAAATGATTCGTTGAATTTAATCCATTTTTTTATCGTAAGTGGTTGCATTCAATTTATTTTACCTACATTTAAACAAATGCGTTAAGTTGAACTAAAATTGATTAAGTTCAATTAATCATTTTTTTCAGTGTAAGTACCTGTGGGTATGGACTGAAGAGGTGCATTGGCCCTATTCACAGTTGGGGTGATAACTTTGATCTTGTAGTCTTCACACCCAATGGTTGCCACACAAGACATGCCATGGCCACTCAGTTTGCGCAAAATCCTGCAGGGATCCTGTTCCCTGGAGTGGCGACTCCAGACGGTGGGTTTACGTCACTAAAAGTTCCCCGTCTGACAAAGCTCCAAGCTGAGAAATTCTGTCCGGTAGCTAACAGCAGTCTTGCCATTGAACATTATACAGGCCCTAAGAAGCTGACTCCACCCGCTCTGAAAGAAGTGCCAAGAACAGCTACTGTCCAAGAGAGCATCCAAGAGAGGGTTTCTAGAGCACAGAGGAGGCATGATGCTTCCATTCTACTCCTCTTCCCCTGGACTGGTAGGCCTACGATGTTGTGCAAGATCGTCACAGTGATGAAGGTGTCTAAAATGAAGAATATAAGTGTCTTTTGACCATTGCTCGACTCACCAGGACAGACGAGGATAGTGAAGATGATGAGGCTGCCTTTTGTTAATTACTTGTGAGGCATAGCAGTTTGCCTGAAGGTGGTAGCCAGTGTGTGCTTTGTGTGGTGCGGAGGTGAGGCCCTTTTGGTTAGCTTTTGGTGTGGCGGGCTCACCTGGGTTGGCCAGACTCAGTTTTAACTCTTGCATCTGGTGGAGTTTTAACTGGGTCCCCGTTGGATCTTGCGACTTGCGGACCAACCTGGACAGCCCTTCTGCCATTCGGGAGTTGCCCTAGCGACTTGCGTGGCCTGTCTTGAATGGCATGTATACAGTGAATATTTGTACATAGTTTGTTGATCACACATGGTGATGGGTTTAGGTGATGTCATCTCATTGGGTGTCTTAAAGAGCTACCCCATTAATATGTATCGTACAGTTGCAAGATCCAAGTTATGTCAAATACCCGCATTGGTTTTCCCTCCAGAAATGCATAACATTCAGCCTAACAAATATTCATCGTTTATCCAAAAAGCAATTTTGAATCTTCAAAAGTGTCAGGAGGGGATTCAGCCTCACCACACCCTAAACAATGCATTATTATTCACAAGAGCACTCAAGATTCTGAAATGTAAGTTATTTTGTATACCATAAAAATAACCTAAAATTATAACTGAAAGTAATCAGAATTTGCCTAAATAAATCAAAATATGTAATAAAATTAGCTCTTTGAAATCTGAAAATGCCAAAAATGAAATCAGCATCCTCTAAAACCTCTAAAACCACTCACATATTGTAGAAATTGGCCATACAGTGTAAAATATCTGCTAAAAATGGACGATTAAGCTAATAATGCTAATTATGCTAATTATGCAAATTGCTCAACATATGCGAATTAGCATCCGGCAGTTTCTGTATGCTGGGGACCCATACTTCACATTTCTGCAAAAAAACGTTGGTGTACTCAACATTTCCGGGTTCACCTAGTTGGCTACTAGACTATATTGTAAGCTACCTAGTCTGCACCAGTGGCTCAAAGCAATTTTCACATAGCGTATGCTAATCATTTCAGCAAACTTATCTCAAAATATATCACAAATGGGCTGCCTACCTCTGGAATCTTGCTAGAAGTCACTGGCGCGAATTGGCGCTTTGTTGCAGTTGCCTTTAAACACAAAAATGGAAGTATATATTAAATTCCATTAAAAAAAAACTATAATATGGTATAGTTTGAAAAATAATGCTAAAACTATAAAGGTTCTCATCAGTAGGCCAACATTAGGCTATAAACAGAATTTCACATTAGTTTATTCACATTTATTGTTTATGTAAACGCGTTGCTCGTTGGCATATTTTAACTCGACAATTCAATCTAACAAAGTGTGTAAAATGAAACGTTAGCTCAGTTTACCATGGTAAAGTTCGTTACCGCCATGTTGACGACGAGTAACGTTAGGTTATAACATAGGTTAAACTGGGCACAATCCTGTCAACACACACAGAAGGTTTTTTTTTGTTTTTTTACCTTGCTTGCTGATCTCTCTCTCGGTGAAGTGAATTCCGTCTCTTCCCCGGGCCAGACACGAACGTCGCGATCCAACAAAACACAGACCCCATTACCTACACTGGATGCTCTGACGCGACACGACAAATCCCAGACAGTGATGCGCCGCGGCCGTTATATTTCTGACGTAGTCCGATACGAGTCCAAGCGCTCGCGCTATTTCTGACAAGGGACAAACAGGTTTGCATTTAAAGGTCCGGTCGCTTCAATGTGTCCAATATAGACAGCCTCTGGCTATTATAGCGTTGTAGACACAAAAATTAGGAAATAAAAAGCACGGTGGAATGGTGCCAGCCAGAGAGGCAGTTACGTCAAATACAGTAGTATACAGCAAATTTAAAATATACAGTAAGTCTCTGTATGTGGTGTTAGACGTCACAGAAAATTCCCATGATGCAATGGGAATCACAGTTATTTACTGTAAAGAGAAATAGCAGTATAATACTGGGGGATTTAAAGTAAATAACTGTAGAAATTACAGAAAAGTCTAACAGTCTTCTTTCAAATATAAAACTCTTTCTGAGCTTCAGCTGAACAATTTTACATGTTCATGATGATAATATTATCATCGGAGCATATTTTTCTCGTGTTTATTTTTGCTGTTTCAAATGTGTTAAATTAAATACACATTTACAGCAATCAGAGAAAACTAATGTTAAAGAGTCAAGGGTAAAGAGCCCAAATAAAGCTGACACTAATCACGATTCTGGTGACTTTAAATGAAACATTCAATGAATCGTCAACACCAAAACCTGTTAATTCTCAATAAGAGCTTCTGTAGAGTCTGACAGAAATAAAGTCAATCTGGTTATTAATAACAAGTGAAAGCAGCATTTGAAAAAGACATTGAAAAAGAGGCATGGTGTGATTGGCTGCAAAAAAACAACCGTTAATCTTTAAGTTTTCATGAATTAAGATTTAATTTATTTATTTGAATATATTGCTTTATTTATTTTAGAGCATTTTATGGGATACCAAATAAAATATACCTATAATTTTTTTTCATAAAAACTGCCCTCCACCCAGTGCTATTCTATCCAGAGTTACATTTTAACACACATGTCAAAATGCTATCAACACATCTTGTGTGTTGTTTTTTAACACATCTCTTTTTAGAGTGTTTCCAGTGTTACATTTTAACACACATGGTGTGTTAAAAATCTACACAACATGTGTCAAAATGCCATCAACACATCTTGTGTGTTGTTTTTTAACACATCTCTTTTTAGAGTGCAGTGCTGCGACACCGACATGTGCAATGACAGCCCTGCCCCAGGTATGCTTCTTTATTTAACCATGACCTAATGCCCATTTAAGTGTACCTACTAGTTCTGGTTCTCGAAACTGAACCCTTTCCAGCCAACAGATATTTTACTCATATCACACGGGAACCAGTTTGTATAAGTTTCATAATTTAATATTTTTTAACTAGAATGCTGCCTTTGTACTTTCAAATAGTTTATTTTCTATTTCGGTTTGTTAGGCTTTCGGTTGTGATTTAACTCCGGATTTTTTTTTTTTTTTTTTAAACAGGTCTTTTTCTACACTCATCAGTGATGATGAAAGGATGTGCATCTGAATTTGTATGCGAGTCGTCAGGGATGTTTGGACCTGGTGTGAATGTCACATGTTGTGAGGGGAATCTGTGTAACGCTGTAGAGAGAGTCTCTCAGAGCTTCTTGTTTCTCTGCTGTTCTCTGATATTTTACTTCCTCCTGAACTGAGTTCAGATTCTACAGAAAGACCGCACAGCAGAGTCACATTACCACGCTTTATACACTTAACCACTTTAAATACACTGAACATAGTTTTGTTTAAGAATTTACAGATTCTGAACTAAAAAAAGAAGAAACTTTTGACACCCCATGGTTGATCAGAGTGCTGAAAATACTTAAATTCAGCAGTTTTTTAATTATATATATATATATATATATGTTTCACTCAAATTGTTATACTGATCTGATAATAAATTTGGAACCCAGTGTGCGTTTTCAAATGTTAAAAAAATATACAACAAATTATTGCATAAATATATTCAGACCACAAGAAACATGTTTAATATATAATTTTTCAAAGAAAATAAAGAAAATGAACTATGCATGTCCAGACAGAGCCTCAGAGTTTTTAAATCCACATTAACAAATGATATATTCTTTGAAATAAGCACAGACACTTACAAGAAACATAATGCATTTCCTTTGCTCATTGTACCCACACAACCACACACACACTCACTCTCTCTCTCTCTCTCTCTCTCTCTCTCTCTCTCTCTCTCTCTCTCTCTCTCTCTCTCTCTCTCTCTCTCTCTCTCTCTCTCTCTCTCACACACACACACACACACACTCACTCCTCCCCCCCCCCCTCTCTCTCTCTCTCTCTCTCTCTCTCTCTCTCACACACACACACACACACAAACACAGTGAGGACATTGCATAGACTTCCATTGGTTTAATATCAGGTTAATTATATTTTCTATGGCCTAACCCAACTCCTGCCCCTAAACTTACCCATCACAGAAATATGTGTGAAACACTATGTTTTGTATGAATTATAATCCTTTTTAAACTGGTGTGGTGCAGTAAAATGTTCCTCACTAATCAGTTGTCATAATTTTTGCAGTCATGGTGGGGACTTTCCATTTACTATTATTGATAGATATAGTCTAACAAAGAGATTTGCAAACTGTATTTGAGGTTGTGACCCATTTGTGGTGTGGATTGCAGAGGTGGGAAAGGTGGGTTGCACATAGTCACTTAAAAGCTAGCTAAAGCTAGTAAGCACTCTCCTCTGCTGAGATCTTTAGAGATCTGTTAGTATTTAATGTTCTGTTGGGATAAAAAAGTATTTCTGTTATCTGAGTTTTGTGGGTCTCCATTGTGCTTAAGAGTAGAGCCTGTGCTTCAGTCCAGAAGACCAAGAAACACTGATGATATGCTGCAGCTGCATGTTGCTTTAATTAAAAGGCAGTAGCAGTATTACAGTGAATGTATAACTACTGTACATTTATGTATTCTTTTTTATTATTTTATTCGGTCAAGCTTTAGATATGCACAAAGTAGGGATGCATAAATAAAGTCTCATGAAGCACTGAGGCTTTCTCCTGATTGAGCCGGAACAGAGTCAAAGCTTTGAGAGTGTTGAGAACAGCGCCATCTGGTGTTTGGTAGAAAATAAAGCAGTCAAAACCCTGTAAAAAGAAGCTTCGTCGGACGCAACATATATTCCATAGAGCATAGACAGTTTCATGTTACGTGCACAAAATAAAAGCCTAACAGTGTGTGTTTAATTTCTCTCTCTGATAAATTCATTTAAACATTAAGTTGTGGCAATTCAATGGCAGTACGAATATCAATATGATGTGATGAATAACGTACACGTATAGCCTATGAATTGCATATGGCAAATATTGTATTTTCCTGAAATAATTTGTATTCTTTATATTAATTGTATGACTGGGTATTTAACCCTCAGTGTGTGTTCAAAACCCTATAACATTTGTGATGTTCCCAGACAAAAATGTCTGGCCTATAAAAAATAGCTTATACATAACTTGTTATGCTATATTATCACCCAATATTGGATTCAATCTTTTTGTCAACTTGTTTTCTTTCAATTAGGACTATTCAATTTCTATTTGCATCTGATTAATCATAGGCCTCATTTATCTGAGAGTAGGTCTCTTTTTTTTAGTAAAAAAACAAACAAACATTATTTATGAATAATTTTCACAATATTAAATAAAATATGAAAAAAATTGCACTGTTGATCACACTAGTCTACTTTAATGTTTCACCAGGTACTGTTGAAAAAAACTTTTATTTCGTACAAAATGTTATACTTGTAATGTTCCCGGTCAAAAATGGCCGGCCATTGAAAGTGAATGAGGGACTGAAAATAAGAGAAAAATTACGTTTTCAGGAGCATTTTCATTATGTTCATGTACACATATGTGCAGATGTGCATGCACACATCGAGCCCTTGGACATGTGCACGTGTGGATACATGCGCGCGCGCGCGCGCGCACACACACACACACACACACACACACACACTACCCACACGCTACCCACTACCCACAACCCCCCTCCCCGTTACTTTTAACACACTACTGGTGGTTCCCATATTTCCGAGCAGTGTTAATTTAACATTGGGGAATTTACTGTGCAGACATTGCTTTTGTGTGTCTATATAAAGGCATGCAGAGACGGTTCAATTGCTATTGAGAACTCAGGAAATGGACAGACGCCACACAGAGAGCTACATCAAGGTTTGACTTTATTAATTAATAAGATACATGTTATTAGTTTGTTTTCAATCAATGTCTATACATTTTTTAAAGTTCAGTAAAATACTGCACACTAAAATTGTACTGTAGGTACAACCTTTTATAAAATAAACACATGTATAAAAACACAACAGGTTAACACATTTTACAAACTAAATAAATGTAAACTTATTACAGCTGTAATTTATAATATGAGGAACAGTTTAGTGTTACATTTGAATTTACACATGGTTTTAATATAATTTACAGAGTTAGGTGTTCTTCAAAATGTTTAAAAATTTAACTTTTTTTATTTGCAAATGTATTATCAAATGTCTGACTGTACAATATCGTCACCTTCCTAAAATAATTGTCTAAGTAATTTTTTGACAAAAATGATTTTTTTTTGGCATACTGGCCACCTCTGGTAAAATCGCCCACATCCTCGGTTGAACAGATCATGCAGTTCTACCCCTAGTGTAATGGCCTAGACTAGAGTGTGAAGTCGAGTTTCACGCTCGCGCATTGCATTTTGGGATTGACAGCATTGAGAGCGACCGAGAGCGTCAAAAGGTTGATATTTTCACTTGATATTTGCAGAACTGCCCAACCCTTTGGCGCTCTCGGTTGCTCTCAATGCTTTCTCCGGTCCGCTGTCAATCCCAAAATGCACTGCGCGAGCGTGAAGCTCGACTTCCATTGGAATGAATTGAAAACGCTCGCTCCTCTCCGCTCGCACCGTGCCAGTGCACACACACCATGGTAAGTGCTGTCACCACGCGTTTTCGAACATGAAAAACGCGTTAGGTGTAATCTTATAGTCAAAAGACAATGTACGGAGCCCCTAAAGGGATGCGGTGGTTGAAAAAATTTTAGGATGGGAGAATTTTTTCCCAAATCTTTTGCGTTCCCTCGCAAAACTTTTGCATTCCCCCGAGAAACTTTGCGTTCCCACACAAAACCTGTTTTGAGCTCGGACTGACACTTCCTGTTTAATGTCCCGCTGGCAGTGTTTCAGAGCTCCGTACGTTAAAGGGGGGGTACAATGGTGTTTCATGTATTCAGAGTTGTTTACAGTGTTAAAGAGATGGATTCTCATGCTTAACATGACCAAAGTTTTAAAAAAATATTTTGGATGAATAACGGAGAATTTCTGTGCCGAAAATCTTACTTCCGGGTTGGTACAAGTTTCGGCTGTTTTTTTTTCGACCGTGGATCTAATGACGTAGACCAGAGTGGAACTCCTTATATGAGTATTTCTCCCGGAAAAGCTCGCCCGCGCACACGTCGACCAGAGGAGAGCGAGACCGCGCACATCAACGCGCTTCAACAGGAAATCATCGGCAGCGCTGCATAGTGTCTCCAAAGTGTGTTTTTGGATGTGAGGGAAAGCTTACCATGTTCAACTTCCCAAAGAACCCAGCGTTAGGAACAGTGGATGCAGATTGTTTTTCCGGGGCAAAAACGAGTTGTGTGTAGACTGTTTGTTCCCTGCATTTCGACGATGAATGTTTTATAAACAAAGCCCAGATCGACGGATTCTCTCTATGGCTCTGGCTTCGCCCACACGGCCCGCCTCCAGACGCTCGTTTTTTTTCCGGAAAAACTCGGTACAGCCTATATTTCTTTTATAAATATAATAAAACTAAAGACTTTTTGGAGATATGAAGGATGCAATACTACTCTATAGGTACTCAAGATTAACAGGAGATTGAGTGAAAATGAGCATTTCACCCCCCCTTTAATGAAGCATTTCAGTGCTTGAACTTGGACTCAAATAAAGAAATGCAGTCAGTGCTTAAAGGGATAGTTCACCCAAAAATGAAAATGCTGTCATCATTTACTCTTCCTCAAGTTGTTACAAACCTGTATGACTTTCTTTCTTCTGCTGAACACAAAATAAGATATTTTGAAGAAAGTCGGTAAACGACTGATGGACCCCATTGACTTCCATAGTAGGGAAAAAAAATACTATGGAAGTCAATGGGGACCAGCAACTGTTTAATTACCAACCTTCTTTAAAATATCTTCTTTTGTGTTCAGCAGAAGAAAGAAAGTCATACAGATTTGGAACAACTTGAGGAAGAGTAAATGATGACAGCATTTTCATTTTTGGGTGAACTATCCCTTTAACTCAAGGAGTTCAGTGAAGTTGGCAATATTCACATAGGCTATTCGAACTTCCTGGATCAATATTCTTGAGCTAAACGTTGTTAAAACACAAATGATACCTATATACAATCACAGTAACCTAGACAATGAGCTACAACCCAATTCTCCTCGAAACAAGCTTTTATAATAATATAGCTAAATGGATCTCTATGAGCAGGCGGCTGAGAAACAAGTTCAAGGGACCATCTGCAAAGTGCAATATAACCCAAAAAACGACTACAGCATCAACTCATAGTCAAAAATACAAAAATAGCCATTAACTTAAATGTTACAAACTGCAGTGCCACCCAATTCAGTTTACACATCAATGGTGACCCACTGGTCATACTACTCTGCTTTTGCACATTTTATATTATGAAAAATATTCATCTAGTTCACACATCACTGCTCTAATGTTGGTTATAGGCCTACAACACTTACTGTAGTTTGGGAAGTAATTGCACATAAAAAATAAGTAGGCCTATTCTTTACACAATTTTTTTTTTTCTAAAAAGGGTGAAGTTATTGATTTTATTTCATAATAAATAATTGTAGCGTATGGACAAACTCACGATGACTTCTCATTTTTAAAATTCAGAACTGCCTTTTAACCATTAACCTCTTAGGTGTAAATTACAGCATAGTGCCAGGAGTCTGGACTGAATTGATCTCTTTTGACACGTTTGTTACCAAGTGATGTTGAACAGAAACATCTCAAAACTCAGGGAGATGGTTTCAAAGAGATTCTTATCGCACCTCTCTCTCTCCAAGCCAGAAACCCAGGTGGCCGAGGAAGACCACTACACACACACATACACACACACACACACACACACAAACATTCCTTGCATTTAATTCAGAATATAAGTGACTCAAAATCTGTATATGATGTTTTAAAGTATGCATGATTAACCCTTTTAATCCTACACAGCAAAATCCCCAGTGTTAAATTAACACTCCTCAGTGTTTATATGTGTCCACACTAGTGTTAATTTTTAACACCCTGTAGTGTGGACACATATAAACACTGAGGAGTGTTAATTTAACACTGGGGATTTTGCTGTGTATAGTTATGTTTTTCTAGTGTGTAGCTTTGAAGTGTATTTTAAAGAATGTTCCCCCAATACAACCATTGTCCTGTAACCCAAACCTCCTGCTAGATCGATAAGAGTTTACGACCAAAGGGAATTTTTAGAGAGCTGCTAAGCTTACTCCATTTCTTTTGAGGATTTTATATAAACCGTGTAATCCTATATTCTATATAGATATACCCACTTGAGAAATACACACACATATATACATATATATATATATATATATATATATATATATATATATATATATATGTGTGTGTGTGTGTGTGTGTGTATCTAATTTTCTCATCTAATGACTTTCCTGCTATGTGGTTTTACCTTTGTGTTCATGTAAAGTTTCAGATCAATGTTTTAGGCTCGGTTGCATATGGTTAGACAAATCATGTGTTCCGTGTTCTAGTCTCCAAAGAGTCCAATCCTCGTTGCCCATTTGTTAATGTACATCACATTTTGGGTTAACTTTATTTTGTAGCTTGTTAATTGAACTTTTAATGCTTGTTTTAAAGAATAAGAATGTATCTATATGTTTGTAGCTCTAAAGTGTTTCAATTTTGGTATCAAATTAAACCTCTCTGTGTGCTTAGGCTAAATATATGCATTAGGTTATGATAAAATGTATTCTACTGTGTTTACCTTCGTTTAAAGTAGAACTGACAAAATCCTAACACTGCCATAATTAAAACCCCATTATACGCTTTATTGTCTCTGTTTTCTGCTCACAGAACAAAAGCCTCTTTAATGTGTTCGATCTTAGCTACAAGCTCTATAATTTGTGAGTGACCTACGAGTTAATAATCTTGTAAACAAGAAAGTTCTTCTTTGTGGCCAAGAGAATAACCACACAGCAAAATCCCCAGTGTTAAATTAACACTCCTCAGTGTTTATATGTGTCCACACTACAGGGTGTTAAAAATTAACACTGAAGCAGTGTTGAAGTTAATGAGATAATTAAGTTAACACTGAAGCAGTGTTGAAGTTAATGAGATAATTAAATTAACACTGAAGCGGTGTTGAAGTTAATGAGATAATTAAGTGAGTAATTAAGTGATGATTGGCCATTAGTGGTGACACCTGATGTTAATAAGCAGAATCATTGACGGAAAGAGAAAAAAACAATAACAGAAAAAAGAGAAACACAAGAACTACTGACTTCGAGTCATTACACATTGTTGCATTTATTATTACCAGTTTGACTTTATTTCTGTCATACATCGACAAAAGTTCTTGAGAGTCAACAGAAGTTTAGACGGTAATATTTTATGGAATTTTTCTTTTCAAGTTACCATTGTGGTGGTCAGTGTTTGCTTTAGTTGGGCTCTTGACACTTTTCATTTTTTAATATTAGTTTTTCTCTGGTTGCTACAACTCTGTGTTTATAAAGCACATTTGTTACTGCAAGAGAAAATATGACCTGCTCACAATATGTTTTGATGATAAAAACATTATCATCATATAGTGACCTGATTCACTGATGTGAGAGTCTAAATTTTTGACTATATGCTTGATGTCTTGTTTTAGTATTGGTGGTTGTAGCTCTGAGATTCTACAGTTTGAGATCCAACAGCAATATCAAAAATTTTGAAAATACTTTGAGCAGAGAAGTTATTGTGTTTAAACACACAGACATCAAGAATCAGCATATGAATCTCAACAATGGTGACAATAAACAAACTAGTGACGAACAGATCAACTCTGAACATCACAAAACAAGCTACTAAAGTCAGAACAAAACAATAGCAAAATAAAAGCCAACAGAAAAAACAATGAAAATTACAGGACAATTCAGCTGCATAATTTATTCATGCTGCAATGCATGATGTCAGCCATTGATGCGTTCTGATTGGTGGCTCCCATCATGCACTGCAACATTAAGCATTTGTTTGATTGTCACCATTGTTGAGATTCATATGTAGATTCTTGATGTCAGTGTGTGATTTTAAATCCTTCAGATCTTTAAAACATTGCTGGAAGTAACTGCTGTAGTGAAACATTAATAAAACAATTAGATAATCAGTTTATAATGCTGGGTGACATCATCGAATCAGGTCACTAGTAATTTCATCATTGAAACATAACCAGGACTGCATTTCCAAAAGCATAGTTAAACTTAACTTGATTGCAGACCAACTGCAACATATGGTCTGTACGATCAAATTAGGATTGCGATGTTTTCAGGAAACACAGCCCAAATCATAGTTTCTCTTGCCACAACACATATGCTCTATAAGCACAGAGTTGGAGCAGCCAGAGAAATACTAATGTTAAACAGTAAAGGGTCAAGAGCCCAACTAAAGCAACCACTGACCACCATAATGGTGACATGAAACGAAACATTCCATAAAACATTACCATCTAAACGTCTGTTAAATCTAAATAAGACCGTGTGTAGATGTATGACAGAAATAAAGTCAAACTGGTAAAATAATAAGTGCAATAATGGCTCGAAGTCAGTAGTTCTTGTGTTTCTCTTTTTTCTGTTCTTGTTTCTCTTTCCTTCAGTGAGTCTGCTTGTTATCATCAGGTGTCACCACTAATGGCCAATCATCACTTAATTAATCACTTAATTATCGCATTAACTTCAACACTGCTTCAGTGTTAACTTAATTATCTCATTAACTTCACCACTGTTTCAGTGTTAACTTAATTATCTCATTAACTTCAACACTGCTTCAGTGTTAATTTTTAACACCCTGTAGTGTGGACACATATAAACACTGAGGAGTGTTAATTTAACACTGGGGATTTTGCTGTGCATCCTTGAGAGTTTATCAGAATAATCCTCCTTAAGAGTAGATAAGAAAATCGCATGATTCGTTTGGCAGACAAACTAATTATTCAATGGGACATTAATTTTGTAGGTATTCACAAAATCCGATATATAGCCCATCTGTATATTCATAATTAATTGTAATTCGTTGTGGTTAATTATTTATATATAGAGATACAACTATATGGGCTTTGTATTCCCTTTTTAGGTGATTTAAAGTGTGTAAGTGATAACCAGTATTATCAGTTATTGATTATTAATAGAGATTGCACTCTGATTTATAATAAATAATAATAAACATTATGCCTTTTTTTTTTATCAAACTAAGTAATGTAGTAACCAGCAGGAGAGCAGTGATGTGTGAACTGAATTTGGTGACAGTACAGTGCGTCACAGTGAAGCTATGGAATATGTTTAATAATATAAAATGTGCAGAGGGGTTTTGGGATTTGCACTTTACAGATGGCCCCTTAATTGGACTTGCCTCTCATTCGTCTGGTTAGAGACAAATTAATATTATAAAGCTCGTTTCAAGGAGAATTGGGTTGTAGCTCATTGTCTAGGTTACTGTGATTGTATATTGTATATGTCATTGTTGTTTTAACAACGTTTAGCTCAAGAATATTGATCTGGGAAGTTCGAATAGCCTATGTGAATATATTGGCAACTTCACTGAACTCCTTGAGTTAAGCACTGACTGAATTTCTTTATATTTGAGTCCAAGTTCAAACACTATGAAACGCTCCATTAACGTACGGAGCTCTGAAACACTGCCAGCGGGACATTAAACAGGAAGTGTCAGTCCGAGCTCAAAACAGGTTTTGTGTGGGAACGCAAATAACTTTGCGAGGGAACACAAAAGTTTCACGGGGGAACGCAAAAGTTTTGCGAGGGAACGCAAAAGATTTGGAAAAAAATTTCTCCCAAGCTAAAATTTTTTCCTTCACCACGTCCCTTTAGGGGCTCCGTAGACAATGAGACTTTTACAAGCTTTTCAAGATGGTAGTTGCATCAAGAAGAACGAAAATCTACTCTAAATCCAAGTTAGGTTCAGTTTTTTTGTGTTTTCTCAGAAACCTGAAAAAATGACTTTTTTTGCAACTATTTTAGGAAGGCGACGATATGCAGATAAGAAAACACTTAACAATTTTATTGGGACTGTGGACTCACATTAACTCACATAACTAATGTGTCATAACTGTTGTCATATTGTCAAACATGTAAGATGATACATGCCAAATTGTTTCATATTTGAAACCTTCTGTTCTCACCA
Organism: Squalius cephalus; assembly: GCF_949319135.1. NCBI lineage: Eukaryota > Metazoa > Chordata > Actinopteri > Cypriniformes > Leuciscidae > Squalius > Squalius cephalus. The sequence continues at coordinate 22,160,387 of NC_137122.1, forward strand.
AACTCTTCCTGTTAGCTGGTGGCTTTCTGAAATGTACCACAGCAGTTTCATTAATGTCACGTGATTCACTACCCAGCTAACAGAGTTTTGTTATAAGAATGCTCTCCAAATATTCAGTGTTGGTTTTGGGAATGTAAAAAATGTCCAGTTTTCTTGACGTTAGAGGAACGTGTTTTAAAAGGTATGATGTTCCTCAAACGTTCTTTCAACTTCATTTTGATTAACAATTTAACATTCTAGGAACGTTGATTTTTAACATTCCGAGAACATACAAATGTCTAGTTTCCTGAATGTTCACAGAATGTTATTTAAAGGTTAGTGTGACGTTCCTGAAACATTCTTTCAATCATTCAAACACCTGCTGTGAACAAGCACTGAAGGAAAGAGTAATAAGAACACAAACTACAACTTTATTCAGCCACAACCTTAGAGTAACTGGAGATAAAATACATTAAATCTCTGAAGATCTGATTAAACAACTCCACAAACAGCATTACAGCTTCACTTATTAACCAGACTGACTTTATTTCTGTCACACGTCTACAGTTCTTAATGAGAACTATACAGAGGTTTAGATGTTGATGAATGATCGTTTCATTTGACGTTACCATTTGGTGATCAGAGTTAACTTTAGTTAGGCTCTTGACCCCTGACGTTTGTCAAGATGCTATTTTTTAGTTATCGTAGGTGTTTTCAGAAAACATTTCTGCATTGATAAGATAAATCAAATTAACATGACACCATTATGGTGATTAGTGTTTCCTAGTTGGGCAGTTTGATTTTTGGCTTATTGTGTGGACCTTCCGACCCGCTATAGTAGCTTTCTAGTAATCCTGAAGACATTAATTAGCTGGTTCAGGCATGTTTAATTAGAATGTTTGCATGTTGGGAGCCACCAAAGTATAAAACCAGCATGTATTGTGGCATGAAGCATGTCACCATTGTTGAGATTCAAATGCTGTCTCTTGATGTCTGTGTGTTTAAAAAAGAAAATTCCTACTTTGTATTTAAAATTCTAAATTTTTAACATTTGATCTGTTGCAAGAAAGTATTCGGTCAAGTCATGTCACCTTAATTAATATAGCACTTTTAACAATATAGATTGTTTCAAAGCAGCTTTACAGTGATAATAATAGGAAATTATTATGGCTTTACAGCAGCTCTAGGATAAAGTTATTGTCCAGCTAAAGTTAGTTTTGATTGATTCACTTCTGTCGCAACGATCATTAGTTATTAACCTAGGGGCCGCTAACACCCTTAATGTGTTCAGGCCGTTCATTTGCACAAGACAGTGCCTGGTGGGTCGAGAATGCAAACCATAAAATAGGTTCCAAGGTACAAGCCTTGAAAAACTTTGAGAAAAAAAAAAGTTATCTCTGCACAAACTTCTAAAACATGAACCTGTGAGAATGCTGACAGCGTGCACATGCGCATTACGTGTTTAGTCTATAGGTGTGCGTGTTTGAATATATATGTGTGCAGGTGTGTAGTCCTTCTTTACAAACCAACCCTCAACAAACTACTTGTCTGGCCTTAAAAATGTATAATACAGATTTATTTTTCGCTTCCACATAGCCACATGACCCGGAATTATCCCATCAACGTTTTATCTGTAGAGAGGTAAAGGGAAAGGAAAGAGGCCTTCACAGGGGAGAGACTTGTTGACACTTCAGGACTGTATTGTCGTCGTGTCCAGTTGCAGATCACAGGAAGTTTAGACGATAATGTTTTATGGAATCTTTCGTTTCAAGTCACCATTATGGTGGTCAGTGTTTGCTTTAGTTCTTGGCCCTTATTATTTTTTATTGTTAGTTTTTCTCTGACTGTTTCAACATTGTGTTTATAAAGCACATTTGTGCACACAATGGTGACAATAATCAAACTAGTGACAAACAGATCAACTATCAACATCACAAAACAAGCTTCTAAAGTTAGAACAAAACAATAGCAAAATAAAAGCAAACCGGAAAAACCAATGAAAATTACAGGACAATTCAGCTGCATAATTTATTCATGCTGCAATGCATGATGTCAGCCATTGATGCGTTCTGATTGTGGGCTCCCATCATGCACTGCAATATGAAGCATTTGTGTGATTGTCACCATTGTTGAGATTCATATGTAGATTCTTGATGTCTGTATGTGATTCTGTCTCTTTTGCATTTATTTGATCAAAAATACAGTAAAAACTGTAATATTACAATTTAAAATAGGCTATCTGTTCCCTTTCGTCAGCAGGGAACTCCGACGCCTCGTCGGGGGAGTTCCCCTGACGAATTGGGATCACGCTAGGGAGCCAATTGCCTTCGAGAGAGTTAACAACGAGCCAATGAAAGAGAAACTGAATTGGCATGCAATATTTGCATTCCGCGGCCCGCCTACCAGCGCGGGTATAAAAGGCGGAAGTAAACATTGCGCAATGTTTATCGCCTCGGAGCCGAACAGGATTCAGCACTGAAGTTTGCTGCTGTCTCCTTCGCCTGAGAGTGTCAAAAAGAGTTTGTTTCAACGAGTCCTCTTCAAGGAAAGAGTCCTCTCTCTGCCGGTGTTACAGCGCTCATCAGCGATCGCCGCTTCCTGCTGCCAGCCGCGCTTGTTTTGTGTAAACAAAAGCCGTTTTCACGGCTGGTATTGAGTGCCCACACGGGCTTGCAGTTTCCCCGTGTGTGGCCGCGGTGGGTCCCTGTGTGCTTCGGCACGTAAAAGAGAGGTTCTCTCTCTTTTCTAAAAGAGCTTTTACGGGCGACCTGCGCCTTTGTCTACGTGACAAAGATGTCATCTCGCCCGTGCGTTTCTGGATGCGGTAGACTTCTGTCGCAGGGTGATGGTCACAAATACTGTGTCTCGTGTTTGGGCTTAGCACACGCAGAGGCAGCATTTGTGAATGAGTCATGTTCTCATTGTGGGAACATGACTCTGGCGGCGCTCCGCTCAAAACTAAGAATCCTTCAGCAGAAAGTTGCTGAGGGTGTCCCTTCAGTCTACACCCGTTCTAGTTCGTCTGCTGGTTCGTCAACGGCTGTGGCTGTTGGTGAGCGTATGAGGGTTACAAGTCAAGTCAAGTCAAGTCATCTTCATTTATATAGCGCTTTTAACAATGTAGATTGTTTCAAAGCAGCTTTACAGAGATAAGCGTATAATTTAAGGTAACAGAGATTGTTTCGGCTTTACAGCAGAGTTAAGTTATTTCCATCTAAAGTTAGTTTTGATTGATTTGCTTCCGTCGCAATGATCATTTGTTATTAAATTAGGGGCCGCTAAGACGACACCATTCCCTCTACACAGACTTTAAACGCGAACCTGTGAGAAACACTGATGGCGTTCACATGAGCATTTAGAGTGGGTTCTATAGTTATGTGCGTTTGAATATATGCAGGTTTGGAATTCCCTACAAGCCAAGCCTAAACAAAGTACTTGTCTTTCCCTATAAATTTTGATAAAGAATTTTATTTTATTTTGTTGCTTTGGGGTAGGAACGCGAAACGGATTTTCCCGACAACGCCTTATCTGTAGAGTGGTAGTGGGATCCTCCATAGGGAGAGACTAGTTGGCACTTCAGCACTGCGTTGTCATCGGTCCAGGCGAAGGTCCTTCGTCAGATCTGGATACGGCCTGGATCCGGCAGGCTGCAGGAAAACCTCGGGATAAACACAGACACTAAAATTAGCGTAGATGCCATTCTTCTCATGATGTAACGAGTACATCAGGATTTTTGGGAAGTGTTCCCGGTTCCGGCTGACCTAATCTATGCAGCCTAACATTAAATTATAGAAGTCTATAATGTATTATGTGAAAGCTAGGTCAAAGAGATGTGTCTTTAATCTGGCTTTGAACTGACAGAGTGTGTCTGCTTCCCGGACAATGGTAGGAAGACTGTTCCAGAGTTTTGGTGCTAAATAGGAAAAGGATCTACCGCCAGCAGTCGATTTTGATATTCTAGGTATTATCAACTGGCCGGAATTTTGAGATCGCAATAGACGTGACGGACTATAATGCGTTAAGAGCTCGCTCAAGTACTGCAGAGCTAAACCATTTAGTGCTTTGTAAGTGATCAGCAATATTTTAAAATTGATGCGATGTTTAATAGGGAGCCAATGCAGTTTTGACAGAACCGGACTAATATGGTCATTCTTCCTGGTTCTGGTAAGAACTCGAGCTGCTGCGTTTTGAACCAGCTGTAGTTTGTTTATTAAGCGTGCAGGGCAACCACCCAGTAGAGCATTACAATAATCTAGCCTTGAGGTCATGAACGCATGAACTAATTGTTCCGCATTTGTCAATGAGAGCATATGGCGTAATTTAGATATATTTTTAAGATGGAAAAATGCAGTTTTACAGATACTAGACACGTGACTTTCAAATGAAAGATTGGTATCAAAGAGCACACCCAGGTTCCTAACCGACGACGAAGACTTAACAGAGCAGCCATCGAGTGTTAGACAGTATTCTAGATTATTACGTGAGGAAGTTTTTTGTCCAATAATTAGAAACTCTGTTTTTTTCAGAATTTAGAAGTAGGAAATTACAAGTCATCCAATTTTTTATATCCGCTATGCATTCCGTTAATTTTGTGAATTGATAAGTTTCGTTAGGTTTTGAAGAAATATAGAGCTGAGTATCATCGGCATAACAGTGAAAGCTAATGCCATGTTTCCTAATGATATCTCCTAAGGGTAGCATGTACAGAGTGAACAGCAACGGTCCTAGTACTGAGCCTTGTGGTACGCCATACTGAACTTGTGATCGATGAGACATCTCATCATTTACTGCTACAAACTGATAACGGTCAGATAAGTATGATTTAAACCATGCTAGTGCAATTCCCGTAATGCCCACATAATGTTCTAATCTATTTAAAAGAACATTGTGGTCAATGGTGTCAAATGCAGCACTAAGATCGAGTAACACTAATAGAGAGATACAACCACGATCGGATGATAAGAGCAAATCATTTGTGACTCTAACGAGAGCTGTCTCGGTACTATGGTACGGTCTAAATCCTGACTGGAAATCCTCGCAGATATCATTTCTTTCAAGAAAGGAACACAGTTGTGAGGATACTGCCTTTTCTAATATCTTTGACAGAAAAGGTAGATTCGAGATCGGCCTGTAATTGACTAATTCTGTAGGATCAAGTTGCGTTTTTTTAACAAGCGGTTTAATCATAGCCAGCTTAAAGTTTTTTGGTACGTATCCTAGAGACAAAGACGAATTAATGATATTAAGAAGAGGATCTATGACCTCTGGAAGTATTTCTTTCAGTAGCTTAGTCGGTATAGGGTCTAACATACATGTTGTAGATTTAGATGATTTAATGAGTTTAGTAAATTCTTCCTCTCCTATAGCAACGAATGAATCAAATTTTTCCTCAGGGAGACTACAATGCACTGCCTGATGTGATACTGTAGTAGACGGTTGCATAGTTATAATTTTGTCCCTGATATTATCAATCTTATAATTGAAGAAGTTCATAAAGTCATTACTGCTGTGTTGCTTGGAAACTTCTGGGCTTGAAGCTTTATTTTTCGTTAGTTTAGCCACCGTTTCAAATAAATACCTAGGATTATGTTTATTTTCTTCTAATAGGGTTGAAAAATAAGCAGATCTAGCAGCTTTTAAAGCCTCTCTGTAAGCAATAGAGCTCTCCTTCCATGAAATGCGAAATACCTCTAGTTTTGTTTTCTTCCAGTTGCGCTCCATTTTTCTAGCTGCTCTCTTAAGGGCCCGAGTGTGCTCATTGTACCACGGCGTTGGACTATTTTCTTTAATCTTCTTTAAGGTTACAGTGCGGAATATCTCGCCAGGTGAAAGATCCTCACGAGGTTCCCACTCCTCAGTAGCGCCGTTGCCATCAGTGCCGCCGCTGGAGCCGCCCCGTGCGGTTCCGGTAGTCTCCTTCGGGGCGCCACTTGACGATGCGATGTCTATCGCTGCATCGGAGGGAGAGCGGTCATCCTCAGGTGACGACTCGGCGGGTCTACCCCCTTCGGGTGTGGTGGCTGCGGCCGAGCCGGATCCTGAGTTGGCCGCTATGCTTGCCTGGGCGGCCGCGAATGTCGGGCTCGTGTGGAACCCTCCACCGTGTCCCGAACCTTCGCGGCTTGATGATTGGTGTATCGGGGCGGCCCGCGCTGGTTCTCAGCGTCCCGCTCCGGTCCCATTCTTCCCGGAAGTGCATGAGGAGTTGACGAAGTCATGGACGGCACTTCTGACTGCCAGACATAGACCATCTCACTCCTCCTCCCTCACCACCCTGGATGGTGGAGTGGTGAAGGGATATGAGGGAATCCCCCCAGTGGAGCGATCGGTAGTGATGCAGTTGTGTCCGAAGGTCGCTTCCACTTGGCGGGGTGCCCCTTCACTCCCCTCCCGCGCCTGTAGATTCTCTTCCGGTCTGACCGCGAAGGCCTACACGGCGTGTGGAGAAGCCGTTTCCACCCTGCATGCCATGGCGTTGCTTCAGGTTCACCAGGCCAAAGCACTTCATGACATGCAGCAGGGTGGTCCCGACCCAGGGGTGCTGCAGGAGCTGCGTGTGGCGACGGACTTCGCCCTACGGGCGACGAAAGTCACCGCACGTTCTCTGGGACGGCTCCACTTTGGTGGTCCAGGAGCGCCACCTTTGGCTTACCCTCGCGGATATGCGGGATTCAGAGAAAGCCAGGTTTCTGAATGCCCCTGTATCCCGAGGGGGCCTTTTCGGCGACGCGGTGGGGGACTTCGCCCAAGAGTTCTCCACCGCCCAGAAGCAGTCTGAGGCGCTTCGGCATGTCCTGCCCAGGAAGCGGACTGCTGCTGGTCCGTCTTCTGCGGCCGTGGAACCTCAGACTGCTCGTCGCCGAGGGCGCCCTCCTGCGGCCCCCTCTGCTCCTCCTCCTGGGCAGCAGTCTAACCCCAGGAGGCGGGGTGCCGGTTGCAAGAGGGCTCCCCCGCCCACTCAGCCGTCTTCGACCCCCAAGAAGAACACCAGGGGGAAGAAGCGTTCCTGAGACGGGCGACCCGGAGGACCGAACAGCTGCTCTTCAGGAGGGGGCCTCTGCTCCTCTCCTTCACCCGGGGGAGGGCCGGGTGGAGAATCCTGTGTTTGTTTTTTCTGTTCCACCGCCGACCAGCCGGTCGGTGGTACCCAAAACTTCATTAAAAGAGCAGTTTCTTCCTCCTCTGGGTCATTCACGGTTGGGTCTGCTGAACAAGCAGTCTCTCCCGTTAGAGAGTCGGACGGCAGTGTGCGCCACCCTCGGGTCTCGCCACTCTCAGCCCGACAGCCCGCAGCAGAACACTCTCGGGTCTTCTCTGCCGTCTGTCCCTCGGTGGAAGCAGGTAGGTGTTGTTCAAGTACACACTCAGACCCCGCTCTCGGCCGCTACAATGCCTCCGGAGCCGTGTCCCTGCCTTCCGTCTCGCTGCCCCTCCGCGGGTACGCCGGCGGTGCGGGTGGGCTCGTTGCGGCAGTTTCTCGGAGCCTGGCTAGCGCTCCCGAGGCCGTCGCACTGGCTCATTCGCACCATCCGGCTCGGCTATGCAATTCAGTTTGCACGCCGGCCTCCCAAGTTCAGGGGCATCCACTTCACCCGTGTGCGTCCAGTGGATGCTCCTGTCTTGCGGAAGGAGATCGACGCCCTGCTGGCGAAGGACGCGATCGATCCCTCCAGCCGATATGAGGTCAGGGTTTTACAGCCCTTATTTCATTGTACTCAAGAAAGGCGGTGGGTTACTGCCAATCCTGGACCTGCGTGTATTGAATCGGGCCCTGCACAAGCTCCCGTTCAAGATGCTCACGCAGAAACGCATTTTCGAGTGCATCCGTCCCCAGGATTGGTTTGCAGCGATCGACCTGAAGGACGCGTACTTTCATGTCTCGATTCTTCCCCGACACAGACCATTTCTTCGGTTTGCTTTCGAGGGTCGAGCATATCAGTACAAGGTCCTACCCTTCGGGCTGGCCCTGTCGCCCCGTGTCTTCACGAAAGTCGCGGAGGCGGCCATTGTTCCCATGAGAGAGCAAGGCGTTCGCATTCTCAACTATCTCGACGACTGGCTCATTCTAGCGTACTCGCGGGATGTGTTGTGCGATCACAGGGACATGGTGCTCCGGCACCTCAGTCGGTTGGGGCTTCGGGTCAACTGGGACAAGAGCAAACTCTCCCCTGTGCAGAGGATCTCTTATCTCGGTATGGAACTGGACTCGGTCGCCCAGACTGCGCGCCTCACGGAGGAACGCGTCCAGTCAGTGCTCAACTGCCTCAAGTTTTTTCGAGGCAAGTCAGCGGTCCAACTGAAACAGTTTTAGAGGCTCCTGGGGCATATGGCAGCCACAGCTGCAGTAACGCCGCTCGGCCTGTTGCATATGAGACCGCTCCAGCACTGGCTTCGCGATCGAGTCCCGAGGTGGGCGTGGCAGAGCGGCAAGTTCCGGGTCAAAGTCACCCCGCACTGTCGCCAAACCTTCACCCCTTGGTCGGATCCTGGGTTTCTACGGGCCGGAGTGCCCCTAGTCCAGGTTTCCAGGCATGCTGTGGTTTTCACAGATGCTTCTGCCAAGGGCTGGGGGGCCACGTACAAAGGGCATGCAGTCTCGGGTCTGTGGACGGGGCCCCAGCTGCATTGGCACATCAACTGCCTAGAGTTGCAAGCAGTACGCCTAGCTTTGTGTCGCCTCAAGGGGTTTCTCAGACACAAACACGTACTGGTCCGTACGGACAGCACTGCGACCGTTGCGTACATCAACAGACAAGGTGGTCTACGCTCCCATCGTATGTCGCGACTCGCCTCCCACCTCCTCCTGTGGAGTCAGAAGCATCTGAGGTCGCTTCGTGCCGTTCATGTCCCCGGGGAGCTCAATCGTGTGGCCGACGAGCTTTCACGTCGGTCCCCTCTTCCGGGAGAATGGCGACTCCATCCCCAGGTGGTCCAGCTGATTTGGCGAATCTTCGGAGCTGCACAGGTAGACCTGTTTGCCTCTCCGGACACGACCCATTGCCAGTGGTATTACTCCCTGACCGAGGGAACTCTCGGCACGGATGCCCTGGCACACAGCTGGCCCCGGGACCTACGCAAGTATGCTTTTCCCCCAGTGAGCCTTCTTGCACAGACTCTGTGCAAGGTCAGGGAGGACGAGGAGCAGGTCCTTTTGGTGGCCCCGTATTGGCCAACCCGGACTTGGTTCCCAGAACTCATGCTCCTCGCGACAGCCCCTCCTTGGCCGATTCCTCTCTCAGAGAAGGGGCACCCTAGTGCACCCGCGTCCAGACCTTTTGAAACTCCATGTCTGGTCCCTGGACGGGACGCGGAGGTTCTAGATGGCCTGCCACAGGCAGTGGTAGATACCATCTCTTCAGCTAGAGCCCCCTCTACGAGGCGCCTCTGTGCTCTGAAGTGGAACCTGTTCGTCGGCTGGTGTTCTTCCCACGGGGAGAACCCACGAACTTGCCCGATCAGAGTTGTGCTCTCCTTCCTACAAGAGGGCTTGGAGCGAAGGCTGTCTCCCTCCACCCTCAAAGTGTATGTTGCTGCAATATCCGCACATCACGATGTAGTTGATGATAAGTCCGTGGGGAAGCACAACCTGGTCATCAGATTCCTCAAGGGTGCTAGGAGGTTAAATCCACCTCGCGATTTGCACCCTGTACCCTCTTGGGACTTAACTTTAGTGCTTAGAGTGCTTCAAAGTCCTCCTTTTGAGCCTTTGCTGACAGTCGAGCTTAATATCCTGTCCATTAAGACAGCGCTCCTGTTAGCATTGGCTTCCTTCAAGAGGGTGGGGGATCTGCAGGCTTTTTCGGTCGACGAATCGTGCCTAGAGTTCGGGCCTGGCTTTTCTCTTGTTATATTGAGACCCCGGCTCGGATATGTGCCCAAGGTTCCTACCACTCCCTTCGCGGACCAGGTAGTGAACCTGCAAGTGCTGCCCCAGGAGGAGGCAGACCCAGCCCTAGCTTTTCTCTGTCCCGTCCGGGCCCTCCGGGTTTATATAGACAGAACGCAAAGCTTCATGACCTCAGATCAGCTCTTTGTTTGTTATGGAGGCCAGCAGAAGGGGAAGGCTGTCTCCAAGCAGAGGTTAGCCCACTGGCTAGTGGATGCTATCACCAGGGCTTATGAGTCCCAGGGTGAGCCCTGACCACCCAGGTTTGCGGGCTCATTCCACTAGGAGTGTTGCCGCTTCTTGGGCTCTGGCACAGGGCGCCTCGCTAACAGACATTTGTAGAGCTGCGGGCTGGGTGACACCGAACACGTTCGCTAGGTTTTATAGCCTACGTGTGGAACCTGTTTCCTCCCGAGTACTTGCTACGGCCAGTAATTAGAGGGAATAGGTGTGTCGGCTTGTGACGCCATTCTGTGAGCGGATACGTGCGTCTTTTTGCTCCGTTTGGTTACCCAACAAACGGCTAACCTCGTGAGTTCCTCCATCACACCCTCCGGTGCCAGGTGTTGCGGACCGCCCGGCACCAGGTCTGCTACCTTCAGTAAGGAGTTGCTAGTAGACTGGGTGCCTTTTCCAGTGGTCCCTGCGGCGACCCAGGATTGCCACGTGCAGTTCAGCCGTGTCTTCCCCTTGACAGACTCATTCTGTCGTCCCTGTTGAGTACGCTCCTCACTCCTCCGGACTGGGACTACCTTCAAGGACTGCCATATGTTTCACTACCCTGCGTGGTTAGTACATGTGTGTATTTGAGGGCCTTCCTCTAGGCTGCCTCAGCTTCCGCAGCGTTCCCCCCCATTATTATTTTCCTTGGGGACGGGCACGCTTTCCCAGTGTTATCCAATATCCACTGATTGGGTCTTGCGGAACAGCAGTGTGATTCCCTAGCTAGCTCCCGCAAAATTTCTGGAAACTGCTGCAGGGTAGCTTAGCTGGGCGCTGGAAGGGGCCAGCACCATGGCGTTTTGGTAGGGATCCCAATTCGTCAGGGGAACTCCCCCGACGAGGCGTCGGAGTTCCCTGCTGACGAAAGGGAACGTCTCGGTTACGTATGGTAACCCTCGTTCCCTGAGTCCAGGGAACGGAGACGCCTCGTCCCGTCGCCATGTTGCTGTACCTTCGCGGAGGACTGGACACTGTTCGGCTCCTCAGCGAAAAGCATTGCGCAATGTTTACTTCCGCCTTTTATACCCGCGCTGGTAGGCGGGCCGCGCCTCGAGCTTAATATGCAAATATGCAAATATTGCATGCCAATTCAGTTTCTCTTTCATTGGCTCGTTGTTAACTCTCTCGAAGGCAATTGGCTCCCTAGCGTGACTCAGGGACTCAGGGAACGAGGGTTACCATACGTAACCGAGACGTTTTCTATGCCATAGTAAACTGTAATTTATTCATGTGATCAAAGCTGAATATTCGGCATCAGTACTCCAGTCATGATGATGATTCATTTTAATATACTGATTTGCTGCTCAGGAAACATTTCTTATTATTATCAATGTTGAAAACAGTTTCATATTTTTGTGGAAACAATGTTACATTTTATGCAGAATTATTTGATGAACAAAGTTGAAAGAACAGCATTTATATGAAGTAGATTTTTTTTTAACAGTGTAAAACCCTTGACTGTCACTTTTGATCAATTTAATGCATCGATCCTTGTTGAATAAAAATATTAATTTCATTAAAAAAAATCTTACTGACGTCAACAGTTTCAACCGTTATGTACACTTTTGGTTTGTTTATTGCGAAATAACTCCCGATTGTTTCTCTGTCATCTAAGCAAGGCTTCGTTTCCCAAACGCACTGGGCCTGTGAGCTCAGCGAAGCACCAGCATCGAACGCTCTCTGTGATTGATTGGTTTCGTCTTTTATCCAGATGACTAGGAGAAAAAGTTCTATCCTACACAATTATCCGCTAATATTCGCTTATTTTTGCACTTAGAAGCTTATTTAACGCACTGAATTGCGTGCTAAATTAATAAAAAAATACTGGTAAAAAAAAACACACATTTGGATCAATATTTTTATGTGAGGATCGATCCTTTTCGATACCACGTCAGTATTGATTTTCAGGATTGATTCGCCCACCCCTAGTGTGATTTTAAAACCTTCAGATTATTAAAGTACTGCAGGAAGTAGCTACTGTAATGGGAATTTAATAAAGCATTTGTATAATCAGTTTATAATGCTTGGTGAGATCAGTGAGTCAGGCCACTACAGAATTGTAATTTCATCATCTAAACATAACCATCATGACCTGGGCTGCGTTTCCCAAAAGTATCTTAAGCCTAACTTGGCTCAAATTAGGCTTCAGATGCTTTTGGGAAACGCAGCCCAGGTCATAGTTTCTCTAGCCACAACAAATGTGCTTTATAAACACAGAGTTGGAGTAGCCAGAGAAAACTTCTATTAAAAAGTAAAGGGTCAAGAGCCCAACTAAGGCAAACACTGATCACAGTAATGGTGACTTGAAACGAAACATTACATAAAACATACCAATACTTTATGAGTCGTTCCTGAAGGAGAGAAATGAGAGTCGTTCATCAGGGTCTGAGGAGATCTGAAGTTTACACAATGAGAAACTCAAACTCTTCTGTCTGGAGGACAAACAGTCCGTGTGTTTAGTGTGCAGAGATTCACAGAAACACATTAATCACACATTCGGGCCCATCGGTGAAGTTGTGCCATTATATAAGGTAAGATGGATTTAAATATAGAGTTGCTCAGAGGCACTGTCGCCTCACGGCAAGAAGGTCGAGTTTCGGTGGAGCCAGTGTGTGTGTAGTTTGCATGTTCTACCTGTTCCTGCGTTGGATGGATAGATGGATTAATTACAGAACACATTATAAAAATCTCTGGTATCTTATAGATTTTCTGTTGGAATTCTAGAGGGAGCTGAATACAACACTGAAGTCCTTACAAAAGAAACTTAAACACAATGAAAACATTAAAGAAGAGCTTGAGAAAACAGTTCAACATATCAAGGTGAGGATTGATATATAAAAATGATTGATTCTTTTGAGATATGTACAATGATTAGAACAGCTGAAGTGTTTGTGACATAATTACATGTTCCTTTATTGACTGAAAAGTTACAGTTGTAGTTAACTAACCCACATTTTCCCACTCACTCTTCATGCTGCTCCAGAATCAGTTGTGTCTATGAGATGATTGAAGTGAATGTGATTTGATTTCAGTCTCAAGCTGAGCGCACAGAGCGTCAGATTAAACAGCAGTTTGAGAAGCTTCATCAGTTCCTCAGAGATGAAGAAGAAGCTACAATCACTGCACTGAAGGAGGAAGAGGAGCAGAAGAAGCAGATGATGAAGGAGAAGATGGAGGAGATGAACACACACATCTCAGATCTTTCATACACAATCAAAGACATGGAGGAGATGATGAAAGCCAATGACTTCTGCTTTCTGAAGGTCTGATTTCACATCAGTGATTGATTGATTGATTGAGTTCTTGATGATAAATGGTGTGTTTGTTCTGCAGGAGTTTCCAGGCTCAATTGAAAGGTGAGTGATCTGCTGGTGTCTCTGGTCTCTCTGGTTCTGATCCAAAGCCACTGCAGTTCTGACTCCTGAATGTTCTTCCAGAGTCCAGATCTCACAGCTGGATCCACAGATGGCTTCTGGAGCTTTGATTCATGTGTCACGATACTTGGACAACCTGCCTTTCAGAGTCTGGAAGAAGATGCAGGACATCATCCACAACAGTGAGTCTGGAGAAGAACTGTGCTGTTACACACTGGAAATCATGTATGAGGGAAGATTTTAGCATGATGTTTGAATTACCAGATTAGATGCTCTAAATGAGCTGTAAAAAAGAGAAGAACATGATATTTATCAGTTATAGTGATATAGCAGATATATACAGTTTAGATTGATTGATTGTTTTTGTCAATACAAGCTCTGTTGACATTAGATTTAATACACCGCAAAATCCCCGATGTGATACTAAAATAATAATTAAAATAAAATAAATAAATAAAAAGAAACGGTGCTGAATTATATTTTAAACTCTACCCACCCAACACGTTTATCTCACAGTGATCTCTCCATATGACCACAATGTGAGTTCACAGTGAGTTAAAAGTGTAACCGCACTGTGCACTCACTGTGTGCTCATATTATGGACACTAGGGCTGGGCGATTTAAATCGCGATATTGTTATGCGCATCTCGTCAGTAAAGCCGGTTCCTTGATTAGTAGTAAATCACCATCACCTGCTTTCAGATGAAGCGGCATTTAGGGCTGAGGAGATAATTAAGTGATTAATTTAGTGATGATTGAGCATTATTGAAGACACCTGATGTTAACAAGCAGAATCACTGAAGAAGAAAATCACAAATTGTAAGTTACCATTAAGGTGATGGGTGTTTGCTTTAGTTGGGCTCTAGACCATTATATGTTTACTTTAATATTTACTGTTGTTTGTCTGCTGTTATTGATTTATAGCAGTTAAATGAACAAAGTAAAATGTTATGTTATAGTGTTGGTTATGTTTTGACATAAACATGCTATGATCTGAAAAAGGAAACTTATTGAGATAGTTTGGTTTAACTTAGCAGTAGTTTAGTGAGAGCAGCCTATGATTATCAATACTTTACTTATAATTCAAAATATTTAATAAACATTGTTCTGATCAAAAGACATTCAAATAAATTCATTTAAAACACAGACATCAATAATAAGCCTGTGAATCTCAACAATGGTGACAATAATAAAGCATGTTGCAGTGGCTGCCACCAATCACAACTCATTAATGGCTCCCATCATGCATTGCGGTATGAATAAATTACTTTTCCTAATTGAATATTCTGCTCCTCACCATTGTTGAGATGCATAGACTGAATCTTGACATCTGTGTGTGCCTAAAAGAATGATTTTTTTTTTTAACAAGTTTTAAGAAATCCTTTATATTATATAAAAAAATTCTGGGCATTTATGCAGATTCACTAACCAACAACATAAATCGAAGTCAGAAAGAAGGATTTTAATGAGTTCAGTGATCAAGTTCAAATGATGATTGTCATAACATAATCAACATCATCAGATCACTTTATTCTTTGTTCAACTGGTGATTATAATTCAGAAACAACAGCCAAACAAAATCTAAAGTTAATAATATATGGGCCTAGAGCCCAACTAAAGCAACCATTGATCGTCATAACGGTAACTTACAATTTGAGATTTTCTCCTTCAGTGATTCTGCTTGTTAACATCAGGTGACTTCAATAATGTTCAATCATCACAAAATTAATCACTTAATTATCTCATTAACTTCAACACTCTTGAGTGTGGACTCATATACACTCCCAGGAGTGTTAATTTAACACTGGAGTTTTTGCTGTGTACAAAGAGCCGTAGTTAACTGACAAGCTGAGCCATATCGCATTAATTATCGCTGGCGATACGTCCGCGATATTAGTGCGATATGGCTCAGCTTGTCAGTTAACTACGGCTCTTTGTAGTCAATGCCGCTCCATCTGAAAGCAGGTGATGGTGATTTACTACTAATCAAGGAACCGGCTTTACTGACGAGATGCGCATAACAATATCGCGATTTAAAGCGCCCAGCCCTAAGACCAAAGAGCCCAACTACAGCAAACACTGACCTCTACAATGGTGACCAAACTCTTCAAACAAACTTCAACATGTAAACCTCTTAAACATAATTTCTAAACATCGAAACTTCCCGCTATAACTGTCTAAGAATGTTAGGGGGGATAATGTTCTATCAATGTCATCACTAAACATGTTTGAAATGTTTATAGAGAGTGTTATCCTACCTTTTAGGAGAACATTCTGGTTACAAAAATCAAATTAGCTACAGAAAATATTACAAGAACATAACATAATGCTCTCAAAACATTCATAGAACAATAACATTTCTAGCTGGGATGAGCTCATATTGTGGTCATAGTTTGAGCACACAGTGAGAGCGCTGTGAGGTTACACTTTTAGAACACTGTGAACTCAGATTGCAGACGTTGTGACCACATGGTGACATCACTGTGAGATCATAGTGTTGACTGGGTATGCATCACTGTGTGGAAGAGACTGGGATAATTATTTTGATGAAAATCATCTATTATTAACCAATTACCACTTTTGGTCAGTGATGAGTTTAGTGAATTATTCTACCTTGTGATAATAGAAACTAAATCACCTGGGGCCTGTACCATGATGCTAGTTGAACAAACTCAGGGTTACAGGATTAGTTTTTAGTTGACAAAACTATACCAATCCAACTAGGCTTTGTTGGTACCATGATGCTGATCATCAGCTTTCTCTGTCAAGTCAGTCTTTGATCCTGAGTTTA
Source organism: Squalius cephalus (assembly GCF_949319135.1). NCBI lineage: Eukaryota > Metazoa > Chordata > Actinopteri > Cypriniformes > Leuciscidae > Squalius > Squalius cephalus. Next base: position 22,176,639 of record NC_137122.1, read on the forward strand.
GGAGTTTAGGTGTGACATCAGTAGCGAACAGCCAATCACATGCTGAGAAAAAGTGAAACTGTAATTTACTTCTCTTCTGCAGAATTTTTACGGGATTGAAAAATATTAAGAATTTAAACAAATTTACACCGCAAGAAGATAATGGCTGTCTATGAAAGAGGGCAACTAAAAGAAAAATTCTTGCTATATCAGTGAAAGTAAAGGTTTGTGAAGTTAGTTTATACAGTTGATAAAGGTATAGAGAGAATTTAACATTTAAGCTCATATGTACTCATTTGATAGCTTTATCTATTGGTTCTAAAGTGTATTTATATTTCCTTTATATATTTATTCATTTAAACTGTGTGTAATAATAATTGATAAACTAAATGTGTACACTGATTAAGGGTAATAGTTACATAAATAATATGTAAATCATAAAAAAATATTATTCTAAATAAGCATTGCTAAAAGCCAGACGATTTTGTCTTTAAAAATCATTTGCTATGGAGTGGCCTTTAATTCGGAGTAGAAACATGGGAAATACATTTATCGCATCAGACATGTTTAACTTTGCTCACAGCTGATTGGTCCAAGTTTGGTTTGCAAACTCTTACCTGGAACATCACCTGACCCGGACCAGGATAGCCGTGCAGCGTAAGTTACTATGGAGATGAACACTGCAAAAAGCCAAACCACTTTCATGGTGCCTAAAACCCAGGGTTGGCGCAAACTAAACTGAAACATACCTGGCTAGCCACCTAATCCGGCTTCATGGTGCAGGCCCCTGGTGTTTTTGGCTATTGTGATGATGCCATAATAATCCTGGACATGATTCACTGTTCTCTTCCTGTGTATAATTTTTGAATTTATGGGTATTTCATATTTATTAATCATATCTCTGTGAATCTACAGCATGAGATCCAACAATGTTTCTATAATCAGTAATTCTGAGGGATATTGAAATCATATAGTGCATTAAAACATTTTTAACTCCTGCTGGACTCAAGACACAGACAGAGATCAACAATCAGCATATGAGAAAATCAAAAGTTTCATGTCATAATGCAAGGATTAAACTCCGAATGAGATTAGTGAATGAACAGGCCATATGATGATTTTGTCGTCATCATCAACATAACAAACTGCATTCACATTCCATGTGTGAGCGTGTGTATGAGTGTGGCTTGCAAAAACATAGTTCTAGCAGCAAGAGAAAAACTAGTGTTAAAAAGTCAGCATCCCAACTAAAGCAAACACTAATCTCCATAATGGTAACTTCAAACCAAACATTTTAAATTAAACATCTCAAGAACAATTTCTGTAGATGTATTTATTATAGTGATTCTGCTTGTTAACAGCAGGTGTTCATGACTAATGCTCAACAATCACTTACATATTCACATAATTATCTAATTTCAACACTGCATCAATGTTACTTTTACTCTTTATAGTGTGGACATTAAATTATTTTCCTGTGGGGTTGAAAGGGTTAATAGTGTAAAGATAAAAAGACACTCACAAAATGTATTTTAACAGTAATAAACTGTAAGTAAAAAAAAAAAACAGTTATATAGATAATAAATTACTGTAAAATTGTGTTTTCTGAGTGTCACCATTGTGCTGAAGAGTAGAGCCTGTGCTTCAGTCCAGGAGAAGATTTAGATATTTATGAAATGCTGCATGTTGCTTTATTTAGGAAGCGTGATTGTATAGTTGCTGGTCCAGTGAAAATCTCTTTATTTAAAATGTTTTTAGTGGTCTCAAATAAAATAAATTCACAGAAATACTTTGCTCAAATTATTAATGCATTATCAATGTTATTTAATACATTTAAACAACAGTTGGTCAATTTAAGGCAGTCGATTTATGCAAATGAAAGTCGTTACCTTTTTTTAATTTAGTGCATATGTATTATTTTTACAGTAAGATACTGTTAATTAGATTACAGTAAAGAACTGTACAATTAAAAGTAAATTTTACTGTAAAAAAGCCCATGATCTAACAGTGTAGCCTAAAGGAATATACTGTGAATTAACAGCGCTCAAAGTCGACACTCAGAGGCTGTTTCAAATCACACGTTATACCCTCATTCACTATTATAGTCCACTTGACTGTGTGAATAAAAACAGGTGAGTAAATTCAGACACTGATGAACACCTGCTGTTAACAAGCAAAATCACCGAGCAAGGAAACAAGAAGAACAGAAAAAAGATGAAATCAACTGAAGATAAAATATATGAAATGCATTTTATCAGATTTGATGTTATCTTTTTTGTTGTTGATTGCCAGCATTGTTGAGATTCATTTGCTGATTCTTGCTGATTCTGTGTGTGTCTAAATGATGCCATATGAGTTTAAAAATCCTTCATAACTGATTGTGCAGCACTGCTTGATCAATAGGACAAGGATCATAATTCATAATAATCTGTGTTCGGTTCACTCTTGATCATTATATGAACAACAGAACAAAAGCATCTGTTGATTGTGTCTCATCAGCTCCTGTGATTTTGGATCCAAACTCGGCTCATCCACGTCTCGTCCTGTCTGATGATCTGACCACTGTGACATTCAGCTGGGACGAACAACCTGTTCCTGATAATCCAGAGAGATTTGACATCTTTGAGTGTGTTCTGGGTTCAGAGGGTTTTAACTCAGGAACACACAGCTGGGATGTGGAGGTTAAAGAGAGTGAATGCTGGAGTCTTGGAGTAACTACAGCATCAAACCAGAGGAAGGGACGTGATTTCTGTAACACTGATGTCTGGTGTGTGGAGTATGATCCGTATGGACTGTCTAGGTCTGGTTTTCGTGTTGAACAGGATCTTGATCGTGTGAGAGTTGATCTGGACTATGACAGAGGAACGGTGTCATTCTCTGATCCTGTAACTAACACACATCTACACACATTCACAACCACCTTCACTGACACACTCTTTCCATTCTTCTGCAATTTTGATGAAATTAAATGTCTAAGGATTTTACCAGTTAAACTAACAACAGAAAATCACTGAAACATAATCTGATCCTGCCAATTAATTACTTGTGCTGACTTATATTTAATTAGTGAAAGTCTGAATTTCATAATGTAACTCAACATATTCAGAAACAGACAGTTAAAGCAGCAAAGGAAAAAATCATATAAAAAAGTCAAGGGTCAAGAGTCCAAATAAAGTAAACACCGATCACCGATTTGTATTTTTTTTCAATAAGACATCAAAAACTAAACTTCTCAATAAGAAGTTTTGCTTGAAAGAAATAGTCAAGCTGGATTTTAATGAGTGAAGATGCTGAGATCTTGAGAGATCTGTTAGTGTTTAATGTTCTGTTGCTGCCAGTCATTTGAATTAATTCAGGAAATACAAGTAAGATATTCCTGTTAAAGTTTTTTGCACTTTATTTAAATTTGACTTGCTTTTTAATATTTTTACAGTCATTTGTCAGTTTTTTTACGATCAGTATTGAGGATGGAGATAAATACAAAAGCTTTCAATTTCAGATAAATGTTGTTCTTTTGAACTTTTCATTCATCAAAAACTCCTGAATTTTTTTTAAATAACTGTTTTCAACATTGATAATAATGAGAAATGTTTATTGAGCATCAAATCATCATATTAGAATGATTTCTGAAGAATCATGTGTGTTAAGATGTATAAGTATTATGCTCTCATTTGTATTTGTATTTGTTTTCCCAGTTTTGTTATTTTTGTGAGACAGGCAATCACACTGCAAGGTATAAATCATGCAGAGGTGGAAAGTCCAGGGGTCAGAAAGTAAAAGTCCTGCCATATATTTACTCCACCCATGAACTCACACAGCAAAAACTCCAGTGTTAAATGAACTCTCCTGGGAGTTTATTTGGCTCCAGACTCAAGAGTGTTAAAGTTAATGAGATAATTTAGTGATTGATTGAGTGATGATTGAGCATTATTGAAGACACCTGATGTTAACAAGCAGAATCACCAAAGGAGAAAATCTATTTTTTCAAGTTGCCATTATGGTGATTAGCGTTTGCTTTAGTTGGGCTCTTGACACTTAAACTGTTAACATTAAATGTTGTTTGGCTGTTGTATCTGAGTTATAACTCTCAGATGAACAAAGAGAAAAGCTGAACAGGTGGTGTTGGTTATGATTTGACATGATCATTGTTTTATCTGAATCACTGAACTCATTTAGAGCCTAATCTCTGACTTAAATGTATATTGATCATTACAGCATCACAGTGATTCCACGGAATAAGATCCAGATTTTTCAATTTAATCTAAATGATTTCTTAAAAGTTGTTCTGATAAAAAAAATAAAATAAAAAATCTTTCATTAAGGCACACACAGACATCAAGAATGAGTGTATGAATCTCAACAATGGTGACAAAAAGAATATTCAATTAGGAAAAGGAAATTACTAAGACAATTCAGATCATAATTTATTCATACCGCAATGCATGATGGGAGCCATGAATGAGTTTTGATTGGTGGCACCCAGAATGCACTGCAACATGCTTTATTATTGTCACCATTGTTGAGAATCACAGGCTGATTATTGATGTCTGTGTGTCCAAGTACAATACTTCTTTAAAGTCTTTTGATCAGAACAACTTTTAAGAAATCTTTTTGATTATATTAAAAATGCTGCAAATAGTATACTGTAGAATCACAGGCTCCTGTAATCAACAAGGCAAACCTAACTCTCTAAATGAGTTTTGTGAGTCAGGTCAAATGATGATTATGTCAAAACATAACCAGCAACACCTGATCAGCTTTTCTTGTTATTCATCTGAGAGTTATAACTCAGATACATCAGCCAAATAAAATCTAAAGTTAACAGTGTAAGTGTCAAGAGCCCAACTAAAGCAAACACCCATCACCATAATGGCAACTTGAAAAAAGAGATTTTCTCCTTCAGTGATTCTGCTTGTTAACATCAGGTGTCTTCAATAATGCTCAATCATCACTCAATCAATCACTAAATTATCTCATTAACTTTAACACTCTTGAGTGTGGAGCCAAATAAACTCGCAGGAGAGTTCATTTAACACGGGAGTTTTTGCTGTGTGAGTTCATGGGTGGAGTAAATACATGGCAGGACTTTTACTTTCTGACCCCTGGACTTTCCACCTCTGAAATCATGTGACCTAATCAGTGACTGAATGAATGCACGTGCCTTTTTTTTTTGTTTAAATAAAAATGTGCCAGTCAGAGCGACTGGATGCTGTGAAAGAGTACAACGTATTCCGTGTGTTATCTGGGTACTCTGTTAACAGGTTATGTGCCCAGCTAATGCCGCGTTTCCACCGAAATTACCCGGAACAATATGTCCCAGGAACTTTTTTTGTTGCTAGCCGTGTTTCCACCGCGGTCTAAAGTACTGTGAAGATTAGGCAAATAGTCTGGTGACGTAGGACTGTGCGCGACTTTACAGTTCCCACTGGATTTCATCCTCTGAATTTAAGCTTAAAGGTGCTCTAAGCCAGTGATTCCCAACCCCCGGTCCGTGGACCCGTTAGTACCGGGCCTTGAAATATTCCCAGAATAATGTTTCTTTTTTTCTTTTTTCTTTTTTTATAATAATAATTTTCTTTTTTATATGCTTTTTTAAGTGCTATGACGTCATGTTATTTAATCCAAAACCTAATCAATAAATAGATTAAAATGTGTTTCTTTGAGCGCCTTGCGATTGCTTAGCAACGCGTCATATCTGAACGGACTGCAAAAAAGCGCGCTGCACCAGAAGTGACAGGGAAGTGGAGAGATGAGCGGGCCGCGATATTTTTTTCAATGGCTAATTTCATTGCGGACAGTTCTGGTAAAAGGAAAGGCGATGACCAACTCGAAAATAGCGAGAGAGAAAAAGTCACGCTTCATAAATACGATACCTCATACATTAGGTATGGATTTATGACAACAGGCGTTTCCGTGGCGCCAAATCCGTTGTGTATTATTTGTGGTGAAAAACTGTAAGCTGGTTTTCGTTCATATTTGTAAAGCAGACCTTTTTAAATTTCGTTTTATTGTATCCTGGAATTTGTGTGCATTGTTTTGGATGCATATGTTTTTTATGGATGCTCAGGAAGAACAGCTTGTCTTGTGCACAGCTACAAATATAGTAATATCAATAAGCAGTTCATGCTCACATTAAAATAGTTTTGTTCTCATTGGTCTGATTTGGTATTTTTTGTTAAAGGTTAAAGTTTAATCTCTAATTTTATACTTTTAAAAATGATTGGCTGAAATCACTAAGTTATGTGTTTGCTATTGTATTCTGAAACTGATTGTTGAAACTGGCACTTATTTCATACAATTAGCCTTTGTTGTCACCTGTTGGTGTGTGAAAACACTAAGTTGCTGTTGAAGTGATTGTCTTTAGTGGTTCTGGAGAGATTTGACAGGTGAAATGGACTGGTATTTTCATACAATTTGCCATTACTGCCACCTGCTAGTGAGTGAGTGCTGTGTGAGTTGCTTTTGAAGTAGACCTAATTGTATGGCAGTAAAGGGAAATATTTTGTGAACCGGTCTGAAAGTTTAAAAAGATTGGTATATTCATACAAGTAGCCTTTGTTGCCATCTAGTTCATTATGCAAATAAATGATAGGCTGTTACTGTTTTACACAGTGATATGTTCCAAACGATGCATCTTAAAATTGACAACTGGTCCCTGGAATTTTTTTTATGAATATGCTGGTCCCTGGCACAAAAAAGGTTGGGAACCCCTGCTCTAAGCGATGCCACGCGTTTTTTAGGCCAAAACATTTTTTGTCACACACAGCAAACATCTCCTCACTATCCGCTAGCTGCCTGTCCCCTGAACACACTGTAAAAAACGTGGTCTCTCTAGACACCACAGGCTCCACAAACGGCAACAAAAACAAACTGCAGCTCACCCACACCACGAAAACATAACAATCAGTGCTCCAGCCAATAACCGACAAGTATTTGAGGGCGGGGTTTGGGGGGTTAGTGCGCGTACACATGAAGGGGGTGTGGAGGAGAGAGAAGCATGAAGAGGGAAGTTTGAATTATGGCCGACACACGACCAAAGAGACGACGTTCCGATGAACAAATTGCAAAGAAGAGGGACAAGGATAAGAAACGCGCGAAGTACCGAATTTACATCGGAAAAACCTTCGAAAGGTGGTGAGAACTCCGCCGGCAGAAGGGATTCAAATCCGACATTAGGTTGCTCTGTTTTTGCAGAACAGGTAAATCCGTTTTTCTTTCTAAACAGACGTTCATGACTACTTTGACTTTCCTTTATGCCGGAAGGGAGGGGAGGAGGAAGGAGGAGGGAGGGTCTACTAGCCTCCGTTTTGTTTGACAACAATTCGAATGTCAACAAGAAGTTACGACTCCGGCATCGCTTAGAGAACCTTTAATAAAGCCTGAACCTCGTTGTCGGTCAATCGTGGCATTTTTTAAACTCCATTGTTGATTCGAATAGCAGACGACTGTTACTGCATGCACCGCAACAGATGGTGGTTGAATAAGCTGTGTGGAATCGACCAATCAAAATGCGGCATGAACTCAACCAATCAGCATGTTCAGCGCCCAAGTCCCACCCCTGAAAGTTCCTGAACTTTGAAAAAGTACTACCTCGCGAGCAGGGACTTTCGTACGGGGAAATATTTACCCTGAACTTCATTTAGACCTGCGGTGTAAACACACCAAGTACCACCCCAAAGTTCCTAGTTCCTGGGGAAAGTTCCTGCGGTGGGCTCAGGGCTTAATTTGAGCTGGAACATGTTCCGGCACATCCAACATTGGATCTGGAACCTTTTTTATTGGATGTGTGTCATTATGGAAAATTACCGCCTGAATGAAAAAAAAAAAAACTCTTTGTGTAGTGTTCAATGTTGTTATCTGTCTTGTTAGTCTTTATTCCCCATTGAAGTTCCACAAAAATCTTGTGTTTGCATTTTCAATGTGTTTTGAGGTGAATTTTCAGGGTAAGACAGAGGGGGGAGATGGACAGAGGGAGGGGAGGAACTTCAAGTGACACATGCCTTGTACTTGTTGTGCTGTTTGAGATTGTTGTTAGCCTCGTTTCACTCAGGGGAAAAATATCAGAAAGACAACAAAGACAAACCACTAACCACTCGGTGAGTTGCACAGTTTTGAAAACGAACGTTAAGGGTTGTTTTAAGGGCATGTTTGTGCATGGCCATAGACTCCCATTCTAAACAGTCATGGGCAATTCTAAAATAGTAAAAAAGTCGAGACTGGAACCATCGTCAGAATTTCTTTGTCCACCACTCTTGTTCATCCAAAACAAACTACAAAATAGACTCAAAGTGTTAAATACCGGAATTGTCCTTTAAATATAAGAACTTAAATCAATCCTAAATGTATTCACAAAATAAATGGGCAGCAGTTTCTTCAAAAAGATCACAAAATGAGCAAGTTTAATCAATATCAAGATATTTACAGATAGATTAATTAAACGTGTCGTTCAAATCTTTTAAGTTGTTGCGCTACGCGTCGTCGGTCACATGATAACGTCAACATGGCAGATGTCCGGCTCGCATTCATATTCAACGAGATCTGGCTATAAAGTACCTACTCTTTTAGCGCTCGTTAAGTAAGTACTTATTGAAATTAAGTACCTACTCATTGAGTATGCGGTTTCGAACGCAGTCTGAGTGTTTTTTTCTCTACGAAGCTCCCCCTAGTGTCTGGTAGTAAATGCTTTCAAACACTCTGTCGTAAAAACAAACTGTTGTCCCACCCCCCTCGCCACGAGCAACCCAGCTGATCAGCTGTCAACCCAGCTGAGCAGAGGAACCGGCTATTTCAAAACCAGTTATGTCTACCGAGGCAAGTAAAGCAATATTTTCTTTCCAAGTGATGGCGATTTTTTTTTATTGTGTTGTCATGCATACTAGTATTTTTACCGGGAACGAACGATATGAACGAGGCGAACTACTGCTTTCGTGTTTGTTTGTTTTTGGGAGAATGGGCATGAGCATAAATATATATATATATATATATATATATATATATATATATATATATATATAGATATATAGATATCGGTGGCTAATATTTGTCTAAAGTTATATTAGCAAGGTCTATAAGTTCATCTGGTAGAATGACGGTTTACCTTTGCTTGTATAAGAAAACGTACTCGGTTACTAATGTAACCTCGGTTCTCTCTAGAAGAGGGAACGAGTATTGCGTAAGGTTAGCTTACGCATCGGGAAAGTCTTCTTTCTTCGAGATCTGAAGCCAAAAAATTATCCTTAATTTTGTATACATTGTCAACGCAGTGCAGCAGCCGACAGACCTAGGCAGGCTGTATAAGCGTGCTCATTGGCTGCTCGGCGGCAACTGCTTAAGCCTATCGGTGAGCGCTCTGAACGCGGCAACCAATGAGGGCGCTTCGCGCCCTCCACACCCTTCTAACCGTCAGAATGGGTGTGGCCAGCGTGTATATATTCAGCGCTCATAGGCTAAAATTCTGGTTTTCGCAGTCTGAAGCGCAAAAGCTCGTGGCGCGACACGGCAGGTTACGCAATACTCGTTCCCTCTTCTAGAGAGAACCGAGGTTACATTAGTAACCGAGTACGTTCTCTTACGAGAGGTCTCTCGTATTGCGTAAGGTTAGCTTACGCATCGGGAACCCTTTGTCAACGCCGTGTGCGCCGAGCATCCAGCCCATGAATCCCAGGGAAACCGGGGAAAACACTCTGCTGGGAAATGTGGCCGGTCGGAGAGACGGGCCAGCGCAGTACAGGCACTTCATGCAGCATATGAAATAGAGCGGCGCGGCCGGTCTATAAACATATAACAGTACAAACAGTAGGGCCGGCAGAGCGAGCCCATACAGTACATAAGCACTCATAAGGGTAGGAGAAAAACGACATAGTCGGTCTCACATGAAGGGAAAAATTCCCGCGCGACAGAGAATAATACGGGCGGCCAGCAGCACGGGCCAGCACCGACAACAGCGCGTAACGGGAAATAGGAAACAGAGCGGATCAGCCGGTCTGAGTCAAACACTTCACCCTGAGTATAGTACCAGAATAGCGCCAGCATATGAACGTAGTCTGCACACGAGAAATGGGCAGAGCATACATGTCACTTATGCTGACAGTATTTTTGCCTGTATGGCAGGAACTTCCAGGTTATAAAACCTCACGAATGCTGATGGGGAGGCCCAGCCCGCCGCCATACAAATACCGTGATTAGAAATTCCGCTGGACCAGGCCCACGACGAGGCCATGCCTCTAGTGGAGTGGGCTCTGATGCCCAGAGGGCACTGCAGGTGTCTGGAGGCATAAGCTGCCGCTATCGCGTCCACTATCCACCTGGACAAGCTCTGTTTCGAGGCGGCAAGACCCTTGGTGCGTCCGCCGAAGGAAACAAAGAGCTGCTCTGAACGCCTGAAAGCGGCGGAGCGCGTGATGTAAACTCTCAGCGCCCGGACAGGGCATAGGAGGTTATCACTGTCCCCACTGTCGGATGCTGGCAGAGCCGAGAGGGACATAACTTGTGCCCTAAACGGGGTTCCAATCGCTTTGGGGATGTAACCGTGTCTCGGTCTGAGAATGACTTTCGAGTCATTCGGCCCGAACTCAAGACATGCAGGGCTAACAGATAGCGCGTGCAAATCACCCACTCGTTTGACTGAAGACAGAGCTATCAGAAAAACGGTTTTAAGCGACAGATACTTTAGATCCGCGGATTCAAGCGGTTCAAAGGGAAAAGCCTCTAGGGCTGCTAGGACCAAGGACAGATCCCACGAGGGAACCGAGGGGGGCCGCGGGGGATTCATCCGTCTAGCTCCTCTGAGGAAGCGGATAATGAGCTCATTCCTTCCCATTGCCCGGCCGCGCGTCGTCTCAGCGAACGCTGCAATAGCGGCCACATATACTTTGAGCGTGGAAGGGGATCTGCCCTTTTCCAACAGCTCTTGTAAGAAGGAGAGCACCCGCGGGACCCCGCATGCGTGCGGATCCAAGTTTTTAGTAGCGCACCATTTAGAAAACACCGACCATTTAGACGCGTAGAGCCGTCTCGTGGAGGGGGCTCTCGACTGTGTGATCGTGTTCACGACCCCTTCTGACAGGTCAACGGGTATCCGTTGATCACCCATGCATGCAGCGACCAGCGCTCTGGATGGGGATGCCAGATCGATCCACCGGCTTGGGAGAGGAGATCCTTTCTCACCGGGATCGGCCATGGGGGTGAGTGCGACAGCCTCACTAGCTCTGGGTACCAAGTTTGGTTTTCCCATCGCGGGGCTATAAGCAGCACTGAGTGGTGCGTTTCTCTGATCCTCGAAATGACCTGTGGCAACAGGGAGATCGGAGGAAAAGCATACAGCGGGAGGCTGGGCCATGTCTGGGACAGCGCGTCCTCGCTCTTCGAATAAAACTTCGGGCATTGAGCATTGTCTTTCGACGCAAAGAGGTCGATTTCCGCTCTGCCGAATAGGCGCCAGAGAAACTGGACTGTCTGGGGGTGCAGAGACCATTCTCCCGGGGGAATGTTGTCCCTGGACAGTCTGTCTGGACCGACATTCAGGTGGCCCGGCATGTGCGCGGCTCTCAGCGAGCGCAGCGAGCGGTAAGCCCACACAAGAAGGCGTTCTGTCAGCCTGCACAGATTCCTGGATCTGACACCGCCCTGTCGGTTCACATAGGATACCACGGACGTGTTGTCCGAGCGGACTAGCACATGGTGATCCCGTATGAATGGGAGGAAGCGCCTGAGCGCGTTCTCGACCGCTATCATCTCCAAACAGTTTATGTGGAGGCATTTTTCCCGGTCTGACCACAGGCCAAAAGCCGGTTTGCCCTTGAACAGAGCGCCCCAGCCTGAGGTGGAAGCGTCCGTCGAGATAACTTTGCGGTGTGAGATAGCTCCCATTGTCACTCCCCGCTGGTACCAGTCGGCCGCTAACCAGGGCTTCAGAGCTGAAACGCAGCTCTGAGTCACTCTGATGCGGATACCGCCGGAAGCCCATGCTCTGTGAGGCACTCGGGCATTCAGCCAGCGTTGTAGCGGGCGCATTCGTAAAAGACCCAGCCGAAGCACTGCTGCGGCTGAGGCCATACAACCCAGTAACCTCTGAAATGTTTTGAGAGGTACGGTGCTGCCCGGCCGGAGGGACGCGGCCAGGCGTCGAATGCAGCGCGCGCGCTGTGTCGACAGGCGGGCCGTGTACTGATATATCTGACCGTCGAAGGCGAATCTCAAGAATGGCCTGTGACGGGGTATTATCAGGATCTGAAAAGCACGCGTCTTTTAGATCGAGAGATATAAACCAGTCCCTCGGGCGAATTTGCGCGAGAATTTGTCTGGTTGTGAGCATTTTGAACGGTCTTCTCATAAGAGCCTTGTTCAAACGTCTCAGATCCAAAATTGGTCTGAGAGCTCCGTCCTTCTTGGGAACGAGGAAATAACGGCTGTAAAAGCCCGACTCGCTCATGGAAGGGGAAACCGGTTCTATAGCCCTTTTGCACAGAAGTGTAGCTATTTCTGCTCGAAGTAGATGTGCTACTTCCCCATTCACTCTGGTCTCGATACGCGCTTGAAAGCGCGGAGGGCGGCGAGCGAACTGCAGAGTATAGCCCTGTTTTACTGTGCTAAGCACCCGTTCTGATGCGCCTGGAATAGCTTCCCACGCTTTTGCGTGTGCAGCCAGGGGCAGAATGGCCTCCGGGCTCCGATCGCCGCGCATCGCGGGCTCGAGAGCTCGAAACGGAGGGGCGGGCGCGGCACAGGACTTACATTCAGGGGCGGGCGCGGCGCGGGCGCGGCGCGGGCGCGGCGCGGGCGCGGCGCGCGCGCTCTTGGTGGTTAGATACGGCGGATCGCACGTAGCGATAGCTGGCCGTTTTACACACAGTGTCCCGGTGGCTTTGGACGGGGAACATATAGTGTGAGGCGCGACGCGCGATGTCGGCGTCGGGGCGAAAATGTTAGTTAGTATGTGTGAGCGCTCGAGGGCGGGCACAGGACTTACATTTAAAACATGACCGGTCGTGCGAGGCCGTGTGACAGAGCGGGCAGTGAGTAGGTGTGGGCACGGAGAAGTGGACACGTGACCTACTTTTAACACTAAAGCGGCTTTTGCCTGCTTCATGAGAGTGGGCTCTGTGAGAGACACGGGATGTATAGTGCTTGTGTACAGGGGTGAGCACAGAACGTGGGCACATTCACTGTACTAGAAACACATACGGCGTCAGCCGTGCAACCAGACATTATGCTCTTTTGAAATTTTTCTGGGTTGCCGTGAGAACGGCGGATGCGCGCAGGCGAGCGGGTAGATACCGGCTCGTTGACTGCGGGGTAAACAGCTCCAGTAGCCGTGGCAACGGGGACTGACAGAGCGTTAAGCTTCGACGGTGGTCCAGCCGCAGGGCTGCGGGATTTAACCGTCTTTTCTTCTCTCGTGTTTAGACGCTCAAAAATACTCGAGCACCCTGAGAAGGTGTGGTGCGAGAGGCGGGTTCGCTTTCTGTAAGTAAGAAAGACTGGCCGCGAGCTCGGAGAAGCAAGCAGCATAAATTTTTATCTTCTCCGAGAGCTGGGATCGAACGCGGATCTCTCGCATGAAAGCGTATGATTCTGCCACTGAGCCACAGGGGAAAACACATAAGCTTTCAGTTAGCGCGAGCATATAAAAAGCTACCTCATGTGTCGCGTCGGCGTTTGTTTGCAGGCGTGCGTGTGTTTAAAACAGGCTTGTTTACTGCAATAGTAATATTTCCAGTCGCCTGAACTTAAGAGGGGACTGAGAAATGTGTGAGGATTGGCGGTTGTCCAGCCGTAGCAAGACTAACACACTCTCTTCTCTTTTCGCCGGTGAGTGAGGCGCGCACGCTGAACGCTGCTCGTGACCGTCCTTTTGTCATCCCTTGAACGGCGCAATCTGAGCGGCCCAACGAGGGAGAGAGCGGGCTTGTTTTCTGTATGTAAGAAAAACTGGCCGCGAGCTCGGAGAAGCGAACAGAATAAACTTTAACTGCCGCGAGAGCGGGGACCGAACTCCGGTCTCTAGCTTGACAGTCTAAGATTCCGCCACTGAGCCACAGGGGAGAATACATTAGTACTCGGTTAGCGTCATCATGTCTTGTGACGGCGTTTGCTTGCAGGCGAGCGTGTATTTATAACAGGCTCGTATACTGCAATAGTAACAATTCCAGTCGCCTGAACTTAAGAGGGGACTGAGAAATGGAGGTTATAGTCCAGGCCACGGCGGGACGAAAACACTCTGTTCCCCTTTCACCGGTGAGTGACGCGCGAGGACGGAGTAGCTTTCTTGTAACGTAAAGAGAGCTCCAAGACCGTCCGCTCCTGCCATCCCTTGTGAGCGGCGCAGTTTGCGCGGCTCGAACAGAGGGAGAGGAAACTCGCTCCGAGACCGTCCGCTCCTGCCATCCCTCGTGAGCGGCTCAGTTTGCGCGGCTCGGACAGAGGGAGAGGAAACTCGCTCCGAGACCGTCCGCTTCTGCCATCCCTTGTGAGCGGCGTAACTTAGTTGCACGGCTCGAACAGAGGGAGAGTACGGGTATCTATCACATTCGCCTCATCTCCTGACGCGGCGGCGGCGCGGGCGAGAGCCGGCGGTTGAGCGGCCGGGAGGGAGAGGGCGAGAGAGAGCTCGAGGGAGAGGTTCCGGCGAGCTCCTCAGTCACAACAGTCTCCGGTGGTCTCTGCGAGCGGCGCTTCTTCTTGCGCGGCCCGGCAGGGACAGGCGGAGCGACAGCTTGGTCGAAAGCTTCAAGTCGAGCCCGCAGGGTCGACATTGAAAGCTCTTCGCACTCGGAGAGTGCGGTGGCGGCGTGCCCGCGGCCCAGGCGGAGAGCGCAGAGAGGTGGCGGTCTCCGTTGCTGAGCGGGGCGCGGCACGAGCCGCAAAAACGAGGCGTTTTTACAAAAACGCCTCGTGCTCTTTTAGAGTACACACAGAAACAGTAATAATGTAAAGGATATGTCGCCGGATAGCGTAGCAGGCACGAATGGCTGAAGGCGGCGAAGACGGCCGGCTTCCTCAGGCGCTGTCCTAAGCTTGCTGGTCGCTGGTTTCAACGGCGGCGGCTCTCAAGATCCAGCGATGCGAAGAGCGTCGCTGAAGACAAGAAAATCAGAATTTTAGCCTATGAGCGCTGAATATATACACGCTGGCCACACCCATTCTGACGGTTAGAAGGGTGTGGAGGGCGCGAAGCGATAGGCTTAAGCAGTTGCCGCCGAGCAGCCAATGAGCACGCTTATACAGCCTGCCTAGGTCTGTCGGCTGCTGCACTGCGTTGACAATACAAAATTAAGGATAATTTTTTGGCTTCAGATCTCGAAGAAAGAAGACTTTCCCGATGCGTAAGCTAACCTTACGCAATACGAGAGACCTCTCGTAAGAGAACATCAGAACGTTTTTTCTAGCTCGATCATGTGCAACATGTTTATTGCCTATTATCAGACGCGTTGACTTAGTGACATAAAATAAAAGTGTAAGTTACACAAATAAAACCGACAGACGAACGGCCAAACAACTAAATCAAACGTGTTTGCTAATGACAATGCTAACATCAAAGTTATATCTAGCGTACTAGTAAGCCCGTAACAGACAGCGATCATAATAAAAACCTTTACAGACAATAGCAAACACCCTGAGGTCACAATTACTTGAAATTTGGTGCGAAACCACCACCATTCAACCCGAAATAAGTAATATAACCATTCCACTGACTCCGAAGCTGTTCAGTTAAGGTTAAAAAGTTACTTAGAGCACATTTAAGTGCTTGAAATGGCAACTACTCACACAACAATATATAAACACTTATGTAGTGCAGCAAAATAAATCTTTGTTCAAAATAAATGTGTGTACACAAAATGTGGGACAGAAAGTGCAAAGGTGAATAGAAGTTAAAAATCAGCCAAGTACCAAAAAATTATAATTTAAATTACATTTACACTATAAACACATAAGTCCTACATATATTCATTTGATTATTTTAAAGGAGTCATATAATGCCATTTTTGTACAAGCTAATGTGATTCTTTAGGGTCTAAATTAAAAGTTTGTAATATACTTTCATTAAAAATTCTCATTAGTATTGTAAGAAAACACTAATTTTACCTGGTCAAAAACAGCTCTGTTTTCAGCACGCCGTTTAAGTGCATGTGTCTTTAAATGATAATGCTCATCCCGCCCCTCTGTTCTGTGCATACAACACAATAACACAATAACCATAACGCGTTGTTCATTATAAACTTGGGATTATGAATCATATTGAGAACGTCATACATAGAAAACATGCCGTAATGTACCCTGAGTGTAAACCTTAGACGCATTCATCGTGAAGCGTGCAGCAAGTGATTTGCAAAGATTAATATAAATATTAATATAAAGGTTAATAAAACGTTACACTCACTTCTTCTTCTGGAGGCGCAGCAGGAACACGAATAGTTGGTACCGATCCTTTTTTCAGGAGCAGCTTCTTAGCAAAACCAGCTTTATACTGACCTCGTTTGTAAAGCAGTCTGGTGTGCGAAATGATTCGCGCAAACATGAAAGCATTGACATTGATCGTGGGGAATATTCCCTTCGAAAACAAACTCAGCCACTGCGTCTTCAGCGGTTCGTATTTAGGAACATCAAAATGACTGCTGTGTTCCTTATTGCACCCAAGAACAGAACACCACAATCGCTTAGACGCCATTCTGCTCATAGACAGTTCTCCAGCGTATCAACAATGACCGCGGACTATGATGACAGACAGCTCGCTCATGAGCGAGGGCGGGTCTGTGTTGAAACGCTGCTGTCAATCAACAATCGTGGGAGGGGCTCTAAGACTCTGTTTTCCGCATAGTGAAAGCAAATTATTTTATCCTAATTCCCATGCCATACCACATCAGAATAACCTTTAGTTGTCTTACCACTTCTCTTTTGTGATGTGCAATGTATATCATGAGAAAATGAAAGTGTTTTTTTTTTTATCTTGCATGCAGATAAACCTACAGTAGAAGACCGCAAAAATAAAGTTGACAACCTTTAAAATAGCATAATTGGGCCACTTTAATCTAATAATCTGTGAAGACCTTCATATTCCCACAACAGCGAGATTAATCAGTCAAGAATTTAAATGACCACTCAGTCAGCATAAACAACTGTGGAGGGAAGGGCTCATTCAAATGGAAACTTGCCAATGACTAACACATTATGTTCAGTGTGCTTCATTTACTGGAGGACAGGACAGGCATGAATAAACCTCTTTGAAGAACTGTGAATCTATTGATATTTCTCTATGCCAATATATGTAAATTCCACAGATTTCTCTGGGACATTTACCGGAGCCAGTACTCTAGACTGAAGCTTGCAAGATTTTCTATGGATTTCTACTAGAACAGACAAGGTAAAGACTTTAATTCACTTCTGTTATATAACAAAACTACTTTTTATTGTCCTAATCCACTTTATATTAAATCCATGACTTAACAGTTTCAGATGGAATATGAAGATATGAATAATATGATATGCTACAAACAAGCAGTTGAAATTTAATGGTTGGTACAATGTTTTGGTTTCCAAAATCAGATGTAGTAATATATAATAATAATAATAATAATAAATAAATACATAAATAGAGTGCAATACAATGTGGATGAAAACATTTGTGTGAAGATGAAACTACACGCATGCAGCTGCTAAATAAGAAATGGTTTTATTGGTCTTAATAAAAAGTCTCAAAGTTGTTTTGTTTGAAGAGAACATTATAAAACCTGTTTGTGTGTGTGTGTGTGTGTGTGTGTGTGTGTGTGTGTGTGTGTGTGTGTGTGTGTGTGTGTGTGTGTGTGTTTGTTTGTTGTAGAACGGAAGTGAGTTAAAATCAGAGCTGCAGAAGTTCCTGTTTATCTCAGATCACAACAAACCTGTTGATGTGAGTACATTTTTCTTTTTCTGTCGAATGAGTCCTAAATTAAGGAGAATTTATGAGACAAATATATAAATATAAATATAAATATAATATATTTTAACATTAATTTATCCATGCAGGAAGAAGATAAGATCCTTAGTTGAAGCTCTTCAAGAAGTAATAAAACCAGATTGAGTCGAGGGTGAATTGTTTCTTAACTTTGTTCCTCTGCTGCATCAAGATGAGTTTTATTTGTGTACAAAGTCAGCCTCCTGAATCTTCTGGAAATGGTAAAACCACTCTTGAGAAAGGGGGAAGAGACCCACCTAATGTCTGTTTACATTACATAGTTTATGATTTGTTATCATATTTTAATGAGATCAAGCAATTACGTGATGCTGAAAAAGAGGCTGAAAATAAATATGTCATTAAAAAGGAGCATGATGATTGTTGGCCAGCTGATGATATCAAACGAGCCTGGGGAAAAACACAAAGAATGGAAAAAGAGTCACCCAGGAGACGACACTGGACTCTTGTGATAATGATGCAGATGATAGAAAGACAAAGAATAAAAGGATTGTTTGATATGACCGAGGGTGGACATTTAGTCCAGAGATGTGCAGAGTTGAGTGTGAACAATACGCCTGACCGAATGAAAGCTGAAAGAGAGAATGGAAGAAGGGAAGATGATCGTCGGTCAACTGTTGATATGAGTCAAGCTTGTGGAAAAGCACAACGCATTAAAGTAATCCCAGAAGACAGATCATCTCAAAGCAATGCTTAACTGGAGACAGTGGGAGCTGCTGGTGGAGTTAAACAGTGTTCTGGAGGAAAACACACAACAAATAGCCATCGCGTACAACCATATAGTCTCAGTCAGGGCCAGGCTGGGACACAATTTCCAGGCAGGAGTCAGGCCACTGGGATTTATCCTCATGGTCTCTATAGCCAGGACAGGCATGGTGTAGCATTACAAAATAAAGAACCAAAAAATATATGTGAAACCATCTACATACGCATCCCATTCTCACAAATGTTTATCAATAAACCAGAAGGAAGCTGGGAACCAGTCAGTTCTCCCTATAAATTAATAGATGGACTTCCTTCAGCAGCTGATATAAGGATAAGAAAATCTTACGCCATGTCATTCAACGATGTAACTAAGAATGCTGAATGGGTGTTTGAGATACTGAACTGGGATGCTTCAGTTGACAGTTGTAAGCAAAAAACATTTGAAGATTATGACAGAGGTCATCTTGCTGCCGCTGCCAATCACAGCCCTCAGTGACACTTATTTGAACAGCAACATAGTACCACAGAATCATCTGTTAAACATTGGCCCATGGAAAATGTCGGAGAATAGGTGTCGAGAGCTCCGAGAACGAACCGGGATCAACAATGTCCATGTGTACTCTGGACCACTTTACATAAATGATGGATCAGGACATACGAATTATGGGGAAAGGGAAGGGAAACTAGTGCCAACTTACTTCTTTAAGGTGATAATTTTGGAGAATGATGATGGGACAATAGAAAAGCCAGAATGCTATTTGATGCCCAATAAGAACCCACCCTATTCAGACCTGAAAAAGTATATTGTGGACATTGAATATCTTCAGAGAGTCTCTGGGCTGACCTTCATAGAACGCAGACCCAATGTGAGTGCAATGGACAGAAAGATAACGGTGACATGTCAGGGAGAAGATAATGAGGAAATGCCATTTTTTGTTACTAAAACAGTCCTAATAAGCTCATAACGGATACTAATGATAAGCTGATTATTTATAATGATGTTATCAATTGTCTACATCAGACAAGTAAATTACTGTATTACTCTGATGACACTGAAAGGCAGAGATTTGAGTTAGATCTTCCCTTATGAGTGTGTTTGGATGAAATGACCATCTGAAGATGAAAAGAGGGGAAGTTTGATTAAAGCCAGGCATTATTCCACCCATAAACTCAGTCAGCTGATTTCACTAATTAGTTCTCTCTCCTGTCTGAATAAGCAAATCCAGGTGATTGGAACAAAATACTGAGGAGGACTTTTACTTTCTGAACCTGGACTTTACACCTCTGCTTCAGACACAGCCTTAGATGAAATCAACTGAAGAGAAAATAAGACATTAAATCTGTGAAGATCTCAGAAGAGTATGAAGGTAAAATAGTAGCAAAACTCGAGAGCACGTAGATGTGAATTTGAGAACTTGTACAATAAATATTTGTACTTGTACATGAACATTTACACTCACAGCTCCAATGTGAAAACCTGTAAAATAAAAATCTGAAGTTGAATGTTGAAATTTGCACTCGCAAACAATAGTCACAAACCTGTATTCTGAATCTGAAGCTGCAGACAAGTAGTCACAAATGTATAAAATGCCATTCACAGAAATACAACGACAGACACAAACTTGTAATATATATTTTGCGTTTAATCTTACATTCACATTCGCGGTACTACCTCAATTAGGCACTTGCAACTTCTCAAATCTGTCACTGCAATTTCAAATTTCGCGCCTTGACTGTTGATACTCTTTTCGCGATATATCAGGTGCAAAACTAACTTGTGCACTTGAAACTCAGAGGCGGTGAGAGAGAAAGGGGGGCGGGAGCGGGGGGTTCAAATGAGCCGTTTTATTGGTTGGCACCTAGCCAATGAAATGGGACTTCGATGATGTCACGAAACCTGCGTGCACTGAAATACTGTCTATGGCAATGAAACGCTAACATGGCTTAATGCATTAGACTGATATTAAAAGAAATAAACGATATTATCAAACTCAGTAAACACCATGCTAATAATGCATACTACAGAAAAGCAGATGAGCACAGAATATGACGAAAGAAAGCAAATTGTGTGTTCAGTGCAAATAAACTTGCTGCCTGTGTTTTATTAATAATGTAATGAATTATGTGGTTTTTTTTTTTATTGTTTTTTTATTTTATTTTATAACTGTTGGTCCATTAAGCCTCATTAAGCGTTTTCTTGATTTATATGGGAGGAAAACATACAATTAAACGCGTTGAGTTCATATTCTGTGCTCAATTGCTTTTCTGTATGCTTTGTTTGTATGGTGTTTCCTGAGTTTTGGTCTTTTAATACCACTGTCTCAATTACACGCATTGCGTTGATATTCTGTGCTCATCTGCTTTTCTGTAGTATGCATTATTAAGTCAAGTCAAGTGTATTTGTATAGCGCTTTTCACAATACAGCTTGTATCAAAGCAGCTTCACAGTATTAATTTAAAATAATACAACAAGGTTTGTTCTAATGGAATTTATTGATTGATAAAATTAAAATTAAATATCCCCAAAATATCCCCAACTGAGCAAGCCAAAGGCAACAGTGGCAAGGAACCGAAAAACTCCATCAGGTGACCTAATGGAGAAAATTATTAGCATGGTGTTTACTGAGTTTGATAATATCGTTTATTTCTTTTAATATCAGTCTAATGCATTAAGCCATGTCAGCGTTTCATTGCCATAGACAGTATTTCAGTGCACGCAGGTTTCGTGACATCATCGAAGTCCCATTTCATTGGCTAGGTGCCAACCAATAAAACGGCTCATTTGAACCCCCCGCTCCCGCCCCCCTTTCTCTCTCACCGCCTCTGAGTTTCAAGTGCACAAGTTAGTTTTGCACCTGATATATCGCGAAAAGAGTAGCAAAAGTCAAGGCGCGAAATTTGAAATTGAAGTGACAGATTTGAGAAGTTGCAAGTGCCTAATTGAGGTAGTACCGCGAATGTGAACGTAAGATTAAACGCAAAATATATATTACAAGTTTGTGTCTGTCGTTGTATTTCTGTGAATGGCATTTTACACATTTGTGTCTACTTGTCTGCAGCTTCAGATTCAGAATACAGGTTTGTGACTATTGTTTGCGAGTGCAAATTTCAAAATTCAACTTCAGATTTTTATTTTACAGGTTTTCACATTGGAGCTGTGAGTGTAAATGTTCATGTACAAGTACAAATATTTATTGTACAAGTTCTCAAATTCACATCTACGTGCTCTTGAGTTTTGCTACTATTTTACCTTCATAGAAGAGGAGGATTAAACAACTCCACAAACAGCATTACCAGCTTCACTTATTACTAACCAGACTGACTTTATTTCTGTCAGACGTCTACAGAAGATTTTATTGAGAATTAACAGGGGTTTAACTCTAATGTGTTTCATCTGAAGTCACCATAACAGTGATTAGTGTTTCCATTAGTTGGGCTCTTACCTCTTAATATATCTTTTTTTGGCCGGTATGACTATGGAATTAATTTTGTGCAAATAATAATGAACGTAGCTTTTCAAGAAACTAATGAAAATATAAATTGAAACTGAATAAAATATCTTTGAAACTGAAAAATAATAAATCGCAGGCTAATTTTTTTACTTCGTTTTTAATACACTGCATGTTTTGCTAACTATTTCTCATATTTCAATCGCTGATCTGAACTTACAAATGCGCTTCCAGAGTTTTCATTTACGCTTCTGAAGTTTCCGTTCACCGTTCTGACACATTTCTCTCGTGGGGGCGGGGCTAGTGGCAGTGTGTTCTCATTGGCTACTGAGTTTTTGATTGACAGCTTCTTCACCTGGAAGTGAAGACGTCAGTGGTGTGTTTATGTGTGGATTTGAGCGTAAGTAATCGCAGCTTTCTATTTCATTTTAGTGATATTAAGTTTATATCTGTATTTATTTGCTGCTACACTAAATTGTTGAGATGATTTCTTATAGAAGGAATAGTACAGATGAATGATATCATTATCATTAGTCATCGTCGCTATCAGGATACTGTAAAATGCTGTCCCAGATGCATTTTACTTTCTTTCTACAGATAAACACGAATTAAGATTGTAAGGAAAGGAATCCATCTCTGCGAGTCCTAAAGACGCTTTAAAAACCACACACAGTGAGCGTGACGGTAATCCATGTGACCTCAGTGAATGCCTTCTGAAGTCAAACAATAGGCTAAAAGAAATACTAATAATGTAAACTGTTTTAACTATTAAAAATCACTGTCTTACGTACATGGGTTACAATCCACTTGTATTATGGACTCACAGAGATGGATTATTTCCTTAAAAATCTTTGTCTATGTTTACGTGAAGAAGAAAGTCATATACATCTGGGATGGCATGAAGGAGAGTAAATGATGAGAGAATTCTCATTGTTTGGGTGGACTATCCTTGTACTGCTTGTGTCCAGTCACTGCTTTGTTAATTGTACTGCAACAGGAACTGCTCAAAGAATCATTGCAACATTTAAAATGTATATGAATTTTTAAAATGTATTTTGTATTTGTAATTGTGCATTTTGTATAGTAATGTATACCACGAGAATACTGTGCATTACATGTATTATGCAGTTAATGTTTTGTGGATTCTTGGTCTTTCCTGTCACAACATAATTGCATCCAAGACTTTCACTCTGATACTTGTGCATATGCTTTAGTGACAATAAAGATGTAAATTTATTTGAATTCATATTTTCAATTACATTCATTTAACTGGTTGTATAAGTCACAATTGAAACGGTTGATTATTGTTAAAATATATTTACAATTTTAAATGTTAGAAGATAGTGTTAATTAAATGAAATAACTAAATACAATTATCAATTTAAAAAAAAAATGGCAACAAGAACATTCTTTGTGTGACATATGTAATGAAATGCCCTTTGAGGTCTGTATCATCTGACAGCAGGCCACGATTGTAATTTTCATATGGTTTAAATTCCTCTTATTTAAAGGGATAGTTCACCCAAAAATGAAAATTCTGTCATCATTTACTCACTCTCAAGTTGTTTCAAACCTGTATGAATTTCTTTTTTCTGCTGAACACAAAAGAAGATATTTTGAAAAATGTCTGTAACCAGTTGATGGACCCCACTGACTTCCATAGTATTTTTTTTTCCTACTATGGAAGTCAATGGGGTCCATCAACTGTTTGGTTACAGACATCTTTTGTGTTCAGCAGAAAAAATAAATTCATACAGGTTTGAAACTACTTGAGGGTGAGTAAATGATGACAGAATTTTCATTTTTGGGTGAACTATCCAAGCGGGAAGGAAGTCGACCGGAAGTTGAAGTCGGCCGGGTGCCGCCATCTTGAGCGGAACTTCACTTGCGTTAGCAATCCCATTGACTTCCATTCATTTTGGCGTCACTTTGACAGCGAATAACTTTACATCTGAGGCGTTTGAAGACTCCATTTGTCCATTTTTTATTTCTAAAGAAACACGACAATGTATAAAATGCTCCATTACCTTGTAGCTTATGTTATGGCCCCGTAGAAGCAGTTTTTGTAAAAGTAGGCTAACGATTGCGTCATAACCAAGCGACTCTTTGTCGCACATTAGAGAGATTACCGTATGGACAGGAGGAGAAGCTCGCTGGCAATCGGGGGGACCTAGAGGCAAAATGACAATATAATTAATCAGAATACCTAGCAAAAGTTGATCCTGCTCCATGCTCATGGACAATTCCTACTCACACTCTCCGTCTCTGCAAGATTCGGAAGGGAATGATTCAGATTTCTCTTGGCACAGCTACTAGAAGACAGACGGGTTGCTCACGTGGTCCGTGTAACGCTTTGCTCGGTTTGAGTCTGCGCGTCAGGAAAGGAAGTGCTAAGAAATCGCTAAAAATGGGCTTCACTTGTCTCAATTGAGTTCCAATGGGGTCGCTGTGTCCATTTCTTTTACTGTCTATGGAACTATCCCTTTAAGTGATCATTAATTTTGATGGTGTAAATGTAGGCTATATCATGCTAACAATGGGTTAGCCCGGATTTTATATCTAATAAAGAATTTAATTACAATTTAATTAAAATATTTAAGTTTGATTGTGCTACTAATAAAATTTGTTTTAACAAGTTCTATGGCCGTTTTTCCCGACATTTACCTTTTTATCGTTTCTTTGTTTTCCTCGAGAGTCTGTTTGTGAGCAGTGAAAATCAGTGTTTGTTTATTTTTTAGCTTGCTAGATTTCTCACTCGCGTGCAGCGGACATCGCCACGCTTGAACCCCTGACCGGCGAGTTCGACGTACGTTGTTTTTTTTTGTTTTTTTTTGTATTTTCCTTTCTATTGTTTCTATTTCACTGGCGGAGCTGTTGTTGAGACTGAGAGTGTAACTGTTTGAACCTCCGACCGGCGCCGAACAGGACGAGGATCGCGGCGCGAATACAGTGGTGAGTGCAATAATTTAACGACCATATTTTATTTCAACACGGCTATTGATTGAAAGAGTAAGTTAAAGTTAACTAATGGGTTGAATACAAATGTACTACTGTTTTATCTAAGTTCATAGCCCTCTTAACGACAGACTATCTTGTTTTGTGTTGCAGGTCAAGAAGAGATGCTTTGGACCTGCAAGTATTGCCCTCACAACTGTGAAAAGAGAGCACATCTATTTAAATATTGCAGGCTCAAACATGTTATGCATGAACAGAACACTTTCCTTGTTTACATTTGAAATTTATGTACATTTAAATCACTTTATGCACAATGTTCAACTTATCCTGCCTCCAAAGTATGTCATGTGAGTTTATTAAGACATGTTGTTCTGAGGCTGATTGGTGTCTTCATCTGCATACTGCACAGTGCACAATTACATGCAACTTAAACCAGAAAGTTAGGTGCCATTATAAAGACTATAACTTTAATGTTTGCTCCTCACAGAACGAAAATCTTTGATGGTACTTCAAAGGCCAGCTCTTTCTACAGTAAACCAGGTATGTATAGGTCCATTCACGCCATTTTGTAATTACCATAATTATGAGATTCCAGCTTGTAAAAAAGCGCTCCCGTTCTCGTAGAACTCGTAATTGCAACCTGTAAACTGGGAATTTTCTGAGAGCTCCTATTTTTACCACGTGACCGGTCTACCACCCTTCTGCTGCTGATTCATTTAGTAGTTGATAGTGTTGCCTTAAAAATGCATAATTCCCAGTCAAAGAACATCCATCATCACCTGATCTCATTTTCAGCTTTCTTTGCTGCTGTAAATGTGTTTAACAAACACACTGTCACAGCAGCCAAATAAACAATAGATATAATCAGAGTTAAGAGCCCAACTAATGGAAACACTGATCACTGTTATGGTGACTTCAAATTAAACACATAGAGTTAAACCTCTGTTAATTCTCAATAAAAACTTGTGTAGACGTCTGACAGAAATAAAGTCAGTCTGGTTAGTAATAAGTGAAGCTGGTAATGCTGTTTGTGGAGTTGTTTAATCCTCCTCTGCTGAGATCTTCACAGATTTAATGTCTTCTTTTCTCTTCAGTTGATTTCATCTGAGGCTGTGGCTGAAATTACAATTTTGTGGTTCAGATAAGGTCCAGTTCTGGTTTATTTCTTTGCTCTTGGCTGACATATAGTCAGAGGTATAAAGTCCAGGTTCAGAAAGTAAAAGTCCTCCTCAGTATTTTGTTCCAATCTCCTGAATTTGCTAATTCAGACAGGAGAGAGAACTAATTAGTGAAATCAGCTGACTGAGTTTATGGGTGGAATAACTATATGGCAGGACTTCTACTCATTGGCCCCTGGATTTCCCAGCTCTGATCCGGATACATTTTAAAATGGTGTTTAGGTTTATAAACGCTCTCCGTCCACACTAGCGTTTCCACTCTTGCATTTGTAGCTATAGATTATTTTTTTATTTTTTTTTTGGCTAACTGAGTTATGATGCCAGATGATCAAAGAGAAAAGATTATCAGGTGGTGTTGGTTTTGTTTTGACATAATCATTTTTTGGCCTCATTGGCCTCATTAATGCATCATGCATTAATGCATCATGCATTGCAGTGTGAATAAAATATGATCTAAATTGTCTTAGTAATTTATTTTTCCTGATTGAATATTCTGTTTGTCACCATTGTTGAGATTAATACACTGAATCTTGATGTCTGTGTGTGTCTAAAAGGAAATTGTCTTTTTTTTTTTTTTATCATCAGAACAACTTTTAAAAAAACCTTTGGAATATATAAAAAATTCTGGATCTTGTGCTGAAGAATCACAGTAATCAATGCTGTAATCAACAATAAAAATTTAAAGTGTAAATACAGCTCTGATTGAGTTCAGTGATTCAGGTCAAATTATGATTATGTCAAAACATAACCAACACCATCTGATAATTTTTTCTCTTTGTTCATCTGACAGTTATTACTCAGTTACAGCAACCAATCAAAATCTAATATTTATAGTTTAAGGGTCAAGAGCCCAACTAAAGCAAACACTGAATTATATTTATATTATATTAACACAAAAAAATATATATTTTCTGCTTCAGTGATTCTGCTTGTTAACATCAGGTGTTCATCACTAATTGTTAATCAACACTCAATGAATCACTTTATTATCTCATTAACTTTAACACTGCTTCTTGAGTCTGGACTCAAAGGCTACGTTCAGACTCTCAGTCCAAATTGGATTATATGTGTATCCGATTGGATCAACAATCAGTTGAACGTAGCAAAATAAATGCTGAGCTAATTTAACACTGTTTATTTATTTATTTATTTTTTTGCTGTGTAGTGTGCCTGTAGGTCTTGATTAGCTGGTCTAGATATATGTATTTATGTTATTTATTTATTTAGCCAAACTCTGCAGGACAGTGGCCCTCCAGAAACAGCGTATCAGAGTGATTTCTGAAGGATCATGTGACACTGAAGACTATAATAATGATGTTGAAAGTTCAGCTTTGCATCACAGAAATAAATTATATTTTAAAGTATATTCAAATAAAAAAACATTATTTTACGTTGTAATAATATTTCAAAATATTACAGTTTTTTTTTCTGTATATTTGATCAAGTAAATGCTGGCTTTATGAGCATAAGAGACTTATTTCATGGCATTATTTTTTTCGCTTCCATGTAGTTTGTGAGAACTAAATAAAGTACTATATCATTTGCGATGTGAAATGAACTAACTAGATATGTGATATTAGGGATTATTTTTTGCCCCAGGGTTACACCCCTTATAGTCTAGGGTTTATTGTAACCCTTTATTCAGTACAGTTTATGGTGACTGTACTGGGGCGTTGGCGAGATGT
Source organism: Squalius cephalus (assembly GCF_949319135.1). Classification (NCBI taxonomy): domain Eukaryota; kingdom Metazoa; phylum Chordata; class Actinopteri; order Cypriniformes; family Leuciscidae; genus Squalius; species Squalius cephalus. The sequence goes on from NC_137122.1 coordinate 22,204,537, forward strand.
GCTGTAAGGACTATTTTACACCAGGGTTTCCCTTTATACAGTACAGCTTATTGCAACTGCACTGGGGCGTTAGGACCCACTCAGGCCTCAGGCTGATCAGACCTGTGCTCTCTCTAACACCTCTTCCAGCAGCAACCCAGTCTTCCAGAGATTTCACATCCAGATGAAGACTGGGCTCAACCCTCCTGAGTTTCGGTGGGAGTGCAGGCGAAAGCTTCAGGTTGATCGCTGCTGGCTGGTGCTTCAGATCTCCTCACCACACCTCTATCCAGCCACTGATGGTTGCAACACTGGTGACAGTAAAAACAAAAAAGCTTGGGAATCAAGGATGAGTTTGTATTATATATGAAGCCACCCATCATGCATTGCAGCATGAAGCTTTTTTTGTTTTGATTGTCACCATTGTTGTGATTTATATGCAAAATCTTGATGTCTGAGTGTGACTGCATGATCAACTGGATCAAAGTATTTTATCTTCATGATTTTATTAATGATCTTTAAAGTACATGTATGTTTTTCTTTGACTATATTCTAATCCAATCTTTATTTCTTTCATACTAACAATCTTGTTGTGAATTAACAGAAGTTTAGAAGTTGATGTTTTATTGAAAATGATAAAGTTTGATGATTAGTGTTTGCTTTAGTTGGGAATAACCCTTCAATTATTAACATTAGTTTTTCTCTGGCTGCTTTAACTGTGTGTCTCTGATACATGTTTGTTTGTTGTTATGATAGGAATCCAAGAGAAACTCAGATCAGATGATGTTGGTCACTTTTTAGTAGGGATGGGCGATATATCGCACGATATTGTTATGCGCATCTCATCAGTAAAGCCGGTTCCTTGATTAGTAGTAAATCGCCTTCACCTGCTTTCAGATGGAGCGGCATTTACTACAAAGAGCCGTAGTTAACTGACAAGCTGAGCCATATCGCATTAATATCGCGGACGTATCGCCAGCGATAATTAATGCGATATGGCTCAGCTTGTCAGTTAACTACGGCTCTTTGTACACAGCAAAAACTCCAGCGTTAAATTAACACTCCTGGGAGTGTATGAGTCCACACTCAAGAGTGTTTAAGTTAATGAGATAATTAAGTGATTAATTTAGTGATGATTGAACATTATTGAAGACACCTGATGTTAACAAGCAGAATCACTGATTGTAAGTTACCATTGTGGTGATGGGTGTTTGCTTTAGTTGGGCTCTTGACCATTATATGTTTACTTTAGATTTTGTTTGGTTGTTGTAGCTGAATTGTAACTGCCAGTTGAACAAAGAAAAAAAGTTGTCTGATGGTGTTGGTTATATTATAACATTCATCATTTGAACTTGATCACTGAACTCATTAAGATCTTTCTTTCTGACTTTGATTTATGTTGTTGGTTAAAGCATAACTGTGAATCTGCATAAATGCCCAGAATTTTTTATATAATATAAAGGATTTCTTAAAAGTTGTTTTTTAAAAAAATCATTATTTTAGGCACACACAGACGTCAAGATTCAGTCTATGCATCTCAACAATGGTGACGAGCAGAATATTCAATTAGGAAAAGTAAATTACATAGACAATTCAGATCATAATTTATTCATACCGCAATGCATGATGGGAGCCATTAATGAGTTGTGATTGGTGGCAGCCACTGCAACATGCTTTATTATTGTCACCATTGTTGAGATTCACAGGCTGATTATTGATGTCTGTGTTTTAAATGAAGTAATCTGAACATCTATTGATCAGAACAATGTTTATTAAATATTTTGAATTATAAGTAAAGTGTTGATAATCATAGGCTGAAGAATCACAAAACTACTGCTAACAAGTTAAACCAAACTATCTCAATAAGTCTCCTTTTTCAGATCACAGCATGATTATGTCATAACATAACCAACACTATCAGATAACATTTTACTTTGTTCATTTAACTGTTAGAAATCAATAACAGCAGACAAACAACAGTAAAAATTATACTAAACATATAATGGTCTAGACCAGCCATTCCCAAACTGTGGTCCGCGGACCACTAGTGGTCCGTGAGGGTACTGCAGGTGGTCCGTGGAAAGGCAAAATAAAATATAAAATAATATTTTTTTACCTTCATTTTACCAGGAAATTCCCATAAAAAAAGAAAAGTAAAAAGAACATGTAGGCCTATATTGATATAACATTTTAATTAAATAGTCAAGTTATTGTGTGATTACTAAAATAGCCTAGTGGTGTTCGGCCGTGACATTCAAGTTCAGTGCCGTTAGAACCACCACATTGGTTCGGTGGATAGTAACAGGTTCTCTGAAGATAAAAGGGCAGAGGCAAATTAATATGTTCTCATTATCACATCACACGCATAGCCTTTAATGGTGCGTTCACACCGGACGAAATTTCGCTTCAAACTTTTGTTTTTACGCGCGTCAATTTCGCTCTTGACGCGTGAATTGATACAAAGTGGTCAAGCGTATCACTAGACGCGGCAGGCGCGAATTTGACATAATCCCTTTTTGAATTTGACGCGCTATAACTGTGAACGCACAGTTAGGCATCTAGTTTATGAAACCAAATGTTTATAAATGGAATGAATAAGGCCTGTTATTATTTTAATTTTCAGTTAGTTTCTTGATCTCGCGTTTCTGAAATGTTTTGCAGATGTGCTGTTAAGTGGACAAACTGCCTGTACTTTTTGATTACTTGTAAAACTCTGAAGATTAATAATCCCCTAAAATCGCCAAAGGATTTGAAATGTTGACTATATTCCAGTGTTCTTATTACTGTATAGATTTCAAGCCTGTTGTTCAAATTAACCTGATTATGCCCTGATTGCCATCGATCGGGCGCTTAAATAAATAAATAAAATATGTGGCAGCCGTTGTGTGCAGTAGGCTAAACTTTCTTTTAACAAGCCTGTTGTACTGATGTGATGACCAGTTATAGTTTTAGTGCTAGTACGCCTGTTTAGAGGTGCAGATTAATTCAGGTAGGACTCTGTGTAGACATATTTTATTATGTGTATTATGAGGTGGTCCGCGAAAATTCTTAAATACAAATAGTGGTCCACACACACAAAAAGTTTGAAAACCCCTGGTCTAGACTAGAGCCCAACTAAAGCAAACACCCATCACCTTAATGGTAACTTACAATTTGTGATTTTCTCCTTCAGTGATTCTGCTTGTTAACATCAGGTGTCTTCAATAATGCTCAATAGTCACTTAATTAATCACTTAATTATCTCATTAACTTTAACACTCTTGAGTGTGGACTCATATACACTCCCAGCCCCAGGAGTGTTAATTTAACACCGCTTCATCTGAAAGCAGGTGATGGCGATTTACTACTAATCAAGGGAACCGGCTTTACTGACAAGATGCGCATAACAATATCGTGCGATACATCGCCCAGCCCTACTTTTTAGTGATGATTGTCATCATGTAATGGCCTGAGTTATTGATACTACCTGAAGTCTAATATCTGATTAAGTTGTTAAATATTGGGTTGTAAATTTTGCATGCCAATACTGTGCTGTGATACTCTGAAAGATTTTATGAAGTTATTATACAGAATTTTTTTGACAGGATCATATAGATACATACATCAAACATCAGTGCATGAATCTCAACTCTGAACTTGTCACAAAACCAGCTACTAAAGTCACAAAAAACTTTGATTATTGTCACCATTATTGAGATTCATATGTTGATTCTTGATGTCACTATACTCCTAAAAAAATGCTGCAGTAACACAGGGTTTGTGATGTGAATATATTAGTGGAACAACATAATTGTTAGATTATAAAAAAACACTCAATTAATCAGTCTGTTTCATGATGATTATAAAACCATCAACAGGTAACCATCATCCCCTGATCTCATTTCACTTTAGCTTTCTTTGCTGCTGCAAATGTGTTTGACTAACACACTGTCACAGCGGCCAAAAAATACAAAATATATATTAAGAGTCAAGAGCCCAACTAATGGAAATGCTAATCACTGTTATGGTGACTTCAAATGAAGCATGTTAGAGTTAAACCTCTGTTAATTCTCAATAAAACTTCTGTAGACGTCTGGCAGAAATAAAGTCAGTCTGGTTAGTAATAAGTGAAGCTGGTAATGCTGTTTGTGGAGTTGTTTAATCCTCCTCTGCTGAGATCTTCACAGATTTAATGTCTTCTTTTCTCTTCAGTTGATTTCATCTGAGGCTGTGGCTGAAATTACTCCATATTTAACATACACAGATTTTTTGGCTCAGATAAGGTGCAGTTCTGGTTTATTTCTTTACTCTTGGCTGACATGTGGCAGTCCAGGTTCAGAAAGTAAAAGTCCTCCTCAGTATTTTGTTCCAATCACCTGGATTTGCTAATTCAGACAGGAGACAGAACTAATTAGTGAAATCAGCTGACTGAGTTCATGGGTGGAATAAACATATGGCAGGACTTTTACTCTTTGGCCCTGGATTACCCACCTCTGACGTTTTCAAACGATAACCTATTAGTGTGGACATGGCCTGAAGCAGTGTTAATGAGGTAATTAAGTGATTAATTGAGTGAAGAATTACCATTATTGAAGACACCTGATGTTAACAAGCAGAAATACTGAAGGAGAAAATTACTATTTTTAAGTCACCATTATGGTGATCATTGTTTGTTTTAGTTGGGCTCTTGACCCTTGCATTTGTAGCTATAGATTTATTTATTTATTTTATTTTTTTTGGCTAACTGAGTTATGATGCCAGATGATCAAAGAGAAAAGATTATCAGGTGGTGTTGGTTTTGTTTATTCATTTTTTGTATAATCATTTTTTGGCCTCATTAATGGCTCCCATCATGCATTGCAGTATGAATAAAATATGATCTGAATTGTCTTAGTAATTTATTTTTCCAAATTGAATATTCTGTTTGTCACCATTGTTGAGATTCATACACTGAATATTGATGTCTGTGTGTGCCTAAAAGGAAATTGTCTTTTTTTTTTTTTTTATCATCAGAACAACTTTTAAAAAAACCTTTGGAATGTATTAAAAATTCTGGATCTTGTGCTGTAGAATCACAGTAATTAATGCTGTAATCAACAATAGAAATTTAAAGCGTAAAATTTCTGGTCAAATTATGATTATGTCAAATCAACACCAGCTGATAATTTTTTCTCTTTGTTCATCTGACAGTTCTAACTCAGTTACAGCAACCAATCAAAATCTAATGTTAATAGTTTAAGGGTCAAGAGGCCAACTAAAGCAAACACTGATCGCCATAACGGTGACTTAATATTTAGCTTTTCTCCTTCAGTGATTCTGCTTGTTAACATCAGGTGTTCATCACTAAGTGTTAATCAACACTCAATTAATCACTTTATTATCTCATTAACTTTAACACTGCTTCTTGAGTCTGGACTCAAAGGCTACGTTCAGACTCTCAGTCCAAATTGGATTATATGTGTATCCGATTGGATCAACAATCACGTTCCAAATAAATGCTGAGCTAATCTAACACTGTTTATTTTTTTTTATTTTGCTGTGTAGTGTGCCTGTAGGTCTTGATTAGCTGGTCCAGGTATATGTATTTATGTTATTTATTTATTTAGCCAAACTCTGCAGGACAGTGGCCCTCCAGAAACAGCGTATCAGAGTGATTTCTGAAGGATCATGTGACACTGAAGACTATAATAATGATGTTGAAAGTTCAGCTTTGCATCACAGAAATAAATTATATTTTAAAGTATATTCAAATAAAAAAACATTATTTTACGTTGTAATAATATTTCACAATATTACAGATTTTTTTTCTGTATATTTGATCAAGTAAATGCAGGCTTTATGAGCATAAGAGACTTATTTCATGGCATTATTTTTTTTCGCTTCCATGTAGTTTGTGAGAACTAAATAAAGTACTATGTCATTTGTGATGTGAAATTAACTAACTAGATATGTGATATTAGGGATTATTTTTTGCCCCAGGGTTACACCCCTTATAGTCTAGGGTTTATTTTAACCCTTTATTCAGTACAGTTTATGGTGACTGTACTGGGGCGTTGGCGAGATGTGCTGTAAGGACTATTTTACACCAGGGTTTCCCTTTATACAGTACAGCTTATTGCAACTGTACTGGGGCGTTAGGACCCACTCAGGCCTCAGGTTGATCAGACCTGTGCTTTCTCTAACACCTCTTCCAGCAGCAACCCAGTCTTCCAGAGATCTCTCATCCAGATGAAGACTGGGCTCAACCCTCCTGAGTTTCGGTGGGAGTGCAGGCGAAAGCTTCAGGTTGATCGCTGCTGGCTGGTGCTTCAGATCTCCTCACCACACCTCTCTCCAGCCACTGATGGTTGCAACAATGGTGACAGTAAAAACAAAAAAGCTTGGGAATCAAGGATGAGTTTGTATTATATATGAAGCCACCCAGCATGCATTGCAGCATAAAGCTTTTTTTGTTTTGATTGTCACCATTGTTGTGCTTTATATGCAAAATTTTGATGTCTGAGTGACTGCATGATCAACTGGATCAAAATAGTTTACACTCATGATTCAGTCACAAACCTGATTTGGGCCAGATAATCAATGGACTGATCTGAGCCACACTCCTCCCACCAGCATTTGTCCCTCATGTGTATTGCCGTGATGATGCTGTGCCATCATTGCCACACATGACCCAGCTCTGGCTGACACACAGCAAAATCCCCAGTGTTAAATTAACACTCTCAGTTAGGGCTGGGTGATATATATCGTGAGATTGTTATGCGCATCTCGTCAGTAAAGCCGGTTCCTTGATTAGTAGTAAATCGCCATCACCTGCTTTCAGATGGAGCGGCTTTTACTACACAGCAAACACTCCAGTGTTAAATTAACACTCAAGAGTGTTAAAGTTAATGAGATAATTAAGTGATTAATTTAGTGATGATTGAGCATTATTGAAGACACCTGATGTTAACAAGCAGAATCACTGAAGGAGAAAATCTCAAATTGTAAGCCACCGTTATGGTGATGGGTGTTTGCTTTAGTTGGGCTCTTGACCCTTATATTATTAACTTTAGATTTTGTCTGGCTGCTGTATCTGAGTTATAACTGCCAGATGAACAAAGAAAAAAAAGTTATCTGTTGGTTATATTATGACATTCATCATTTGAGCTATGTTTTTGATTTATGTTGTTGTTTACAGCATAACTGTGATTCTGCATAAATATCCAGAATTTTAGATATAATAAAGGATTTCTTAAAAGTTGTTTTAAAAAAAAACCCTTACTTTTAGGCACACAGAGATGTCAAGATTCAGTCAATGCATCTCAACAATGGTGACAAGCAGAATATTCAATTACGAAAAGTAAATTACATAGACAATTCAGATCATAATTGATTCATACCGCAATGCATGATGGGAGCCATTAATGAGTTGTGATTGGTGGTAGCCACTGCAACATGCTTTATTATTGTCACCATTGTTGAGATTCACAGGCTGATTATTGATGTCTGTGTTTTAAATGAAGTAATCTGAACATCTATTGATCAGAACAATGTTTATTAAATATTTTTGATTATAAGAAAAATACTGATAATCACATGCTGTAAAATCAAAAAGCTGTTGCTAACAAGTTAAACCAAACTATCTCAATAAGTTTCATTTTTCAGATCACAGCATGATTATGTCAAAACATAACCAACACTATCAGATCACACTTTTCTTTGTTCATTTGACTGTTATAAATCATTAACAGCAGACAAACATAATTTAAAGTGAATGTATAAGGGTCAAGAGCCCAACTAAAGCAAACACCCATCACCATAACGGTGGCTTACAATTTGTGATTTTCTCCTTCAGTGATTCTGCTTGTTAACATCAGGTGTCTTCAATAATGATCAATCATCTCTCAATTAATCACCTAATTATCTCATTAACTTTAACACTCTTGAGTGTTAATTTAACACTCATATTTTTTGCTGTGTAGTAAATGCCGCTCCATCTGAAAGCAGGTGATGGTGATTTACTACTAATCAAGGAACCGGCTTTACTGACGAGATGCGCATAACAATCTCACGATATATATCGGCCAGCCCTAGATGGGAGCCATGAATGAGTTTTGATTAGTGGCACCCAGAATGCACTGCAGCATGCTTTATTATTGTCACCATTGTTGAGATTCACAGGCTGATTATTGATGTCTGTGTCTAAAAAAAAAAAAGGATTAAAAAAAAAAGCTTTTCAAAGATAGTCTGGCTATAGTTAATAAAGTAAATCTAACTCAGAAATCGGGATCTATATGAGTTTAGTTATTCAGGTTAAATGATTGTGAAATAATGATTAATTTTAAACACATCCAACACCATCATATCACTTTTTCTCTTTATTCATCTGGCTGTTATGACTGAATTACAGCAGCCAAATAAAATCTAATGTTAATGATTTACAGGTCAAGCCATAATGGTAACATACCATAATGGTAACATACCAATTACGGTTTTCCCCTTCAGTGATTCTGCATGTTGTTAACATCAGGTGTCTTCAATAATGCTCAATCATCACTCAATTAATCACTTAATTATCTCATTAAATTCAACACTCTTCAGTGTTACTTATAACACTCTGAGTGTGGACTCATGAACACTGAGAGTGTTAATTTAACACTGGGGATTTTTCTGTGCAGGAGACATGCCATTGCCGACAGGAGGCCAGCAGTGCCAGACTGAGATCACATTCAGGCCAAGACTGCTTGCTATGTGGGATCAAGTTATGGACACTTGTCACAATGAAATACAAGCCATCCAAGGAATGCAGTTTCTGTTGATCAGGCATGGAGAGCTCACATTTTTGGGCAGACTGCTGCAACCCTCAATGATGCTGGACCTAACAAACATCTGCTAAACCGTACCCATCTCACATCTAACACCTCCCATCAGGGTAGATGCCAGTGGCCCTGTCTTAGGTTGTCTTCCACTTGGCCAGAGGTGGAGAGTCCAGGGGTCAGAAAGTAAAAGTCCTGCCATATATTTATTCCATCCATGAACTCACACAGCAAAAACTCCAGTGTTGAATGAACTCTCCTGTGAGTTTATTTGGCTCCAGACTCAAGCGTGTTAAAGTTAATGAGATAATTAAGTGATTGATTGAGTGATGATTGAGCATTATTGAAAACACCTGATGTTAACAAGCAGAATTACTGAAGGAGAAAATCTCTTTTTTAAGTTGCCATTATGGTGAACAGCATTTGCTTTAGTTGGGCTCTTGACCCTTAAACTAATAACTTTAGATTTTGTTTGGCTGTTGTATCTGGGTTATAACTCTCAGATGAACAAAGAGAAACATTGATCAGGTGGTGTTGGTTATGTTTTGACATAATCATAATTTGACCTGAATCACAAAACTCATTTAGAGAGTTTTCAATGTAATCAGAAAAATTTCTTGAAAGTTGTTCTGATCAAAAGACTTTGAAAAAATAGTTCATTTGGACACACTGACATCAATAATCAGCCTGTGATTCTCAACAATGGTGACAATAATAAAGCATGTTGCAGTGCATTCTGGGTGCCACCAATCAAAACTCATCCATGGCTCCCATCATGCATTGCGGTATGAATAAATTATGATCTGAATTGTCTTGTTTTCCTAATAGGGTATATGTCGAACGTCGCGTGACGAAACCGGAAACCTGGTCTCATCGCATCCGCTTGTCATAGAAAGTGTTAACAGCCGTATGAACTGATGCCGATATCTATGGAATTTTAAGGTAATCAGCTAACCTACCTATCTCACTTTGTTATTGGCTTTTTATTCTATTTAAATATCTAAACGTTAGTGTGAAGATTTTTATTTTTTTTTACTTTTAAATATCGATCTTCACATGCGAGGGACATTGGTTATGATCATCTTTGCTCGCTCCTTTTAAGTTATCTTGAGTAAAACAGTAAAAAAAATGCATGAAGCACATACAAAAGACCTGAACCGGAAGCGATGCGTTCTGTTTTCCGGTTTCGTAATGCGGCGTTCGACATATACCCTATTAGGGCCCAAGCCCTGAAAGGGCGAAGGCCCTATTGTTTTCGTAAGGATTATTATTTTTTTTTTTTCTTCATTATTTTTTTTTTGTGCCTTTTTGCCACTTTTGGGGCCCTTAACATGCTCAAAAACTCTTGAAATTTTGCACACACGTCAGAACCTGCGGCCATCAGGGCCGGGCTGAAGCTGGTACCGGGGCGTGGCAGGGGGGCTCGACAGCGCCCCCTGGAATGGGGTCCGAAAACTTGGTCCATAAATCAAACACGCTTGCATGTAATAATATGAAACTCAGTACACATATAGATTTCATCGGGCCGAACAACTTTCGTGCTCTAAGTTTTACAAAAGCCCAACAGGAAGTCGGTTATTATACGTTGTTTGGAAAACGCATACAATGGAATGTGAAATACTCCTCCTAGGGATTTCATCTGATCGCCACCAAACTCGGTGAGAATAAAGTCAAGACATTGAGGATCAATTCTTGCGAACAGATTTTTGATATCTCGAACGGTTTGGCCGTGGCGAGGAAACGAATTTATGGCGAATAATGGGACACAGGAAGTGTGTTATAACTTCTGCATACATTGACTGATCTTGATGAAACTTCAGCAGTGTATTCGTTGTAAGAGGTCGATCACATGGATGTGACTATTGTGAGTCAAAGTTATAGCGCCACCAACTGGCAGCAGGAAGTGTGTCACTTTCAAAATGCTTTGAAGTCACCCTCTTACTTTTACCCGATTTGCTTCAAACTTTATGTGTATAATGTAAACACACGGCAGATGTAGACCTGTGAAAGGATTATTGATATCTTAGATACTGTTGCCGTGGCAACGCATCAAATTTTAATATTCTTTTCGGATGCGTTTGAGACTCTTAGCATGCTTGAAATTGGATGAAACTCGACAGACACATAACACTTATTAGCCAGTAGACATGTGAAAAGTTTCAGAAACGGGCGTGGCAGGGGGGCTCAACAGCGCCCTCTTGAACAGGGTCTGAAAACTTGGTCCATATATCAAACACGCTTGCATGAATTAATATGAAACTCGGTACACATATAGATTTCATCGGGCCGAACAACTTTCCCTCTGTCAAGTTTCACGCCAGCCCAACAGGAAGTCGGCTATTATGGGTTGTTTGGAAAACGCTTGCTGTGGAATGTGATGTACTCCTCCTAGAGAATTCATTCAATCACCTCCAAACTCAGTCAGCATGAAGTCAAGACATTGAGAATGCTAAATTGCGGACGGATTTTTGATATCTCGAACGGTTTGGCCGTGGCGAGGAAACAAATTTATGGCGAGAAAAGAGAGGAGACGAAGTGTTATAACTTCTGCATACATTAACTGATCTTGATGAAACTTTAGCAGTATGTTCGTGGTAAGAGGCCGATCAGATGGATGTTTGTGAGTCAAAGTTATAGCGCCACCAACTGGCAGCAGGAAGTGTGTCACTTTCAACATGCGTTTGACAAAAGTGGGTGGGTTAGTTTTACCAACAGTTACAAAAATCAGTATATATATTGGTCTCACCGAGCCGGACAACTTTCTAATTTACAGTTATTAGCTCAGAGCAAAAGGAAGTCAGATATTTTGGTTTGAATGTGGATTTTTTGGATATTTCAGACTCTGAGTTTTTAGCTACTCTTCCTAACTGGTTTATTTTATTCACACCAAACTTTTTCAAAATGATAAAGATACATTAAAGATGCTAAATTGTGAACGGATATTAAACATCTCAAACGGTTTTGCTATAGTGAGGGACTAAAGTAAAGTAACACTTAAAGCTTCATCTTCTAAAAATGTAATTAAACACCATTTATTTCTATATAAAAGTATAAAAATATCACAACTAAACCCATTTTATTCTTTTTTTTTCAATTTAATAAATATTTATAAGTTTAAAAATAGTAATTGTACTATTTAGTCCCATAAAAGTCAAGTCATACATAGGGCTATACTGCCCTCTTGTGTTCAAAATCAGGTAGGCCTATTGTATCTACATAAAAATATACTAGGTATGTGACGGTGAGAATATTTTACCACCGGTTAATCGACGTGTGACACCGCTGGAGGCTTTTGAATCGCCAACTTAAAAACGAAAGTAAAATATGTTCGTCCACACTGACATTGATAGTGGTTGAGCGAGCGTTTCAAATGAATTCCTATGGAAGTAGGAATTAACTGAAAAACGTTCACTCTGTTCTGCTCGTTCCTCGCCGTGGATGCGCACCGTTATGAATGCCCGTGCAGCCATGAGCATTTTAGTTTAATTTTAAAATTAGCGCCTTTCGGGGGGTGGATTGCTTGAAATTATTTTACAAAAGCACATTGTTGTGTTTTATTGCAACTGTACACAAATATAAGTTAACACTTTGCAGTTTGAATGTGGTCCTGTATAATGACGGAGTATGTTTTTATGTGTCCACTGTTCAATCGCGCCCACACCACACACACACACCCACCCACACACACACGGTTTACTATCTTTGTGGGGACTCTCCATAGATTTAATGATTTTTATACTGTACAAACTGTATATTTTATCTCCTTACACTAACCCTACCCCTAAACCTACCCATCACTGAAAACTTTCTGCATTTTTACATTTCAAAAAAAAAATCCTTCTGTATGATTTATAAGCTTGTTTACCCATGGGGACCTCTATTTAGGTCCCCACTGTGACACGAGTCCCCATGAGTCTGTGTGCATTCAGGTTGAAGTCCCCACCGGGATAGAAAAACATGAACACACATACACACACACACACACACACGCACGCACACACACACACACACACACACACAAACACACATTCCAGCATTGCAATCTTGACATCGCAGCATGTTCATTATAGCCTTAATAAAATATAATAATAAAATAGTTAACCTAACATATAAAAATTACACTGCTCTAAATAGTCAGTAGTACAATTCGTACATTCACAGTAAGCACCGCACCACTGTGATGTTTCAAGCACATTTTTGCGCGTGTGAAGAGGATGATTTTTTCCGTCGATATTGGAACACGAGTGAAGAACAAAGCCTATAATAAAGAATAGTTTAGCATCCAAATACATCGCAAATGCTGAAACATTTTGATTCTAATGAGAGGGTTACGTGAGCCCAACAGTGCTTACTTTCGTTTTTATTTTTACATTAAATTTAAAAGATTTGTTGTGGAATATTTTGAGTGTATCATAAAATCAGAATAAGGTAATAAGGTTTCTGTCTTTATATATATATATATATATATATATATATATATATATATATATATATATATATATATAAATATAGCTGCGAGCAGCGATGAAGGGCCAAAGCCGGTGGCACCGCCACCCCGGTGCCTTTAGGTAACTAAAGGCAACAGGGTCGCGGTGCCACCGGCTTGGGCCCGTAATCGCTGCTCGCAGCTATATTTGAATATTCTTTTTGTCACCATTGTTGAGATTCATACACTGAATCTTGATGTCTGTGTGTGCCTTAAAGAAAGATATTCTTTTTCTTTATCAGAACAACTTTTAAGAAATTATTTGAATTATATTGAAAAATCTGGATCTTAATCTGTAGAATTACTGTGATGTTGTAATGACCAATATACATTTAAGTCAGAGATTAGGCTTTAAATGAGTTCAGTGATTCAGATCAAATTATGATTATGTTAAAATATAACCAACACCACCTGATCAACTTTTCTCTTTGTTCATCTGGCTGTAATAACTCAGATACAGCAGCCAAACAAAATCTAAAGATAATCATTTGAAGGTCAACTGCCCAACTAAATCGAACACTGATCTCCATAATGGTGACTAACATTGTGATTTTTCTCCTTCAGTGATTCTGCTTGTTAACATCAGGTGTCTTCAATAATGCTCAATCATCACTCAATCAATCACTTAATTATCTCATTAACTTTAACACTCTTGAGTCTGGAGCCAAATAAACTCCCAGGAGAGTTAATTTAACACTGGAGTTTTTGCTGTGTGAGTTCATGGGTGGAATAAACATATGGCAGGACTTTTACTTTCTGACCCCTGGACTCTCCACCTCTGCACTTGGCCAAAAGAGGATCTTACCAGGAAATCACCTCATGCACACTGGTAACTGCTCTTTCCCATTTGGACATTTTTAACAGGTATTTTCTGGAGCTCAGGAGAGTGCATTCAAGAGCCATCAGAGCCATTTGGAATGCCTAATAGTTTAAACTTGGAGACAAATTAATGACAGTATTTAAACACTAAAATCCATTAGACATCTTCAAGCATCAACATAGCAATGCTGAGTTTACACTCAGTGAATTTAGTTATTACAACCGTCCATTCAGTACCTCTGCAAATTCTCAATAAGAACTTCTGTAGACGTAACAGAAATAAAGTCAGTCTGGTTAGTAATAAGTGAAGCTGGTAATGCTGTTTGTGGAGTTGTTTAATCCTCCTCTGATTTCAGAGATTTAATGTTTTATTTTATCTTCAGTTGATTTCATTTAAGGCTGTGTCTGGAGTCCGTTATAGTTTATGAGTTCCTCTTTCCTTCATTGATTCTACTTGTTAACAGCAGGTGTTCATCAATAATGCTCAATCATCTCTTAATCACTTATTTATCTCATTAATCTCATAATTATCTCATCATATCTCATCTCATCATAATCAATATCTCATCATTTTTTGATAACACTTTCAGCATTTTAGTTTGTTTGTCACAGTTTTTTTTCCTATCTTTTGAAGAGCCTTCTGTTTCTGCCTTACTGCTGCACTGTTTATCATGTCTCGTTTTGTGTCAAATCGGCAGGGAAGTGTTGTTCTTATCCTGCGATTCCTTAAGAGCACTGCAGGAGATGCACCATGTTCCAGAGGAGTTGCTCGATAGCTCAGAAGAGCTAGATATGGATCTGACTTTCCTTCAGATGCTTTCTTCAACAATTGCTTTACAATGTGCACTCCTTTTTCTGCCTTCCCATTAGACTGAGCATAATGGGGATTTGAGGTCACGTGTCTGAAATCACAGTGAGCAGCAAAGTCCTGAAATTCCTTTGAATTGTAACTAGGGCTGGGCGATTTAAATCGCGATATTGTTATGCATCTCGTCAGTAAAGCCGGTTCCTTGATTAGTAGTAAATCACCATCACCTGCTTTCAGATGAAGCGGCATTTAGGGCTGAGGAGATAATTAAGTGATTAATTTAGTGATGATTGAGCATTATTGAAGACACCTGATGTTAACAAGCAGAATCACTGAAGAAGAAAATCACAAATTGTAAGTTACCATTAAGGTGATGGGTGTTTGCTTTAGTTGGGCTCTAGACCATTATATGTTTACTTAAATATTTACTGTTGTTTGTCTGCTGTTATTGATTTATAACAGTTAAATGAACAAAGTAAAATGTTATCTTATAGTGTTGGTTATGTTTTGACATAATCATGCTGTGATCTGAAAAATGAAACATATTAAGATAGTTTGGTTTAACTTGTTAGCAGCAGTTTTGTGATTCTTCAGCCTAGGATTATCAGTACTTTACTTATAATTCAAAATATTTAATAAACATTGTTCTGATCAAAAATACGGTCAGACATATTCATTTAAAACATAGACATCAATAATCAGCCTGTGAATCTCAACAATGGTGACAATAATAAAGCATGTTGCAGTGGCTGCCACCAATCACAACTCATTAATGGCTCCCATCATGCATTGCGGTATGAATAAATTATGATCTGAATTGTCTATGTAATTTACTTTTCCTCATTGACTATTCTGCTCCTCACCATTGTTGAGATGCATAGACTGAATCTTGACATCTGTGTGTGCCTAAAAGAATGATTTTTTTTTTAAAACAACTTTTAAGAAATCCTTTATATTATATCAAAAATTCTGGCCATTTATTCAGATTCACAGTTATGCTGTAACCAACCACATAAATCGAAGTCAGAAAGAAGGATTTTAATGAGTTCAGTGATCAAGTTCAAATGATGATTGTCATAATATAACCAACACCATCAGATCACTTTTGATTCTTTGTTCAACTGGCAGTTTTAACTCAGATACAACCACCTAACAAAATCTAATGTATATATAAAAGGGTCAGAGCCCAACTAAAGCAACTACCCATCACAATAATGGTAACTTACAATTTGCGATTTTCTCCTTCAGCGATTCTACTTGTTAACATCAGGTGTCTTCAATAATGTTCAATCATCACTAAATTAATCACTTAATTATCTCATTAACTTAAACACTCTTGAGTGTGGACTCATACACTCCCAGGAGTGTTAATTTAACACTGGAGGTTTTGCTGTGTACAAAGAGCCGTAGTTAACTGACAAGCTGAGCCATATCGCATTAAATATCGCCGGCGATACGTCCGTGATATTGATGCGATATGGCTCAGCTTGTCAGTTAATTACGGCTCTTTGTAGTAAATGCCGCTCCATCTGAAAGCAGGTGATGGTGATTTACTACTAATCAAGGAACCGGCTTTACTGATGAGATGCGCATAACAATATCGCGATTTAAATCGCCCAGCCCTAATTGTAACATGGGCAATTGTCACTCACCACAACCTGGAATGCCGTGCCTGGAAAAAATTGACTTCATCTGCTGTATCACACATGCACTTGAAGAGTTAGACAGCAGGGCTATTTCTGGAAAACTAGAAAAATAATCCACAACCAGCAAGTACTCTTTACCATGGAAATGAAACAGATCGGTACCTACTTTCTGCCAAGGATACTGAGGTAAGTCAGTTGTGATCATTGGTTCTCTTGCTTGCTTGCTTTGATGTTTCAGACAAACTTCACAAGTACTGACCATTTTTTCAATGTCAGAATTTATTCCAGGCCAATAGACTGAATCCCTGGATCTCCTTTTGCATTTCTCCATTCCAAGATGTCCCTCATGTATCCTGGACAGAGGTGTATATAGTCCAGGGGTCAGAAAGTAGAAGTCCTGCCATATGTTTATTCCTCCTGGCTGAAAAACTGCTAATTAGCAAATCCAGGTGATTGGAGCAGGACTTTTACTTTCTGAACCTGGACTTTACACCTCTTAAGAGAACAGAAAAAGAGACGAGCAGAAACACAAGAACTACAACTGACTTCAGACACAGCCTTATGTGACCGGTCTCTGTTGGAACTCTGCGTTGTGTGTTGATATTGAAGGAGACCGGACAACAGAAATTTCACAGGCCGGATTTTATTCTGTATGAATAAAAATAAAAAATCACTGCAAGCTCAAGTCTGTGGCCTTCTCTCAATCAGCCTCTCTTCAGTCGCATTTACCGCGAACTGCACGACATTGTATCGCACGACGATTTTGAGTGAAATTAATTAATAAATATGACATCTGTTACATTTAGATGAAATCAACTGAAGATAAAAGAAGACATTAAATCTGTGAAGATCTCAGCAGAGGAGGATTAAACAGCTCCACAAACAGCATTACCAGCTTCACTATTACTAACCAGACTGACTTTATTTCTGTCAGACGTCTACACAAGTTTTTATTGAGAATTAACAGAGGTTTAACTCTAATGTGTTTCATTTGAAATCACCATAAGAGTGATTAGTGTTTCCATTAGTTGGGCTCTTAACTCTTATTATACCTTTTGTCTTTTTTGGCCGCTGTGACAGTGTGTTTGTCAAACACATTTACAGCAGCAAAGAAAGCTAAAGTGAAATGAGATCAGGTGATGATGGTTACTTGTTGATGGTTTTATAATCATCATGAAATAACCTGATTCACTGAGGTTTTTATAATCTAACAAATATGTTGTTCCATTAATATTTTCACGTCACAAACCCTGTGTTACTGCAGCATGAGATCCAGAAATATAACAATCGGTTTAAATCTTTTAACAAACATGAAATTTAAAAATTAACTTTTGCTGACACACACAGATATCAACAATTAGCGTATGAATCTCAACAATGGTGACAGTCACAAATATTTAGATAAACAGATAAATTCAGAACATCACTGAAAAGCTACTAATTCACAACAAAACCAACAGCAAAAAATAAAAGCAAATATTTAGAATCAAACAAAATTATAGGTCAATTCAGCTGCATCATTTATTCATGTTGCAATGCATGCTGGGAGTTTTGTACTATGCTGGTACCCAGCATGCATTGCAGCAAAGTACTTTTGATTGTCACCATTGTTGAGATTCATACGCTGATTGTTGATGTCTGTGTGTGTCATATTAAACTATCTTTTTTGTGCTCATGTCTGTTAAAGTCTTCTAACTTACTGTTATAATATTGCTGGATCTAATGCTGCAGTAACACAGGGTTTGTGTTGTGAAAAAATATTCATGTGATAACAATTGTTAGATTCAAAAGACATCAGTGAATCAGTCTATTTCATGATGATTATAAAACATCAACAGGAAACCATCATCACCTGATCTCATTTCACTTTAGCTTTCTTTGCAGCTGCAAATGTGTTTGACTAACACACTGTCACAGCGGCCAAAAACGACAAAAGGTATAATAAGAGTTAAGAGCCCAACTAATGGAAACACTAATCACTCTTATGGTGATTTCAAATGAAACACATTAGAGTTAAACCTCTGTTAATTCTCAATAAGAACTTTTGTAGACGTCTGACAGAAATAAAGTCAGTCTGGTTAGTAAAAGTGAAGCTGGTAATGCTGTTTGTGGAGTTGTTTAATCCTCCTCTGCTGAGATCTTCACAGATTTAATGTCTTCTTTTCTCTTCAGTTGATTTCATCTGAGGCTGTGGCTGAAATTACTCCATATTTAATATACACAGATTTTGTGGCTACGATAAGGTCCAGTTCTGGTTTATTTCTTTGCTCTTGGCTGACATGTGGCATTGCTATGCAGAGGTGTGAAGTCCAGGTTCAGAAAGTAAAAGTCCTCCTCAGTATTTTGCTCCAATCACCTGGATTTGCTAATTCAGACAGGAGAGAGAACTAATTAGTGAAATCAGATGACTGAGTTTATGGGTGGAATAAACATATGGCAAGGACTTTTACTCTTTGGCCCCTGGATTACCCACCTCTGATGACGACATCTGTGTCCTCATACTAAAACATACTAAATGGTGTTTTTTGAAATTCAAAAAATGCCAAAAGTTTTCTGTGATTGGTAGGTTTAGTGGTAGGGTTAGTGTAGGGGGATATATTATACAGTTTGTACATTAGAAAAACCATTATGCCTACACTCTAAAAAATGCTGGGTTATTTTTTAAACCCAAATGCTGGGTTGAGCATTTTGACTATGTTGCTGGGTTATTTTCTCCGTAATCAGCTGACAATGACCCAGCATTTGGGTTTGTTTTGGAAAATTTGACCCAGCGCTTACCTCCTCGCGATCGCGCGCTTTTGTCCACACTGTTCAAATCACTACGTCAACAGGAGGACGAGAGGTTCAAGCAGGAGCGAGCGTAAAGGTGAGCAACCCTGTTTTATTAAAACTATCCTAACGTTAACGTTAGTCAAAGAAGTCAGAAAGTCAACAAAAAGTTATGTTGAAATGAACTATGAATTGACGACGGACCGAATGCTCTCTAGATTTTGTGTCTGTCGAACTCGTGACCGTTATGCTAACGTTACGTTACACATAACATTCCTTATTTTTACAAGGTCTGTCATCAATTATTCCACTTATAACACGGTCACAATATCTAAGTACAGTTGGTGTCTGTTTTATCTCCAGAAATGTTGCGGGTTACTTGACTCGGCGGTGTTGGATGGATGCAGTGTACGCTAATGTCACTGGCTAGTGGCTGGATATGCTAAAGAAGCTGTAAGTCTAACGTTACCTATTATTTAACTGTTTTTGTTAGTCATTTTCAAAAGGTAGCTTTACATAAAATATTTTATTATGCTGCAGTATGTTCTCTGTGTTTGGGTGCGTGCGTCTTAGTTCAATTTGGCTAAGCATTTCTGCAGAAAACAGTGATGTCATCGTCCAGCTCAGTAAAGTTACTGAGTAGTGGTAATTCTTATAAAAAACTGTCATTGTTCATTTGAAGTCAGTTCAGTGTTGCTTCAGTTACGTTCAGAAACTATGTAAAGATAATCAAAGTAGTTACTGAAGTACAATTCGGTCTTAAACCGGCTCTGAAAAAAAGAGTCATTCAGTTCAGTTCAGTTCTCATCTGATATTGTGTGTGCAATTAAATCAATAATATTGTTGAAAATTAAGTGCCCCTAACTAAGAAAGCCAGAGACAACAGTGGCAAGGAACCCACACTCCATCAGGTGACAGAATGGAGATGAAAAAAAACCTTAGGAGGAACCAAGCTTATGTATTAAATAGCCGAATACAATTTATTATTTTGGTTTGTCATGCAATTTGGTTCAAAATTAAAAATGATTTTGTTAAAAATGATTTTGTCTATTTATTTATTGTATTTTTTAATTAAGTAATGATTCATTAAAATGATATATATATATATATATATATATATATATATATATATATATATTAAATTAACTGGAGCCAGCATAAAAAATAATTTTAAAAGCATTGTATAAGAAATGCTAACTTTGTAAAGATTTTACTAATCAGATGTTTCCTTCTTTTCTTTTACAGCAATGGACATTTTTGTTCAACAAAAACTTTTCAAAGAAATTAAGTTTTTTGAGGAAAACATTTCAGGATTATTCTACACAGAATGGACTTTAATGAAAACCAACTATCCCAACGTTCAAAGAAGGTTCAAATGTCCGTCTCAATGCAGCTTCAGAATCTCTACACAATCCCAGTTCGAGAAATAAGGGTCTTATAGCGAAACCATCGGCCATTTGTGGTTTAATAGTATATCAATGTTTTTTTTTTTTTTTTTTTTTTTTAAATGACCGATCGTTTCGCTAGATAAGACCCTTATTTCTCGACTGGGATTGTGTAGAGACTCTGAAGCTGCATTGAGGCGGACATTTGAACCTTCTTTGAACGTTGGGATAGTTGGTTGCCATTTAAGTCCATTCTGTGTAGAAAAATACTGAAATGTTTTCCTCAAAAAAACTTAATTTCTTTTCCACTGAAGAAAGAAAGACATGGATATCTTGGATGGCATTGGGGTGAGTAAATGATTAGGAAATTTATATTTTGGGGTGAACTAATTATTTAAGTTAATTTAAGACGATATTTAACTAATTTAAGAC
Organism: Squalius cephalus; assembly: GCF_949319135.1. Lineage (NCBI taxonomy): Eukaryota > Metazoa > Chordata > Actinopteri > Cypriniformes > Leuciscidae > Squalius > Squalius cephalus. The sequence goes on from NC_137122.1 coordinate 22,225,635, forward strand.
TGCTCTTATGAAAACCTAAGACACTTTTAAATAATTATCTGTGTCTGATATTGTCTTTCCCTCATTTAGTCTGGAACCAACATGGTGCTTTACCTGGAAAGGCAGAGAGAAGCAAAACCCTTCCCCTTTGTCTTGGAGCTTGGAATGGCTGGACAGTTTTTTGGTGAATGGGGAAACTCTGGAACAGTTGACTCGTTTTTTTTTTTTTTTTTTTTTTTTTTTTATCTTTTTGTGAAGATAATTTTTAGCTAGGCTATTTTACAGTTTATAGTATAGAGTTTCATGTTTTTATTTTGCGTTTTTATGTGCCTCCCATTTTTGCTGCACAGGACTAAATTATTGCTTATTTAAGTGAATTGCAATATATGTACTTATGTGTTTTTTTATTGCATTCTTTGTGAAGAGAATATTTAGCTATAGACTATTTTACAGTTTATAAGTGTAGAGTTTTGAATTTTGAGAATCTTACCATTTTATAATCTTTTAACATACCAACATTTTAGCACAAATGATTTTTGTGGGCCTCCGTTTATGTTGCAGATGTCTAACTGTTTTTTTAACATGAATGTATTTATGATTATATTAATTTCCTGGAATAAACACTTTAATTGAATCAATAAACAGTAGTGTTATTATTGTTATTAATATTTTTGTATTCGTTTTTTTATTATTACGATCTAAAATGAATAACCTGTAGCATGGTGGTTTTTTGACCCAGCACTGATTAAATCAACCCAGCAGATGGGTTAATGTATAAAAACCCAACCTGCTGGGTCAAAATAACCCAGCATGTGTTCTGTCCAATATTTACCCAGTGCTGGGTTGCCAAATAACCCAAATTGGGTTGTTTTTAACCCAGCATTTTTTAGAGTGTATGGAGAGTGACCGTACACCACATATCCAAGTGAGTGTGTGTGTGTGTGCATGTGTATGTGTGTGTGTGGGTGTGTGTTTTGTGTGTGTCTGTGTGTGTGTGTGTGTGTGTGTTGTGGGTGTGTGTGTTGTGGGTGTGTGTATGTGTGTGCATGAGTGTGTGTGTGCGTGCGTGTGAGAGAGAGATTGTGTGTAAGTGTGAAAGAGTGCAAGAGTGAGTTTTGTGTTTCTACTCCTGCCATTCCCACATGAGGTTGCAATTCTTAAATGTGATCTAACAAAGGTAAAGAGAAAATATTAACCATATATGCTGTTTATATTGCTTGTAATTGGGATGAAGTAAACATCTGTTGAGTATTTTAATATAACATTTTTGATTGTGTTGAATTAAAAACCCAAAAATGCACACTCTAAAAAGAGATGTGTTAAAAATGACACATGTTGTGTCAGTTTTAACACATGTGGTGAGTGTGCTCAGGGACAACACATGTTGTGTCAAATTTAACACAATAAATGTGTAAGTCATTTTAACACACAAATTGTGTCATTTTAAAAAATAAAGCAAAAGGGCCAGATGCAAAAATATTAACCGTTTAATCAATAGTCGAGAACAGAATGCATGTGCACACAAAGTACAACACAATGTTTCAAGCTCAATGACTGGACAGACTCACTGTACTGGACATTATTCAGTTATTCACGCTTCAACCCCTAACTGATAATGCTGCTTTTGACAAAAGTTGACAGTGCTGGTGAGTAGTTAACTACAAGTTGCGACGCTACTAACTTAACTACATTTTTCAGTAGCTTGGCAGTAGCTCAGTTGCTTTTTAAACAGTGTAGCTTTTCCAGTAGCTAACCCACCCAACACGTTTATCTCACAGTGATCTCTCCATATGACCACAATGTGAGTTCACAGTGAGCTAAAAGTGTAACCGCACTGTGCACTCACTGTGTGCTCATATTATGGACACTAGGGCTGGGCGATTTAAATCGCGATATTGTTATGCATCTCGTCAGTAAAGCCGGTTCCTTGATTAGTAGTAAATCACCATCACCTGCTTTCAGATGAAGCGGCATTTAGGGCTGAGGAGATAATTAAGTGATTAATTTAGTGATGATTGAGCATTATTGAAGACACCTGATGTTAACAAGCAGAATCACTGAAGGAGCAAATCACAAATTGTAAGTTACCATTAAGGTGATGGGTGTTTGCTTTAGTTGGGCTCTAGACCATTATATGTTTATTTTAATATTTACTGTTGTTTGTCTGCTGTTATTGATTTATAACAGTTACATGAACAAAGTAAAATGTTATGTTATAGTGTTGGTTATGTTTTGACATAATCATGCTGTGATCTGAAAAAGGAAACTTATTGAGATAGTTTGGTTTAACTTAGCAGCAGTTTAGTGATTCTTCAGCCTATGATTATCAATACTTTACTTATAATTCAAAATATTTAATAAACATTTTTCTGATCAATAGACATTCAGATAAATTCATTTAAAACACAGACATCAATAATCAGCCTGTGAATCTCAACAATGGTGACAATAATAAAGCATGTTGCAGTGGCTGCCACCAATCACAACTCATTAATGGCTCCCATCATGCATTGCGGTATGAATAAATTATGATCTGAATTGTCTATGTAATTTACTTTTCCTAATTGAATATTCTGCTCCTCACCATTGTTGAGATGCATAGACTGAATCTTGACATCTGTGTGTGCCTAAAAGAATGATTTTTTTTTTTTAACAACTTTTAAGAAATCCTTTATATTATATAAAAAAATTCTGGCCATTTATGCAGATTCACTAACCAACAACATAAATCGAAGTCAGAAAGAAGGATTTTAATGAGTTCAGTGATCAAGTTCAAATGATGATTGTCATAACATAATCAACATCATCAGATCACTTTATTCTTTGTTCAACTGGTGATTATAATTCAGAAACAACAGCCAAACAAAATCTAAAGTTAATAATATATGGGCCTAGAGCCCAACTAAAGCAACCATTGATCGTCATAACGGTAACTTACAATTTGAGATTTTCTCCTTCAGTGATTCTGCTTGTTAACATCAGGTGACTTCAATAATGTTCAATCATCACAAAATTAATCACTTAATTATATCTCATTAACTTCAACACTCTTGAGTGTGGACTCATATACACTCCCAGGAGTGTTAATTTAACACTGGAGTTTTTGCTGTGTACAAAGAGCCGTAGTTAACTGACAAGCTGAGCCATATCGCATTAATTATCGCTGGCGATACGTCCGCGATATTAGTGCGATATGGCTCAGCTTGTCAGTTAACTACGGTTCTTTGTAGTCAATGCCGCTCCATCTGAAAGCAGGTGATGGTGATTTACTACTAATCAAGGAACCGGCTTTACTGACGAGATGCGCATAACAATATCGCGATTTAAAGCGCCCAGCCCTAAGACCAAAGAGCCCAACTACAGCAAACACTGACCTCTACAATGGTGACCAAACTCTTCAAACAAACTTCAACATGTAAACCTCTTAAACATAATTTCTAAACATCGAAACTTCCCGCTATAACTGTCTAAGAATGTTAGGGGGGATAATGTTCTATCAATGTCATCACTAAACATGTTTGAAATGTTTATAGAGAGTGTTATCCTACCTTTTAGGAGAACATTCTGGTTACAAAAATAAAATTAACTACAGAAAATATTACAAGAACATAACATAATGCTCTCAAAACATTCCCAGTCAACACTATGATCTCACAGTGATGTCACCATGTGGTCACAACGTCTGCAATCTGAGTTCACAGTGTTCTAAAAGTGTAACCGCACAGCGCTCTCACTGTGTGCTCAAACTATGACCACAATATGAGCTCATCCCAGCTAGAAATGTTATTGTTCTATGAATGTTTTGAGAGCATTATGTTATGTTCTTGTAATATTTTCTGTAGTTAATTTTATTTTTGTAACCAGAATGTTCTCCTAAAAGGTAGGATAACACTCTCTATAAACATTTCAAACATGTTTAGTGATGACATTGATAGAACATTATCCCCCCTAACATTCTTAGACAGTTATAGCGGGAAGTTTCGATGTTTAGAAATTATGTTTAAGAGGTTTACATGTTGAAGTTTGTTTGAAGAGTTTGGTCACCATTGTAGAGGTCAGTGTTTGCTGTAGTTGGGCTCTTTGGTCTTAGGGCTGTGCGATTTAAATCGCGATATTGTTATGCGCATCTCGTCAGTAAAGCCGGTTCCTTGATTAGTAGTAAATCACCATCACCTGCTTTCAGATGGAGCGGCATTGACTACAAAGAGCCGTAGTTAACTGACAAGCTGAGCCATATCGTATTAATATCGCGGACGTATCGCCAGCGATAATTAATGCGATATGGCTCAGCTTGTCAGTTAACTACGGCTCTTTGTACACAGCAAAAACTCCAGTGTTAAGTTAACACTCCTGGGAGTGTATGAGTCCACACTCAAGAGTGTTGAAGTTAATGAGATATAATTAAGTGATTAATTTTGTGATGATTGAACATTATTGAAGTCACCTGATGTTAACAAGCAGAATCACTGAAGGAGAAAATCACAAATTGTAAGTTACCGTTATGACGATCAATGGTTGCTTTAGTTGGGCTCTAGACCCATATATTATTAACTTTAGATTTTGTTTGTCTGTTGTTTCTGAATTATAATCACCAGTTGAACAAAGAAAAAAGTGATCTGATGGTGTTGGTTATATTATGACAATCATCATTTGAACTTGATCACTGAACTCATTAAAATCCTTCTTTCTGACTTCGATTTATGTTGTTGGTTAGTGAATCTGCATAAATGCACAGAATTTTTTATATAATATAAAGGATTTCTTAAAAGTTGTTAAAAAAAAAATCTTTCTTTTAGGCACACACAGATGTCAAGATTCAGTCTATGCATCTCAACAATGGTGAGGAGCAGAATATTCAATTAGGAAAAGTAAATTGACAATTCAGATCATAATTTATTCATACCGCAATGCATGATGGGAGCCATTAATGAGTTGTGATTGGTGGCAGCCACTGCAACATGCTTTATTATTGTCACCATTGTTGAGATTCACAGGCTGATTATTGATGTCTGTGTTTTAAATGAATTTATCTGAATGTCTTTTGATCAGAACAATGTTTATTAAATATTTTGAATTATAAGTAAAGTATTGATAATCATAGGCTGAAGAATCACTAAACTGCAGCTAACAGTTTAATCCAAACTATCTCAATAAGTTTCCTTTTTCAGATCACAGCATGATTGTCAAAACATAACCAACACTATAAAATAATATTTTACTTTGTTCATTTAACTGTTATAAATCAATAACAGCAGACAAACAACAGTATATATTTAAATAAACATATAATGGTCTAGAGCCCAACTAAAGCAAACACCCATCACCTTAATGGTAACTTACAATTTGTGATTTTCTTCTTCAGTGATTCTGCTTGTTAACATCAGGTGTCTTCAATAATGCTCAATCATCACTAAATTAATCACTTAATTATCTCCTCAGCCCTAAATGCCGCTTCATCTGAAAGCAGGTGATGGTGATTTACTACTAATTGTGTCCATAGTATGAGCACACAGTGAGTGCACAGTGCGGTTACACTTTTAGCTCACTGTGAACTCACATTGTGGTCATATGGAGAGATCACTGTGAGATCAACGTGTTGACTGGGTATCCCACTCTTTTGCTGCAAGCCCCCAGATCATAGTGCAAACTACGGGGGAGCTAGGGGGAGCTCGGCTCCCCTTAATAAGACATGGGCTCCCCTGAAAACGAGATATGTGAAATTTTGGGGGGTCTCAAAAAATATTGACAAAGTGTATATTTTGACATACAATTTCAGTTGTGTAAAGTGATCATGATGGATTAATATTGAAGCCTTTATTTTAAAACGCATTGCAGCTGCATAGCGGGAGCATCGTAGCCCGCGAAGCGAGCTGAATGGCTGTGCTGTGGCAAATGCATAAACCTATGGCGAGTGAGCAGGAGCGCGCGGTCCAATAGGAGCGCTTGGCGCCCTGCCAGACTTGAGCATGCCAATTTGGACGCGTCAGGAGAGTATAAATAGGGAGAAAACTTGCCATATGACAGGTCTATAGACTGAAGCGAAACAGCTGATATAGGCGAATAGCACGGCAAGGCAACGCATCTCTAAGGGAACCGAGGTTGCGTAAGTAACCTACGTTCCCTTACTAGGACGTTCTCTCGTACTGCGTTGCAAACGCAATATTAATTAATGAAAAGTTAATATGGTTACCGAGTTGATCGTTCTCTGTGATGTGTTTTCATGATAATCGAATGCAAATAGTTTTATCTCTAGTATATAAGTAAAAAGATATCACTAGTTAATACCAATAACAAGGCTCAAAATAGCCTCACACTAACACGGTAGTATAATGAGGGTCCCTACAAACTGAAGTATTGAGAACTTTGTAATTGTACGGACAGTTCAATAAGAAGATACTTTATAAAGACAGTACACATCGAGTAGGCAGGAGCCATCTTTGGAAAACAGTCTCGACCAGTCGTAAACTGTCTGTACACTTACAAAGTTCTCAATGCTTCATTTTCCCTAGGTTCATTTTGCTCCGGAATTGTCCTTTAACCATTGTTTATGTGAACTCAAAGACAGCCTATTTATAGACTTTTTTTTGTGGGTGGCTGTTAGTTTGCTGTTTGACCTATCAGTTTGTGTCGATAAAGTACAACAGTGCATATACACTTGTAGGTGTTAAGTATCTTTTTAAGTCATTGTAAGTCCTTTTTTAAGGCACTCGCGTCGATAAAGTACCAGTATCATAGTGTATACACTTGTAGCTGTTGTAAGTGCTTCTTTGAGCCACGCACAAGTGCACAAACCCCCCCCCCAAAGGACGCGGTATAGTTCGAACACTGCCCCAGATACCAACCAAAAAACGCCAGGCACCGCAACCACCAAAGCCTGTGGCAGCTCGCCTTCCCCCTCCTCCCTCCAGGGCCCACACACTCCTCCATCTGCTCGAGGTGAACCAAAAACAACTGATACCAGCTCTCAGTAGCCGCGTTTCCGTTACCCTTTACCAAATTGAAAATACGCTCAATGGAAACACGGCAATTTCGCAAAAACTCCCATTTATCGCAAAAAAGTTTTTACGCTCGCATGAGGTGGTTTTTCAGGCAATTCGAAAAAGAAATATTTCGCAAAACTGCAATGGAAACAGTTTGTGCGCATTTACAGGTCACCTGACTTAGAAGGCGCGGTGTGTTTGGACAGAAATACGAGACGGAGTTCTTTATTGAATTCATAAAAGACAAAAGAATGACAGAAATACTGGATTCTAAACCTCAAAGAAATGCCACAATCAAGACCTCGGAGCAGAAACGAGTGAGAAAAACCCAGAAACACTTCATATGCTGCTCACAGACACAGTATAGGCTAAGGGTCTTTCCTTGCCATTAATGCTTGGATAACACACCTACGTTTCCTTCCATTAATAATAGGCTAATAATGTCTAGTGCGGTACGTGGCTGTGATATATATAAACTTACCAACGTCCGTTGCCATGATTTTTGGAATGACTTATCGCGAGAGGAAAAAAATGACGTTTTAGTCGCATAACATTGGTTAATGGAAACGCCGTCATTTTGCAATAGTTTTTTATCGATATTTAGAAATAATCGCAAAAGTTTTGCGCGAATCTTTAATGGAAACGCGGCTAGTGATATGTGTCGGGTCCCCGCTATGATAACAGTGACTTTCTCAAATGTTTACAGAACAAGCGGGGACCCAATGTGCCTGTATCTTTCTCTATTGCTGTTCCATTACAAGATAGAAAGTCTAAGGCCTTCAATAGCCGTACAGCAAACTCAACTAATCCGGTGCCTATTGCACGTCTAACTAAGATTGGTGTAGGGAAAAAAAGACAACATCACATGATATCATTTTTCTAGGCTTTTTGTGCTACAACAATTGTGCTTCATAAACACACAATTATAACAGCCAGAGAAAATGTTATATTAAAGAGTCAAGGGTCACGAGCACAACTAAAGCAAATGCTAACCACCATCATGGTGACTTTAAAATACAACTATTGATTTCATTAAAACGGAAATGAAATAAAGTCAGTCTGGTTAGTAATAAGTGAAGCTGGTAATGCTGTTTGTGGAGTTGTTTAATCCTCCTCTGCTGAGATCTTCACAGATTTAATGTCTTCTTTTCTCTTCAGTTGATTTCATCTTAGACTGTGACTGAAGTCAGTTGTAGTTCTTGTGTTTCTCTTTCCTTCAGTGATTCTGCTTGTTAACAGCAGGTGTTCATAATTAATGCTCAATCACCACTTAATTATCTCATTAACTTCAACACTGCTTCAATTGTACTTTAACTCTGTAGTGTGCAGACATATGAACACTGAGCGGTGCTAATTTAACATGGGCGTTTTTCTGTGTACTATTACATAAACCTTACCTGTTTCATTTACGTATGACAGCAGCCCGTTCTCATCCCAAGGCGTCATATACTGACGCTTTTGACATTTCGTCTACATCCGACGCACATGGCACCAGAGTTGTATAGTCCAGGGGTCAGAAAGTAGAAGTCCTGCCATATGTTTATTCCACCCATGAACTCTGTCAGCTGATTTCTATCTCCTGGCTGAAAAACTGCTAATTAGCAAATCCAGGTGATTGGAACAAAATTCTGAGCAGGACTTTTACTTTCTGAACCTGGACTTTACACCTCTGGAGAGAACAGAAAAAGAGACGAGCAGAAACACAAGAACTACAACTGACTTCAGACACAGTCTTAGATGAAATCAACTGAAGAGAAAAGAAGACATTAAATCTGTGAAGATCTCAGCAGAGGAGGATTAAACAACTCCACAAACAGCATTACCAGCTTCACTTATTACTAACCAGACTGACTTTATTTCTGTTAGAACTCCTTATTGAGATGTGTTTAATTTGAAGTTACCATAACAGTGATTAGCGTTTCCATTAGTTGGGCTCTTTACTCTTATTATGTTGCTTGTCTTTTATGGTTGCTGTGACAGTGTGTTTGTTAAACACATTTGCAGCAGCAAAGAAAGCTCAGTTTAATCAGGGCAGGTGATGTTTGTTACCTGTTGATGGCTTTTTAATCATGATGTTATTGCCTGAATCGCTGATATAATTTGTGTAATACAATTGTTTTGCTCAATTAATATACCAATATCATAAGCCCTGAGTTTAGTGATGTTACGTCTGACACCGACGCTCCGAAGCTTGCTTCAAACTCGAACGGTCTTTGCAATGAACCACTGCTTCGGAGCTTGTATCGTTACGTCACTAGTCACGTGAAAATGACTTCTGAAGCAAACACACTGCTTCACTCCTGTAGTGAACCACCTGACTGCTTTGACAGCCCAATCCAGTGTTGACAGGTTTGAAACCTGGCGGCTGTATTTCTTATAAAAGAAAACTATAGAAACCATTACAGAAATTCTATTGGATTTAATGGTTTTCATGGGAATTTTATTGGTTGTAATGGGAATTGGTCTCTGTGGGTCTACTGATATGTGTTGGGTTGTATTGGTGGGGGCATTAAATCCTAATGGAATATGTCCCAAATACACTACAAAAAAGAATTCTGTATTGGTTTAAATGGTAAAAGCCAATGGTTCCTATTTTAATATAAACCATTAGAATTTCTGTGATGGTTTCCAATTTTTTTTAAGCTGGTCTGATCTTCTGTCCTTGTCTAAAGAAATAATTACACACACACATCATGCTTAATGTTTTATTATCAAGGTGAACACATGAAATTAATCAGTATCTGTAAAATTCACCTACATAAATGAGTTTCACAGCACTAACACTGTTTCAGCTTTGATCGCCTCGGTAAACACGTAATAAACGGGGCGTTACTTGCATTTTATGGTTGTCAGCTTTGTTGCATTACATTTACTTCACCAGGAGATGGTGCTGCAATTTCTATTTGAATGAAGCTTCGAGTAATGAACCATTTTCGACACAATTGTATCAGAAAGCAATACTGCTTCGAAACGCTTCATTTGGCCATCACTACCTGTGTTACTGCAGCATGAGATCAAGCAGTATTATACCTATCAGTTAAAATAATTTAACAAACATGAGAACAAAAAATTTACCTTCAGTGTGACACACACACTTATCAACAATCAGCGTATGAATCTCAACAATGGTGACAATCAAAAATATTCAGATAAACTGATCAACTCTGAACATTACTAAAAAGCTACTAAATGTCACTACAAAAACAACAGCAAAAAATAAAAGCAAATATTTAAAATTAAACAAAATAATAGGACAATTCAGCTGCATAATTTATTCATGTTGCAATGCATGCTGGGAGTTTTGTACTATGCTGGTACCCAGCATGCATTGCAGCAAGGTACTTTTGATTGTCACCATTGTTGAGATTAATACGCTGATTATTGATGTTTGTCATAGTAGATTTAGCTTTAGCGCTCAAGTTTATAAAATTCTTTTAACTGATTTATATATTACTTCTGTATCTCATACTGCAATAACTCAGGATTTGTGAAGTGAAAATATTAATGGAACACAATTGTTAGATTTGAAAAGCATCAGTGGAGCACGATACTTCATGATGATTATAAAACCATCAACAGGTAACCAACATCACCTGCCCTGATTAAACTGAGCTTTATTTGCTGCTGCAAATGTGTTTAACAAACACACTATCACAGCCGCCAGAAAACACAAAAGATATAATCAGAGTTTAGAGCCCAACTAATGGAAACACTAATCACTGTTATGGTAACTTCAAATTAAACACATCTCAATAAGGAGTTCTAACAGAAATAAAGTCAGTCTGGTTAGTATAGTAATAAGTGAAGCTGGTAATGCTGTTTGTGGAGTTGTTTAATCCTCCTCTGCTGAGATCTTCAGAGATTTACTTTACACCTCTGTTCTTTTCTCTTCAGTGGATTTCATCTCAGACTGTGGCTGAAGTCAGTTGTAGTTCTTGTGTTTCTGCTCGTCTCTTTTTCTGTTCTCTCCAGAGGTGTAAAGTCCAGGTTCAGAAAGTAAAAGTCCTGCTCAGAATTTTGTTCCAATCACCTGGATTTGCTAATTTAGACAGGAGAGAGAACTAATTAGTGAAATCAGCTGACTGAGTTCATGGGTGGAATAAACTATGGCAGGACTTCTACTTTCTGACCCCTGGACTATACAACTCTGCATGGCACACTTTAGCGTCAATATGAGACGCAGATAAATATGGGCCAGAAGGCGCCTCCTAGCGGTCTAAACTAAAAAACTTCTGTTCATCTTATGAGTAACAGATAGTCCTTTTAACTTAAATCTTCTTGTCAAGACAACCAAAGAATGTGTAGCAATGCAAGCAATATTGCAAACATGGATTGTATACAATCCTTGTTTTATCTCCATGTTTGATTTTCAAAGTTAACTACACAACATGAACATCATTTGCCTCTTAAAACTACACAGCAAAATATAAAAGCATAGTATGCTGAAAAGAGTATCCCAGAAGTCCCCGGATGGTCTACTATTTCTGATGGATTTTCGAAGTGTGGATCCGTGCTCACTCTGCATAGATGGGCAAACTCAGTCCTGGAGGACCACCGTCCTGCAGAGTTTAACTCCAACCCTGATAAACTCTCCTGCTTGAAGCTTTCTATGTAATCCTCAAGACATTGATCAGCTGGTTCAGGTGAGTTTGATTAGGGTCCCAGATAGCAAGCAACCATCAAAACAATGTCAATGTGTCAATGTTAACTGCATTGAATCAACATCTCTTTCAAAAATGTTGAAATGTAATCCATAAATCAATAGTAATGCCATTGATGGTGATGTTGGTTCAAGAAGACAATCTCTCAAGATCCCAGCAGATGTTTGTTTTTGTTTTTTTGAGAATTAATAAATTCTCTCTGGAATGTTATCAATGTTGTGATCAACTTGAAAACAATGGATGAAATGTCATTATGAAGAGAGAAGGTGTGCGAGTTCAAGAAGAGTTCAATCACTACTGTGTAAGAGAACATTTTTGTCAGGAAGTCTGGAGCAGTGGCACCAGCTGACAAGTGAAAGAGGCCTAATAAGGACCGCCCGCTGATCACCATATTACTGCTGGCAGCACACTTCACTAATCTGTGGTGATCTGAAACTCAGAATGACACAAAGGAAAAGCATACACAAGTATTATGAAAAATAAACATCATATTGTAACAATATGTATTATTATGATAGTTTTTGTTATTTACCATATAATTATTTTAAAGAAAGAAACTGAAATTTAAAACTGAATGTCAAAATATTAATCATTAAAAATCTTGATATTTGTATTCCTGTAATGCAGTGGTTTTTAAACCTGTCCTGCTGTGAAATGAGATGTACTCTGTGTATCCAGCAGGGGGCAGCAATTGATCATGCTTTTACTACTGAATTTTGACATCCATTCTAAATCATTGCATTTATTAGGATTTTTTTTTTCTTTGTATGTGGATATGAGTAATTTAAAGTGGCTTTATTTAAAAGTCCAGATTTTTTTTTCTGTTGTTGTTCCTGTCACTAAACCATCATGACTTCAAACTTAAAGAATATAGTGCACCATGCAGTCATATGGACTACTTTTATAAATGAGGCATTTATTGGAGCTCAGCAGCCTCATGGAGCAAATTTCCTTTCATTACTTTTCATTCTATTCAAACTGTGTTAGAAAGTCATATTTGGAACAACATATGAATGAATGAGTAAATAACAACAGGATTATTTAATAAAAAAAAAAACAGCCTGGCCCACTCAGTTTGTTTTCACTGGTCAGACTGGTCTAGTATAATGGTTTTAAGGGGGTTTTAGCACCTTTTTCTGCTGCACAACCAGTAAAATCAGCAATCCAATGATGTTTTTCTCCAGGTTGTTTTCTAATTGATTACAGATTAAATTGGCCACTGGGAAAATGTCTAATAGAGTATAGACCTTATAGCTATATATATATATATATATATATATATATATATATATATATATATATATATATATATATATATATATAAATACAATTATTATTATCATAAAATGTGAAAGTTTTTGTCGATAAATTTCAAATTTATTATGACTTTACCACAGTCTCACTGCAGAAGTCAGTGAGCTGATATAATATGAAAATGAAACTATCTGTCCATTCCTGTTACATCACTGGGTATATTTTCTGTTTAAATTCTAGGAGGAGCTCAATACAGCACTGAAGTCCTTACAAGAGAAACTGAAACACAAAGAAAACATTAAAGAAGAGTTTGAGAAAACAGTTCAACACATCAGGATTGATTCTTCAATTTCTTTTGAGATATGTACAAGGATTGGAACAGCTGAAATGTTTTTGACATAGTTACATGTTTCTTTATTGACTGAAAAGAAAAAAGAAATGGAAAAGACATGTTAATTGATTAACAGCATGTACACTCTTAGAAAGAATGTGTTAAAAATGACACAACCTGTGTTAAATTTTGACACATATGTGGGTGAGCTCCAGGACTACTAGTTTTGTGTTAATTTGAACTCATTCACTGTGTAAGTCATTTTAACACACAAATTGTGTAATTTTAAAAAATAAAGCGAAAGGGCCAGATGCAAAAAAATATTAACCATTTAATCAATAGTCGAGTACAGAATGCATGCGCACACAAAGTACAAGACAATGTTTCAAGCTCAATGACTGGACAGACTCACTGTACTGGACATTATTCAGTTATTCACACTTCAACCCCTAATTGATAATGCTGCTTTTGACAAAAGTTCATGAAGAGATAACAGTTAACTGAGTTTGCACTTTGAATTTAACTAAAATGTAACAACTGACAAAATATTGTATGTAAATAACTTGTATTTCCACTGGCCTGTTTGTTTGAGAACATAGCAAACACTGCATAGCTACCATTCACAGTGATGGTGAGTGTCGGCACGCTCTTATAAAATGATGAGTTGAAAACAACACAACTTGTAACAAGAGATGTGTTAATGTTCAATCAATAATGTAAGTAAATAACACTAATTATAAGTTGATCAATCTTTTCCGTGCATGAACCAAAGTTTGCACACTCTTTCAGCCAAAGCATTTACTATGAGTGTTGCAGAATCAGTCCACAACCTAACCAAATGCTCCACTATTCTCCACAATGGTAACCCTCTGTAATTTAAATGGTTCTAGTAATTTGAATGTAATTGAACATTAAACACAATTACACACTATCAAGTCTTCCCCTTTTTTAATTTTCTCAAAAACACATACAATAACACTTAATTTTAACATTTGTTCTCTCTTAATTCAGCCATATGAAAAGCATGCTGGGAACTAACAAGCCCCGCCCAGTTTCAGTTAATGCAACACAAATCATTCATGTAATCCAACACAAATGGATTAAGTAAACTTAAATTTTACCTATATTTAAGCAGATTGAACACAATCAAATTAAGTTTGGACAAATGTATAGCAATTGTGTTGCTTAAGCTCATTTTAATCAAGCAATTTGAACAAGCAGCAAAAATCTTTTTTTTTTCAGTGTGTACATATTAGTACCTAAATGGTACATATTAGAACCCTTTTGAAGGGTACTGTCCCAGTGACAGCTTTTGTACCTTTTTTTCTGAGAGTGTACCTTAAATGATTAAGGTATCATTACAACCTTAAAAAAAAAACTTAGCAGAGGCTGTCTTTTGATATTGTACCTTAACCTTTAAAAGAAACAGTATATATTTGTACCTTTTAATGCTTGGGGACATATATGTACCTTTTTGACCCTCAAAAAGGTACATATATGTACCTTGGGGGACAGAAATGGACTCCTGCTGTAGTCCTATTTCTGACAGTGTATGATGTGTTGTGTCAGATCATGGCCGAGACGTCAAATTTCAGGAATTCCACTCGGCGCAGCACTCTAAAAAATGCTCTGTTGGACAAAATTAAGACTGTTAACCTTATTCAACTAAACAACATTGGATTAACCTTATGTAATTAACTTAATTCAATTGAAATAAATAATGTTACATAAATCCAACGTAACCTATTACGTGGGACCAGTTGACATGAAAAAGTTAATTGAAGCCAACAGAGCATTTTTTAGATCAGCTGTCAATCAAGCTCATACACTCTTAAAACGGATGTGTTAAAAACAACACAACCTGTGTTATATCTTAACACACCTGTGTGTCTAGTTAAGGACAACACATTTTGTGTTACTTTTAACTCAACCAGTGTGTTATTGTTCTTAACACAGTGAGTGTGTTAAAATATTTAACACACTAATGTGTCATAAATCACACAATTTGTGTCATAGATGTGCTATTTGTGACCAATTAAAACACTCTTAAAATGAATGTGTTAATACAACACAACCTGTGTTATATCTTAACACACCTGTGTGTCTAGTTAAGGACAACACATTTTGTGTTACTTTTAACTCAATCAGTGTGTTATTGCTCTTAACACAGAAGTGT
Organism: Squalius cephalus; assembly: GCF_949319135.1. Taxonomy (NCBI): domain Eukaryota; kingdom Metazoa; phylum Chordata; class Actinopteri; order Cypriniformes; family Leuciscidae; genus Squalius; species Squalius cephalus. The sequence goes on from NC_137122.1 coordinate 22,241,016, forward strand.
GTTAAAACCTTTACACACTAATGTGTTATAGTTACACAACTTGTGTCAGATATGTGTCACATGTGACTGTAGTCGGTGTGTATTTGCCAGAGTCACTTCCTGTGTTTTTACAACTGAGTGTTTGGATGAACACTGACACGTATTGTTAACTTGTGTTTATGGAGTCCACTGACGTTTAATAAAGAGTTTGTTTAAACATTTGGATGGTTTAGACATCATGAATCTACATAGACGAGCTCTTATTGAGAATTAACAGAGGTTTAGATGTTGATGTTTCACTGAATGTTTTATTTGAAGTCACCAGAATCGTGATTAATGGCTCATTTATTTGAGCTCTTGACCCTTTACTCTTCTTTTAGTTTTTCTCTTGCTGTAACTGTATTTTAATAAAATACATTTGTTATGGTGAGTGAAAAGATGATCAGATGTTTCTTGATGATGTTATAATCAGCAAGTGCAGATCTGATCAAGTTTATGAGTAAATGGATGGTGCACATTTATTTTATTTATGTGCTGTTTGTAATAACTATCTTGTGACACGACATCATGCTATCCAGCAGTGCAGAATAAAATGAATGTTTTCTGAAAATTTTAATCTGCAGCAGAAATTGGTCAAACACAGACCTCAAGAATCAGCGCATGAATCTCAACAATGGTGACAAACAAAAAGCTTCATGCCGCAATGCATGCTGGGAGTCATGGATGAGATTTGCACTATGGTGGCACCCAGCATGCATTGCGGCATGAAGCTTTTTGTTTGTCACCATTGTTGAGATTCATACGCTGATTCTTGATGTCTGTTTGATACCTTAGACTGTAAGATTCTGTACGAACTGTGTATTTATTAATTAATTTTGAGCTAATTGCATTATGCTAATCTTTAATGTATTACACTCACCTTTCAAATATTAAACTCTATCTGAGCTCTTGCTGAACAATCTGACATGTTCATGATGATAATATTATCATCTGAGCATATTTTTCTCATGATTATTTCTGCTGTTTCAAATGTGCAAATTAAATGCACATTTACAGCAATCAGAGAAAACTAATGTTAAAGAGTCAAGGGTCAAGAGCTCAGATAAAGCTGACGCTAATCACAATTCTGGTGACTTTAAATGAAACATTCAATGAATCATCAACACCAAAACCTGTTAATTCTCAATAAGAGCTTCTGTAGAGTCTGACAGAAATAAAGTCACTCTGGTTATTAATAACAAGTGAAAGCAGCATTTGAAAAAGACATTGAAAAAGAGGCATGATGTGATTGGCTGCAAAAAAACACCCGCTAATCTTTAAGTTTTCATGAATTAAGATTTAATTTATTTATTTGAATGTATTGCTTTATTTATTTTAGAGCATTTTATGGGATGCCATATAAAATATACCTATAATTTTTTCATAAACACAAACTCTCCTCCACCCAGTGCTATTCTGTTACATTTTAACACACATTGTGTGTTAAAAATCTACACAGCATGTGTCAAAATACCATCAACACATCTTGTGTGTTGTTTTTTAACACATCTCTTTTTAGAGTGTACATTTTATATCTAAATACGATCTAACAAGTTAGAAAAAAAAAATCACCCTCCTCACAGTTGTCAGGCACTCGGAACCTATCGAAAAATACAATAAAAGTCCATGGGACCAACCTGTAAAAACATGAATTTATGCTGTGAAAACAGACATTTTAACATGGGGGTCTATGGACATTTGCTCCCTTTTGGGACCTGCCACTAGCGGATTTTCGATGTATTGCCGTTTTTCACACTTCCGGGTAGGCTTCATTTTTCGAGTAGGGGGAGGCTGCAGACCTGGAGCCGGTAGATATACGCCCCAAGCAGTTTTACGCATAGATATCATATAAAGGCTAGATGTCTCGTCCGCGCTGCTGGCCAATGGAGGTCGACGTCCGCACACGGCGGCCATCTTACCACAGGGTGCTCGCTCACTCGCAACATGGTGCATGTACTTTTAAATAACCATAACTTGCTCAATTTTCTACCGATTTTCAAACGGTTTGGTTTGTTATAAACATCAGAGATGCAGTTATGACACCGCATACATATGAATAATTATACAAATGGACTTCCATATGAAAGAATTATAGCCACGTTAATGACGTTTGTAAGAAACCAAACCGTTTGTAAATCCGTCAAGATTTCAGCGAGATAAGAGGATTTGTGTGCGTGCTGATCACTCACCTTAATTCACAGAGCCCTGTGGTAAGATGGCCGCCGGTGATGCCGGAAGTGACTCCGCCTTAAGACATATAGCCTTTATATGATATCTATGGTTTTACGCCCCTGGCAGTTTTACGCCCCTGGCAGTTTTACGCCCCTGTTGTTCCTGATGTGTCCAGTATTAGGAGGCTGTATATTAGTATATGAGCCTAGTCATATATCAGAGCAGCAGACCTTATAGCAGCCTTGTACTGTCAATGATAGCAGCAGACCTTCTTGAAGCGATACAAATTGAAGTATTTATTATTATTGTTAAATAATCTGCTAAAGTCATTGTTGTTGATTGTATTGTAATGATGCAACATTTATTATTTATAAACGATTGATGCGATATCAATTCAAAAGATGGGTCTATTATTTATTTCGAGAGAGGTTAGGCTGCCCCTCTTCTCTTTACCCGCTCTGTCTCACTCACTTTTAAAATTAATTACATTTTTATTTTTATCTTGTTGTCTGTTTTTAGCTTGTGTGACATGGCTTCTTCTGGTAAGACCCTTTACTCCTTGCATTTAAGCATACTCCACATGGTTTCTGGAGCAACATTACAGTGGATATTGGAAATGTGTGATTTTTTTTTTTTTTTTTTTTTTTTTTTTTGACAGTCTATGATGTGAACACACAAAATGCACATTTATAATAGGCATGTATGTATGTATGCAAATCTCTGTCTCTAGTACGCACTCACTCATATATTTTGTCAAATAATAGATACATACATACGTCATGCATGATAAAACCCACATTAAAAACTTTGGTCCCATATGGTTTGAATGTAGATTCTGGTTTGAGTTGTTTGTTATAAATGAGATGATCTAATTCTCTAATGTATATCTTAATATACAGTTTTCTTAAAATAGCTTACTGATCTGGACAAATGCACTTAATGTGTGTTTTATCATACTCTGTCTTTAGTTCTTTTTAAACTTGTATCTCATAAAGGTGTGTGTTTGCTTTAGCTACTTAAGAAAATTAAAATCTCTCTCTCTTGTATAAACTAAAAACACCCATCTCTTTTTTCTCTCTACAAACGTAAATTGTATTCTCTCTTCAGGGGAAGAAATAGGTTGCAACTTACCTGCGCTTAACACATGCACCTCCTGCTGTTCCCTATTTCACTGTCCTTTCTGTACTTCTGATTTGTTTCAAGCCCTCAAAGAAAAATAAAGTGCAAACTCATCTTCAGCTTCACTTTTCTAGGGCAGTCGTCCATGAGGTAGCATCATTTATGATCGTTATTATTTTTTTATTTTTTTTTTAAATGTTGTAATGAATGTTAATGTTAAATGGATGCATGATTGATGTTTTAGTATCGCTCAAATAAAGCAATGTCAACATTGTCAGGGCACGTTGCATAGAAGTTTAACAAATAAGTTGTGCTGTGTCTTTTTCTGAAACATTAAGCTGATCACATGAAGTAGCAAGAAAATGAGTGATTATTGTTTTGTTTTTTTCTTTTTTCTTTCAGATTATACAATCCACCGGTGTGGTCTAGGTTGTGTGTCACAATTACACTATTATATCAGTCAGTCTCCTGTATATAAAAACAGTTTATAAATAAATATAAATAATAAATTCTACAGTAGGTCATAGGTCTGCAGCCTCCCCATATAGTGTTATTTCACCATATTTCCTTAACCTCCTACTGGACGCATCAGGAACAACAGGGGCGTAAAACTGCTTGGGGCGTATATCTACCGGCTCCAGGTCTGCAGCCTCTCCATATAGCAATTTTCAGATTAGAATGTTTCCGCTTGGCAGCATAGCAAAAATCCGTTGTATTAATCCCCGGAAGGGAAAATCCCACATGAAACAGCACAGTAAAAACAGGAAGAACTGGATCTGGCAGCCAAAGCAGACAGGGGAGTTGGGGAGCAAATATAGTCAACAGAAAGTCCCCAGCATGACAAGAACCATCATGTTTTGGTTATACTTGTGAGGGCCAAATATCCTCACTTATAGTGAAATATTATGACAGTCGATTAGTGAGGGACATTTCACTGCTACACTAGTTTAAAAAAGCTTATAAATCATTTGTGTTCAATGTAAATCATAGTGTTTCGCACATGTTTGTGTGATGGGTAAGTTTAGGGGCAGGAGTTGGGTTAGGCCATAGAAAATATCTTTAACCTGATATTAAATCAATGGAAGTCAATGCAATGTCCTCACTTAACAAATGTGTATGTGTGTGTGTGTGTGTGTGTGTAACACTGAGTAAATATACATTATGTTTCTTGTAAAATGTCTGTGCTTATATTTCAAAAAATATATAATTTGTTAATGTTGATTTAAACTCTGAGGCTCTGTCTGGACATGCATAGTTCATTTTTTTTATTTTATTTTTTTTTTTATTTTTTTTATAATTATATAGGATATTATACATGTTCGTTGTTGTCTAAATACATGAATGCAATAATTTGTTGTATTTGTTTAGCATTTAAAAACACACTGGGTTCCAAAAGACTGAGGCCAATAAAATGCTTCAATTTCAAAATACTTTATTTTCTGTACATTTTATTATCAGATCAGTAGGCTAACAATTTTAGTGCAACACTTATAAAATTTTTTTTTTTTTTAAACCCGTTGAATTTAAGTATTTTCAGCACTCTGAGAAAACTTAAACTTTTATAAACAAAACTATGTTCAGTGTATTTCCACGGTTAAGTGTAAAGCGTGGTAATGTGGCTGCGGTCTTTCTGTAGAATCTGAAATCAGTTCAGGAGGAAGTAAAATATCAGAGAACAGCAGAGAAACAAGAAGCTCTGAGAGACTCTCTCTACAGCGTTACACAGATTCCCCTCACAACATGTGACTTTAGCACTGGGTCCAAACATCCCTGACGACTCGCATGCAAATTCAGATGCACATCCTTTCATCACTGATGAGTGTGGAAAATGATCTGTTTAAAAAAAAAAAAAAAAAAAAGGAGTTAAATCACAACCGAAAGCAAACTGAAGTGTCGTAGCAACACATTTAAACTGGTCTTGTCATGTCTGGAATTATTGTATAAAGTGAAGTAAAGTATCCAATATATAGAAATAAATCACTTTTGATGGCAATACAGGATAAAATAACCATTTAATTTTCTTCATCCATCACTTAATTCTTACTATTTTCAGTAAAGCAGTGATTCTCATTCCCCATACAACCCACTGTCTGTGAGCAGCCCTCCCAGTTACAAGAGTAACATTTCTTCCCATTGGGTTGAGAGTTCAAGTCTGTGAAAGAAAGAACATTTTCATTTCTGTGAAACACTGGAATCAAACAACAATTCCTCAGCTGTAGATCATAAATGAGCATTACAATAGAAAGTTAACTTTCTGAAAATACAAAGGCAGCGTTCTAGTTGAAAAATATTAATTTCTTGAGCAAATAATAGATTCATAAGACCAAAGATCGCCTGTTAGATACACCCAAACTGAACTGCATCTCATCCCACCCAACACGTTTATCTCACAGTGATCTCTCCATATGACCACAATGTGAGTTCACAGTGAGTTAAAAGTGTAACCGCACTGTGCACTCACTGTGTGCTCATATTATGGACACTAGGGCTGGGCGATTTAAATCGCGATATTGTTATGCGCATCTCGTCAGTAAAGCCGGTTCCTTGATTAGTAGTAAATCACCATCACCTGCTTTCAGATGAAGCGGCATTTAGGGCTGAGGAGATAATTAAGTGATTAATTTAGTGATGATTGAGCATTATTGAAGACACCTGATGTTAACAAGCAGAATCACTGAAGAAGAAAATCACAAATTGTAAGTTACCATTAAGGTGATGGGTGTTTGCTTTAGTTGGGCTCTAGACCATTATATGTTTACTTTAATATTTACTGTTGTTTGTCTGCTGTTATTGATTTATAGCAGTTAAATGAACAAAGTAAAATGTTATGTTATAGTGTTGGTTATGTTTTGACATAAACATGCTATGATCTGAAAAAGGAAACTTATTGAGATAGTTTGGTTTAACTTAGCAGTAGTTTAGTGAGAGCAGCCTATGATTATCAATACTTTACTTATAATTCAAAATATTTAATAAACATTGTTCTGATCAAAAGACATTCAAATAAATTCATTTAAAACACAGACATCAATAATAAGCCTGTGAATCTCAACAATGGTGACAATAATAAAGCATGTTGCAGTGGCTGCCACCAATCACAACTCATTAATGGCTCCCATCATGCATTGCGGTATGAATAAATTACTTTTCCTAATTGAATATTCTGCTCCTCACCATTGTTGAGATGCATAGACTGAATCTTGACATCTGTGTGTGCCTAAAAGAATGATTTTTTTTTTTAACAAGTTTTAAGAAATCCTTTATATTATATAAAAAAATTCTGGGCATTTATGCAGATTCACTAACCAACAACATAAATCGAAGTCAGAAAGAAGGATTTTAATGAGTTCAGTGATCAAGTTCAAATGATGATTGTCATAACATAATCAACATCATCAGATCACTTTATTCTTTGTTCAACTGGTGATTATAATTCAGAAACAACAGCCAAACAAAATCTAAAGTTAATAATATATGGGCCTAGAGCCCAACTAAAGCAACCATTGATCGTCATAACGGTAACTTACAATTTGAGATTTTCTCCTTCAGTGATTCTGCTTGTTAACATCAGGTGACTTCAATAATGTTCAATCATCACAAAATTAATCACTTAATTATCTCATTAACTTCAACACTCTTGAGTGTGGACTCATATACACTCCCAGGAGTGTTAATTTAACACTGGAGTTTTTGCTGTGTACAAAGAGCCGTAGTTAACTGACAAGCTGAGCCATATCGCATTAATTATCGCTGGCGATACGTCCGCGATATTAGTGCGATATGGCTCAGCTTGTCAGTTAACTACGGCTCTTTGTAGTCAATGCCGCTCCATCTGAAAGCAGGTGATGGTGATTTACTACTAATCAAGGAACCGGCTTTACTGACGAGATGCGCATAACAATATCGCGATTTAAAGCGCCCAGCCCTAAGACCAAAGAGCCCAACTACAGCAAACACTGACCTCTACAATGGTGACCAAACTCTTCAAACAAACTTCAACATGTAAACCTCTTAAACATAATTTCTAAACATCGAAACTTCCCGCTATAACTGTCTAAGAATGTTAGGGGGGATAATGTTCTATCAATGTCATCACTAAACATGTTTGAAATGTTTATAGAGAGTGTTATCCTACCTTTTAGGAGAACATTCTGGTTACAAAAATCAAATTAGCTACAGAAAATATTACAAGAACATAACATAATGCTCTCAAAACATTCATAGAACAATAACATTTCTAGCTGGGATGAGCTCATATTGTGGTCATAGTTTGAGCACACAGTGAGAGCGCTGTGAGGTTACACTTTTAGAACACTGTGAACTCAGATTGCAGACGTTGTGACCACATGGTGACATCACTGTGAGATCATAGTGTTGACTGGGATGTTTAACACATCAGAGCCAGAGGTAAATTCCTGAAGGATTGGCCGAGATGAAGCTTTTCTCTGCAGGAACGTGAGCGCTGAACGACTGCTGACGGCCTGGAGCTCACATCTCAGAAAACTTCTATACAATAGACACTATCTATGTTTCAACCACTACACTCAACAAAACAAACAAAGAAAACCTCTCAAAACTACATCCGCGTGACACAATAAGATTTGTAAAATGTGTAATTGCTCCTCCACAATTGTCACTCACTGTGAGAAATGCTGCCTGTGTAGATCCAGTAGATACTCGTGAAGTGATACAAACTGGTTCCCGTGTGATATGAGTAGAATATATATGTTGGATGGAAAGGGTTCTCAGCCAATCAGATTCAAGAACCAGAACCAGAACTAGCTGTATATATAGGTACACTTAGGTCATGGTTAAATAAAGAAGCATACCTGGGGCAGGGCTGTCATTGCACATGTCGGTGTCACAGCACTGGACTGAATATTCAATTCTTTTGGGTGATGCAGTAATAGACCAGCTGTTACATTCACTTGCTCTAACACACTCTTCTTTAATAGTTTCATGCTTTACACCAGCTAAATACAAAACAGGAAAAGAAAGAATGAAGTAACAGTTTGGGTTAAACTGCATAAAATACATGGAGGTCAGTTATGACACAACACTAATTTGATAGTTAATTTAATTATTTAAAGTGTATTGTATTTGTATTGAACGACATTCATCACAAACCCAGACATTTTTCATAAGATTTTTACAAATCCAAGTTCCATACAAAAACAGTTCATTTGGTGACCATACACTGTAAAAAATTTCTAACCCTCCCAAATCAAAAATTTCAAGTGACCGATAACATCTAAATTTTTCAATTGGCCCAAGTGAAATTCTGTAAATTTCAATTGGCCCAAGTGAAAATCTGTACATTTAATTTTATAATTTACAGAATTTCACTTGGGCCAATTGAAAAATTTAGATGCTATCGGTCACTTGAAATTTTTGATTTGGGAGGGTTAGAAATTTTTTACAGTGTAGGATGAAATACAGAAAGTATTTTTTTGGAATTATTTCAGAGCAATATGTGTTTATATATGTTATATATATATATATATATATATATATATATATATATATATATATATATATATATATATATATGTGTGTGTGTGTGTGTGTGACTTAAAATATTTGTACCATTGATATAATATTATTATACCTCTAAAATTATTTTATATAAGATGTTCAATCATTTTTGAAATATTTTCAAGGTCTTAAAAAGTAAATGTGCACTCTTGACTTACCTATATATTCTACTCTTCTTGAACTTGCACACCTGCTCTCTTCATCGTTACATTTCAAAGTTTTGTTACATGTTAATTCTAGTTCATAATATTCAGAATAGTCTTGAGAGAATCCTGAAATGACAATGAAAATAAACATTCATTGACCATTTACATCCCGAATATCTTCAATATAATATGTTTTCTGTACCTTCAGTGAGATGAATGAAGAGAAGAGCAATGGACACGTGGAGATGCATCTTGTGATGGAAGACAAATGAACAGATGAAGTTCAATCACCCTTGCTGTAAAAGTATGTTTTCTGTCATTGACTGTCAGTGTCAGTAATGCTCCGCCTCCTCCACACATTCACCTCAACCGTCAGTTTACTCACTTCTGCACTGAGTTTGTGCTAAAGTCACAATGAGCAACACAATCACTTTCACATTTTCTGACTTGATCCTCAAGATATTAAGCATCGCGTTAGGTCAGGCAGGTCACGTCAGCCGGTCCATCCATCATTGTCTCTAAAAGTTGTGGGAAACACATTATAATTATAACCAACGTTAATGGCAAACACTTTAGAGTTCAAAAGATCTTTACATGACTTCAATTCATGGGTTTATTTTTCATGTAGTCCCATCATTTTGAATACCCACACACTGCTGTTTCATTTGTCTGATTGGCTCTATTTCATAGACTTCAAAGACAATGAAATCAGTTAATTAGAAACACCTGTGGGCAGGCCCGGGGTGGGTAATCGGGAGAATCGGGAGAATTCCCGGTGGGCCGCTTTACTTTTGGGCCGGTCGAGGAATTTTTTTTTTTCCACATTTGTCACGTTAGTTACATTAGGCTACACACGTTCCGCATTCTGACACAGCAGCGCGCAGCTTCTGCATGGATTGTACCATGTGAGGGAGTTCTCCCCTCCCCTCCTATAGAGTTGGTTGGGTCCAGCCCGTCTTTTCCAAAACGTTTTCTCAGGTAGGCTACCGCGGCACCGCCGGCGCCTACCGATAGCTGGGCCGGCCCTACCGTAACGGTACGCATCAGGGAGGATGGATGGGAGGAAGAGGCCAGGAGGTATGGAAGCTTGTTTCCGCCACAGAATAAAACATTTTAAAAGATAATTGCGACTTTTTATCTCACAATTGCGAGTTTACATCTCGCAATTCTGACTTTATTTTTCAGAATTGAGAGATATAAAGTCAGAATTGCGTGAAATAAAGTCGCACTCGCACTTGCGTGTTATAAAGTCAGAATTGCGAGATATAAAATCCGAATTGCGTGAAATAAAGTCGCAAAAGCGTGTTATAAAGTCGCAATTGCATGTTATAAAGTCAGAATTGCAAGATATAAAGTCAGAATTGTGTGAAATAAAGTCGCAATTGCTTCTTATAAAGTCTAAGTGAATTATTATTTAACCTTTACATTATTTGTTGAACCATGGTATTAATACAAACTACACAATAGTAAGAGCTGAACTGTTGCTTCATTTATCCAATTTGGAAAAAGTGCTAATTTGGAATTCCACCATGGAAAAAGTGGGCCGGTCTTGGCCTGAAACTCCCGGGCTGAAAAGTGGCCCCACTCCGGCCCTGCCTGTGGGTCCACAAAATGGCAGATCTGGGACTAAATGGTACCCATAAATAGAGGAAATTTACATGTTTACATAAAATAAAAAGTTACTGTCATTGTAATGTGCATTCTTGCTGCTTTTTATTTCCAGCATGGAAAATTCCCGCAGTGACTGCACACAACCTCCGGTAAGTCATTGCAAAATTTATTTCAGTGCTGTTGCCATGCACACAATATTTTTTTGAGGTGTCCTTACATGTATAATCCCTTTCAGTCTGATGCACATGAAACCAATACTGTGCAACACCTTTCTAGAGTTCAGGTATGAGGCCCTCTTTACCCAAACATTGAATTATCTGTAGCCTATCTGCACTTCATCTCCTTGTTGATATATATATATATACATATATATATATATATATATATATTTTTTTTTTTATTATTATTATTTTTTTTTCTATTTTCCCTCTTGCAGGAATCAATTAGGTGGCAGCTATTAAGAAGGGCCAGGGATAGACTGGCTGCTGTAATCAGTAGGGAGTCCATTGATTTTGAATATCTCCACTTCATCACCTATCACAGGGATGGGCAACTTCGGTCCTGGAGGGCCACTGTCCTACAGAGTTTAGCTCCAACCCTGAAAAAATCACCTGCCTGTAATTTTCTAGTAATCCTGGGGACCTTGATTAGCTTGTTCAGGTGTGTTTGATTAGGGTTGAAGCTAAACTCTGTAGGACAGTGGCACTCCAGGACCGAAGTTGCCCATCCCTGACCTATCAGCAGTGGTGGAATGTAACAAAGTACAAATACTTTGTTACTTTACTTGAGTACATTTTTCACGTATCTGTACTTTACTTAAGTAGAATCAACAGTGCATACTTTTGACTTTTACTTCATTACTTTTTGCAGCAATTATTATACTTTCTACTAGGGCTGGGCGATTTAAATCGCGATATTGTTATGCGCATCTCGTCAGTAAAGCCGGTTCCTTGATTAGTAGTAAATCGCCATCACCTGCTTTCAGATGGAGCGGCATTGACTACAAAGAGCCGTAGTTAACTGACAAGCTGAGCCATATCGCATTAATATCGCGGACGTAGGGCTGGGCGATATATCGCGCGATATTGTTATGCGCATCTCATCAGTAAAGCCGGTTCCTTGATTAGTAGTAAATCACCATCACCTGCTTTCAGATGGAGCGGTGTTAAATTAACACTCCTGGGGCTGTGAGTGTATATGAGTCCACACTCAAGAGTGTTAAAGTTAATGAGATAATTAAGAGATTAATTAAGTGATTATTGAGCATTATTGAAGACACCTGATGTTAGCAAGCAGAATCACTGAAGGAGGAAATCTCAAATTGTAAGTTACCATTAAGGTGATGGGTGTTTGCTTTAGGTGGGGTCTTGACCATTACGTGTTTACTTTAATTTTTACTGTTGTTTGACTGCTGTTATTGATTTATAACAGTTAAATGAACAAAGTAAAGTGTTATCTGATAGTGTTGGTTGTGTTTTGACATAATCATACTGTGATCTGAAAAATGAAACTTATTGAGATAGTTTGGTTTAACTTGTTATCAGCAGTTTTGTGATTCTTCAGCCTATGATTATCAGTATTTTATTTATAATTCAAAATATTTAATAAACAGTGTTCTGGTCAAAAGACTTTCAAATGAATTTTTTCAGAAGAACAAACATCAATAATCAGCCTGTGAATCTCAACAATGGTGACAATAATAAAGCATGTTGCAGTGGCTGCCACCAATCACAACTCATTAATGGCTCCCATCATGCATTGCGGTATGAATAAATTATGATCTGAATGGTCTATGTAATTTACTTTTCCTAATTGAATATTCTGCTCGTCACCATTGTTGAGATGCATAGACTGAATCTTGACGTCTGTGTGTGCCTAAAAGAAAGATTTTTTTTTTAAACAACTTTTAAGAAATCCTTTATATTATATCAAAAATTCTGGGCATTTATGCAGATTCACAGTTATGCTTTAACCAACAACATACATGAAGTCAGAAAGAAGGATCTTAATGAGTTCAGTGATCAAGATCAAATGATGATTATCATAATATAACCAACACCATCAGATCACTTTTTTTTCTTTGCTCATCTGGCAGTTATAACTCAGATACAGCAGACAAACAAGGTCTAAAGTAAATGTATAATGGTCTAGAGCCCAACTAAAGCAAATACCCATCACAATAATGGTAACTTACAATTTGTGATTTTCTCCTTCTGTGATTCTGCTTGTTAACATCAGGTGTCTTCAATAATGCTCAATCATCACTAAATTAATCACTTAATTATCTCATTAACTTAAACACTCTTGAGTGTGGACTCATACACTTCCAGGAGTGTTAATTTGACAGGAGTTTTTGCCGTGTACAAAGAGCCGTAGTTAACTGACAAGCTGATCCATATCGCATTAAATATCGCTGGCGATACGTCCGCGATATTAATGCGATATGGCTCAGCTTGTCAGTTAATTACGGCTCTTTGTAGTAAATGCCGCTCCATCTGAAAGCAGGTGATGGTGATTTACTACTAATCAAAGAACCGGCTTTACTGACGAGATGCGCATAACAATATCGCACGATATATCGCCCAGCCCTACGCGGACGTATCGCCAGCGATAATTAATGCGATATGGCTCAGCTTGTCAGTTAACTACGGCACTTTGTACACAGCAAAAACTCCAGTGTTAAATTAACACTCCTGGGAGTGTATGAGTCCACACTCAAGAGTGTTGAAGTTAATGAGATAACTAAGTGATTAATTTAGTGATGATTGAGCATTATTGAAGACACCTGATGTTAACAAGTAGAATCGCTGAAGGAGAAAATCGCAAATTGTAAGTTACCATTATTGTGATGGGTGTTTGCTTTAGTTGGGCTCTGACCCTTTTATGTATACTTTAGGTTTTGTTTGGCGGTTGTATCTAAGTTAAACCTGCCAGTTGAACAAATAATAAATAGTGATCTGATGGTGTTGGTTATATTATGACAATCATCATTTGAACTTGATCACTGAACTCATTAAAATCCTTCTTTCTGACTTCGATTTATGTTGTTGGTTACAGCATAACTGAGAATCTGAATAAATGGCCAGAATTTTTTATATAATATAAAGGATTTCTTAAAAGTTGTTTAAAAAAAAGATCATTCTTTTAGGCACACACAGATGTCAAGATTCAGTCTATGCATCTCAACAATGGTGAGTTGCAGAATATTCAATTAGGAAAAGTAAATTACATAGACAATTCAGATCATAATTTATTCATACCACAATGCATGATGGGAGCCATTAATGAGTTGTGATTGGTGGCAGCCACTGCAACATGCTTTATTATTGTCACCATTGTTGAGATTCACAGGCTGATTATTGATGTCTGTGTTTTAAATGATTATCAGTGTTGCCAGATGTATGATAATAATCGTATTTGTACAATAATTTTGACCTCTGTGCGATGTACGATCAATAATGGAAAAAATCCTATAATGTACGATAATTTCAGAACTGTGTGACACTTCAAATGATGGTCGTTGTAATAGGACTTCTCATTGATCTAGCCGTGGATTCTACGTCTACTGGGGGAAGAACGTGTAGAGAGAGGGAGCGAGAGACCTTGCGTGTGTGTGCTAGTGTGCCTCACGAAGCGCACGTAAGGACCCAACCAATCAATTGTAAGTGCGGGCGGGCTTTTATCTATACTCCCGAATCAGAGCCGAAATATATATATCGTGAGATTGTTATGCGCATCTCGTCAGTAAAGCCGGTTAATTGATTAGTAGTAAATCGCCATCACCTGCTTTCAGATGGAGCGGCATTTACTACAAAGAACCGTAGTTAACTGACAAGCTGAGCCATATCGCATTAATATAGCGGACGTATCGCCAGCGATAATTAATGCGATATGGCTCAGCTTGTCAGTTAACTACGGCTCTTTGTACACAGCAAAAACTCCAGTGTTAAATTAACACTCATGGGAGTGTATGAGTCCACACTCAAGAGTGTTTAAGTTAATGAGATAATTAAGTGATTAATTTAGTGATGATTGAACATTATTGAAGACACCTGATGTTAACAAGCAGAATCACTGAAGGATAAAATCTCGAATTGTAAGTTACCGTTATGGAGAATAGTGTTTGCTTTAGTTGGACTCTAGACCCATACATTATTAACTTTAGAGTTTCTGAATTATATTCACCAGTTGAACAAAGAAAAAAGTGATCTGATGGTGTTGGTTATGTAATGACAATCATCATTTGAACTTGATCACTGAACTCATTAAAATCCTTCTTTCTGACTTCGATTTATGTTGTTGGTTAGTGAATCTGCATAAATGCCCAGAATTTCTGATATAATATAAAGGATTTCTTAAAAGTTGTTTAAAAAAAAAAATCATTCTTTTAGGCACACTCAGATGTCAATATTCAGTCTATGCATCTCAACAATGGTGAGGAGCAGAATATTCAATTAGGAAAAGTAAATTATATAGACAATTCAGATCATAATTTATTCATAACGCAATGCATGATGGGAGCCATTAATGAGTTGTGATTGGTGGTAGCCACTGCAACATGCTTTATTATTGTCACCATTGTTGAGATTCACATGGGTGATTATTGATGTCTGTGTTTTAAAGAAATTTATCTGAATGTCTTTTGATCAGAACAATTTTTATTAAAATATTTAGAATTATAAGTAAAATACTGATAATCATAGGCTGAAGAATCACTAAACTGTGGCTAACAAGTTAAACCAAACTATCTCAATAAGTTTCCTTTTTCAGATCACAGCATGATTATGTCAACCAACACTATAAGATAACATTTTACTTTGTTCATTTAACTGTTATAAATCAATAACAGCAGACAAACAACAGTAAATATTAAAGTAAACATATAATGGTCTAGAGCCCAACTAAAGCAAACACCCATCACCTTTATGGTAACTTACAATTTGTGCTTTTCTTCTTCAGTGATTTTGCTTGTTAACATCAGGTGTCTTCAATAATGCTCAATCATCACTAAATTAATCACTTAATTATCTCCTCAGCCCTAAATGCCGCTCCATCTGAAAGCAGGTGATGGTGATTTACTACTAATCAAGGAACCGGCTTTACTGACGAGATGCGCATAACAATCTCACGATATATATCGCCCTACCCCTGCCAAAACAACACTGTAAAAAATGTTCGTAATTTTAACAGTAAAAAACTGTAAAAAGCAACAGAAAAAAAATGTTAATTCCTTAACGGTATGTACCCTTACTATATACAGTGAAAAACTGTAATAGCTCTCACGGGACATTTCATGTAATTTTACATTAATAATCTGTTAAATGTACGGATTTTGGAAGTACACTGTAAAAAAAAAAATTACCGTTGCATTTACCATACCTGGTTGCCAGTACTTTATCGTACAAAATACGGTATAAATATTTATGTTTTACGGCATTGAACTAAAGTTTACGGTAAAAAACTGGCAGCTGTGGTTGCCAGTATTTTACCGTAAAAAATACAGTAGAATTTTTTTTTGCTTTTACGGCACTGAACTAAAGTTTACGGTAAAAAACTAGCAGCTTGCAAGTGCTTTACCGTAAAAAATACGGTAGTAATATTTTAGGTTTTATGGCATTGAACATTGAACTGAACTTTTATATAAAAAATAAAAACCTGCCAGCTCTGGTTTCCTGTAATCTAATTATTGAGAATTACCAGAGGTTTAGACGATGTTTTATTGAAAATAATTAAGTTTGAAGTTACCATTATGGAGATGAGTGATTGCTTTAGTTGGGCTCTTGACCCTTGACTTTTTAACTTTAGATTTACTCTGACTGCCTTAACTGTGTGGTTATATAACACAAACATTATGGCATGAAAATCAGAGAGAAAATGTGACCAGGTGATGATGGCAGGTTAATGATGAGATAATCGTCATGTAATGGCCTGATTCACATAAAGAGTCTTATTTCTCACTTTATAAACAAAGTGATAATATTAATTATAATATTAAAATAAATATTTCATATTATTGAGTATAATATCTCTGTAAGTGAGCAACAGATAATCTGAAGAACTCTAAAATGCATGGTGTAGATAAAAGGTTTTGAACTACTGCTTGATGTAAACCAACACAGACATCAAGAATCAGCGTATGAATCTCAACAACGGTGAAAATCAACACAATAATCAAATAAAACTCTGAACATCACAAAACAAGCTACTAAAAAGCTGCAACAAAAACAACTTCAATAATAAAAGCAGATATAATAATAAAAGAAAATACTAAGGCAATTCAGCATAATGTATTCCTGCTGCAATGCATGCTGGGAGATACTGATGAGTTTTGATTGGAGGCTCCATCAAGTGCACTGCACTTTTATCATCACCATTGTTGAGATTCATTACGCTGATTCTTGATGTCTGTGTGTGTCTGAAAGATACAGCAGTTCAAACCATTATTGTACACAATGTTTTAAAAATTCTTCGGATTATCACAGTAATGATGGATCACATGCTGTACAGGGGCGATTCCAGGATTTTATAAATGGGGGGGGGGCACAGGGGGGACCAAGAACCAGTAAGGGGGGGCCCATGGGAAATCAGAAAATTCAACTGGAAAAACTTCTAAAGTAGAACAGTCTTTTTATTTTTCAATAAATTATTATGCAGTCTTTACTTGCATACATCATTGTTTATTCTTTCAAGCAGATATATTTATTTGTATGAATTAAATTTTATTAAAGCTATTATTAAAGAGCAGTGAATGCTTTTCTCTTTTTATTTTGTTGTTTGAACAATATTAAGTGTACAGAAGGCATTAGGTTTATTACGCACTGTCACTTTAAGACCGAGTGTGCAGATCCAATTGCACTGCTAATGCACATCCGATATTCTCACAACTGTACGTTCTGTAAAGACATAACCGACTGTGTTTTACGTGAATACTCTCAAAAACGGACATTTAGACAACATGTTGTGTGTATTTGTCCATTCAGACGCGAAAGAGAGTTCAATTCAGTCCATTGCGCGCAGCGCGCAGGGCTGCACTCTTCGGGTCGCGCGTGTGTGTGTGTGTGTGTGTGTGTGTGTGTTCGCACAGAAAAACATACCGAATAAAGCTCTCTTTCGCGTCGTCACTCTTATTCAGATCTGTCCATATGTCTGCCCTTCTCTTTCTCCCAGACGTTTACATTTTTGAACGATTTGTGAGACATGCAGCAAGCGCATTCCAACTCGTGTGCCGCTGGGTAGATCAGCACGTTACAATTCAAATGTGCGCATCTACCACAAACGCAAATCAGTTCTGACTGGATCTCTCGTCCCTCCCTAACATTTTCGTCTATTTTTTATTCGTTGTTCATAATTCATAGTTGTCGTCATTTAAAACTGTTTTTTATATAGTTATCGAACGTGTTAGTCTGTGAAAAAATGTCGTTGACGAAAATAATGACGAACATTTTTCGTCAACGAAATTTACAATATATATACTGTAATTGAGTGTGTATACCATAAACAGTGACGTATCGAGGTGTCTCTCTCCTGACTCCTGTTTAAAAAACGCAGACCAGAGATTCTGCTTTGCAAATCGCAAATCAAGCAGTGATTGACAGCGCTCTGATCCAATGGCGTTGGACATTGTCATGTTGACAGTAAATCTAGCCCAATGATGTTAGGGGGGCACCAGGGGGGGCCAATCATATTCCAGGGGGGGCCGGTGCCACCCCGTGCCCCCCTTCTAGACACGCCCCTGATGCTGTAGAATCATAGGGCTACTACAATTAATAATGTAAAATTAATAACACATATAATAAAAGATAAGAGCTCAGTGAATCAAACATGGTGATTGCCATCACTGGTACACAATCAACATCACATGATTCACTTTCTCTCTGATTTCCTAGCCATAATCAACATGTCTTATAAACACAGAGTTACAGCAGGCAGAGAAAAACTTATGTCAGAGAGTCAAGGGTCAAGAGCCCAACTAAAGCAGTCACTGATCTCCATCATGGTGACTTAAAATGAAACAATAAATCATCAACATCTAAACCTCTGTTAATTCTCAAACAGAACTGTAGACGTCTGACAGAAATAAAGTCAGTCTGGTTAGTAATAAGTGAAGCTGGTAATGCTGTTTGTGGAGTTGTTTAATCCTCCTCTGCTGAGATCTTCACAGATTTAATGTTTTTTATCTTCAGTTGATTTCATCTAAGACTGTGGCTGACGTCAGTTGTAGTTCTTGTGTTTCTCTTTTTCTCTGTTCTTATTGAATGTCTTTCATTCA
Source organism: Squalius cephalus (assembly GCF_949319135.1). Lineage (NCBI taxonomy): Eukaryota > Metazoa > Chordata > Actinopteri > Cypriniformes > Leuciscidae > Squalius > Squalius cephalus. Next base: position 22,259,886 of record NC_137122.1, read on the forward strand.
GTGATTCTGCTTGTTGACAGCAGGTGTTCATCATTAATGCCCAATCATCACTTAATTAATCACTTAAGTATCTCATTAACTTTAACTCTGATTCAGAGTTATTTTAACTCTCTGTAGAGAGGGACCAAATGTTCTCTGAGCAGAGTTAATTTAACTCTGGGGATTTTGCTCTTTTAGCGCTCGTTAAGTAAGTACTTATTGAAATTAAGTACCTACTCATTGAGTATGCGGTCTCGAACGCAGCAATTGTGTTAAAAATGAAATGTTGGAAAATGTGAAAATGAAAAGGATTACATAAATTCTGATTTTAATTCAGCATGTGTGTAATTATATATATATATATATATATATATATATATATATATATATATATATATATATATATATATATAGTCAACGATTGTACCCTGTCAAAGCCAATTTTGTACCCTTTTTGAAGGGTCCATTTTTGTACTGTTAAATAAAGGTACACAATTGTCACCACAGGTACAAGACTGGTCTCTTAAGGTACAAATCACAAGGGTACAAATATGTACCCATATGCCAAGGGTACAAAAGCTGTAAATGAAACAATGTAAGTATTCTTTTAAATAATGAAACTAAAACAGCCAGTATAGGTGGCAGCAAGTAGCCTAACTGTTTAATCATTCACTCAGCTGATTAGTTCAATTCAAATACGGCGATTCATTCAGTATAGAAACACCACTAGCCTATAAAGCTCAGAAAATCAGCAGTTCTGCTGTGGTGTTTGGATACAAAACAGTTAAACATTCAAATAAAACCATTAAACAGTCTGTGTAAATATGCCTAATGTAACTTCAAAGTCAGTGGCATTAGTGATTTCGGACCGGAGGACAGTCTCACCTGAGTTCACAAATCATGAATAATGAATTGCTATAATATGTGTATGTCTATGCAGTGCACTGCAAATTTATAGCCATACAAATCTCAATTTCAAACCACAAACTGTCTTTTACTTAACGAAAAATAATCTCTAGCTCTGTTCTTGGAATGTTCTGACAAAATTAGTCTAACATTCTCAGAATGTTCTAGAAACCAAACATGTTTAGTTGGGTTTTGATAAAAGCATCTGCTAAATGAATAAATGAAGAAAAAAAAAGTCAAACCTGTCCTGAGGGAATCTGGATTCCAAACAGCAAGCTGAGCACTATAAAAGTCTTTGTCTTTTGCTATTTATCTTCACTCGCACTGTGTACATATATGTTCCTCAGCCAATCAGAATGCTTTGGTAGGTGATGTCAGATGTCTCCTTTTCTAGTAAATCACATGATATTATTGAAGCCTGCATTATAGAGGGTCTGGGAGGGGCTCATATCAACTGGGGCTGTGTGGTGGTTTCCAACAGGGAGATCTGCTGAGCCTTGTGGAAATGGATAAATACTCATAAACTCTCCCTCTTCAATAATGTATGCTAGGGGAAGGCTTGCAGATTTTACATTATCAAGGGCCAAACAGGAAATAATTCAATTAAATCCAAATATATAAATATAAGTATAAACATATTAAGTTATAAGCAATTGAAAACTGACAGAACGGTAAGTAATTGAACTAATACTCTTTTTCAGTAAAATCCCTGGTGTTAAATTTAACACCGGTCGGTGTTTATATGGGAACCACCAGCAGGGTGTTAAAAGTAACACTGAAACAGTGTTAGAGTTAATGAGATAATTAAGTTATTAATTGAGTGATGATTGAGCATTGAAGACACCTGATGATAATAAGCAGAATCACTGAAGAAAAGAGAAACACAAGAACTACAACTGACTTCAGACACAGCCTTAGATGAAATCAACTGAAGAGAAAAGAAGACATTAAATCTGTGAAGATCTCAGCAGAGGAGGATTAAACAACTCCACAAACAGCATTACCAGCTTCACTTATTACTAACCAGACTGACTTTATTTCTGTCAGACGTCTACAGAAGATTTTATTGAGAATTAACAGAGGTTTAACTCTAATGTGTTTCATTTGAAGTCACCATAAGAGTGATTAGTGTTTCCATTAGTTGGGCTCTTAATTCTTAATATATCTTTTGTTTATTTTGGCTGCTGTGACAGTGTAGAGGCTAAAGTGAAATGAAATCAGGTGATGATAGTTACCTGTTTATGGAATTATAATTATAAACAAGCAACCTGATTTACTGATGCCATTTAAATCGAACAAAATCTAAAAAAAAAAAAAAAATGTATCTGTTAATATATTTGTGATATATTAATCTGGCAGTATTGAAGCAATCCAAATTTGACAACAATGAGCACAATAATCTAGTATGTAGTGTAATGGTGACACACAGACATCAACAATCAGCGTATGAATCTCAACAATGATGACAATCAAAAGTGCCATGCTGCAATGCATGCTGGGTACCAGCATAGTACAAAACTCCCAAATTGTACAAAACTCCAAAACAGCTGAATTGTCCTATTATTTTGTTTAACCCTAAAATATTTCCTTTTATATTTTGCTGTTGTTTTGTAGTGACATTTAGTAGCTTTTTTGTGATGTTCAGAGTTGATCCAATTATCTGAATATTTTGTTGATTGTCACCATTGCTGAGATTCATACACTGATTTTTGATATATGTGTGTGTCATGAAAGATTAAAATAGTATGCTCATGTTTGTTAAAATCTTCTAACTTATTGTTGCAGTACTTGTGGATCTAATACAGCAAGATATAATGTGGGTTAAATGTGATAAAGGAGCAAGTAGTGCTGGTGAAATGAAGCTTTGTGAAGCACTGGGGCTTTCCCCCTTGACTGTATTATAAAATGGTTTGTTACTCAAAGCTTTTAAACACTTTGCACACTAACGACATCTTGTGGTCAAAAGGTGGAAAAGCTGCCTTTCTATCCCAGAAGACTGTTTTTAAAAATATATTTATTTTTCATTTAATAAATCACTTTGCGCTCTGTAAACCGCAAAGCAATCCAGTTAATCCTCATAATTCATGTGTTAGTGTTGATGTAGTTCTTATACAATGTATGAACAAACAACTGTATGAATTAATTTATGAAAAAAATTATAATGAATGGAACTTATTCATTTGTACAGAAACAATTCTTATGAATCTGCTTTGATCTACAAATGCAGCCTTATTCACATAAACTTTAGCCTCAGTCCTAATCCTACGAGTTCATAGGCAAGGCTCATGTAGGCATATATAATCAAAATAAAATAAAATTGTGTGGAATGGTGAAGTGCTTGTGAACTGGGGAGCTGACATTTTATTTTGTGGGTAATTTCATAAAGTTAAGTCTATATCCGAAAGTCAAATTTTTTTTTATTTACTACTACCGAAGGGCATGACACTCGAAACCTGCTCAAGGGGTTCGCGCTATTTTTGAATCTGAATACGAAGCATGTCACGTGACTGTAGGCTTGTTCGACTTCATACAGCTCTCCCCAGACCAATCGGCGGCTGACTTGAAGCAGTGCATGCCGGTTAGAAATTTTGTCAGACTTGATACAGCGCCGACGCCACGTGACTGTGACGTATGCCATACCGCGAGAGCGACTCAAGAGTAGCCAGAGAACTCAGCCAGCGCAGCTTCTCAAGAGCGGCTGCACGAGCTCTGATGACGACACAGCTGTTCCATGGTTGGCCGGATTCACCGCATGACAACGATCACGTTTGTTTCGTGTATTCGAACACCTAGTTCCTCTAAAGCTCACAAATAAAACATTTTATAACAGTAAACACTCTTTTCATGTACTTGCGATGTTATATTGTGTCATGTTTATCAAATTAAAACTCCACTTCAGAGATAGTAGCTTGTTTTGAACTTTATTCTTGTTCAAACAGACGCTGTATGAAGCAGTACATAAAGTATTGAATGAAAATGTCTCTGAAACATCCGTGTATTATTTGGCAAATATTGCATTTATTTCACTGCAGCTGTGGTAAAGTATGCAAACACCACGTGAGCGGTCACTACGGGAACCAGAAAATGTCCGACTTCACGTCTCCGTTTGCAGCTCCTCCCCGCCTGCACGCGGCTACTCTCGCCGATCGCTTACATACAGCCGCAGCCGATGTCAAACACACCTTGTGTGTGGAAATGAAGCTTCGGATGTCACAGATCACGTGGTTATGGCAAAACAAATCAAGCTCCAATACACTGCTTCAATGTGTGATACTTCATTTTTTTGATACAAGCTTCAGGCTACTTCATGACGATTATAAAACCATCAACAGGTAACCATCATCACCTGCTGATCTCATTTCACTTTGCCTTTCTTTGCAGCTGCAAATGTGCTTGTTGAACAATACTGTCACAACAGCTGAAATAAATCTTGTAAGAGTTAAGACCCCAACTAATGGACACACTAATCACTGTTATGGTGACTTCAGATGAAAGTTAAACCTCTGTTAAATCTCAATAAGATCTTTTTGGACGTCTGCAGAGATTTAATGTATTTTATCTTAAGTTAATTTCATCTAAGGCTGTGTCTGAAGTCAGTTGTAGTTCTTGTGTTTTTGGTCGTCTCTTTTTCTGTTCTCTTCTTCCCTTCAGTGATTCTACTTGTCAACAGGCTTATTAAGGCTGAGATGAGTCCATATTTAATATTCCCAGATGTTGTGGCTGTAAGGACCACACATTGGCCCAATGACGGAAATCCAACGGTATGGGCGAAGGGATAATGCGTGTATGTCTTTTCAGCACTCCAGTGAAGTTAATTTAATTTATTGGAATTTAGTTTCAATATTACTTTAGCTCTGCGGTTAATCTGACTCAAATTTCAAATGATAATCAAATTTAGATCGTGTTTCTTATTAGAAAATAGTCATAAATACTGATTATGAATTCACTTAGATCTTTCATTATTCTGAGTATCCCACACTTTCAGTTATTCATTCATTAAAGTGAATGCCACACAGAGTCACACGCCCCAGGTTTACATGGATCTCACAGACACAGCCTCGCCAACCTAATCTTGGTCAGTGGATGTAGAGTTTGCTTACATCTATTAAGTCAGTTGCCTTATACATACATACAATCATTCTTCAAGGCACACACAGAAATCAAGATTCAGTGTATGAATCTCAACAATGGTGACAAACAGAATATTCAATTAGGAAAAGGAAATCACAGGCTGCTGTAATCAACAAGTTAAACCTAACTCTCTAAATGAGATTTGTGATTCAGGTCAAATTATGATTATGACAAAACATAACCAATACTACTTGATCAACTTTTTTCTTTGTTCATCTAAGAGTTATAACTCAGATACAACAGCCAAACAAAATCTAACATTAATAGTTTAAGGGTCAATAGCCCAACTGAATCAAACACTGATCACCATAATGGCAACTAAAAAAGAGAGATTTTCTACTTCAGTGATTCTGCTTGTTAACATCAGGTGTCTTCAATAATGCTCAATCATCACTCAATCAATCACTAAATTATCTCATTAACTTTAACACTCTTGAGTCTGGAGCCAAATAAACTCCCCGGAGAGTTCATTTAACACTGGAGTTTTTGCTGTGTTCATGGATGGAATAAACATATGGCAGGACTTTTACTTTCTGACCCCTAGACTTTCCGCCTCTGCTTGAGTGTAGACTCAAAGGCTACGTTCAGACTCTCAGTTCATTTGATTATTTGTGTATCGTTGTGTGTTATGTTATGTTATTTATTTAATTTATTTATTTTATTTATTTATTTAGCTAAACTCTGCAGGACAGTGGCCCTCCAGAAACAGCATATCAGTGATTTCTGAAGGATCATTTGACACTGAAGACTATAATAATGATGTTGAAAGTTCAGCTTTGATCACATAAATAAATTATCTTTTAAAGTATATTCAAATAGAAACCCATTATTTTAATTGTAATAATATTTCACAATATTACAGTTCTTTTCTGTATATATATTTGATCAAATAAATGCAGGCTTGATGAGCATAAGAAACTTATTTCATGGCATTTTTTTTTTTTTTTGTCACTTACATGTAGGTTGTGAGAACTAAGTAAAGTACTATATCATTTGTTCCACCCCTTATAGTCTGGGGTTTATTTTAACCCTTTATTCAGTACAGTTTATGGTGACTGTACTGGGGCGTTGGTGAGATGTGCTGTAAGGACTATTTTACACCAGGGTTCCCCTTTATACAGTACAGCTTATTGCAACTGTATTGGGGCATTAGGACCCACTCAGGCCTCAGGTTGATCAGACCTGTGCTCTCTCTAACACCTCTTCCAGCAGCAACCCAGTCTCCCAGAGATTTCACATCCAGATGAAGACTGGGCTCAACCCTCCTAAGTTTCGGTGGGAGTGCAGGCGAAAGCTTCAGGTTGATCGCTGCTGGCTGGTGCTTCAGATCTCCTCACCACACCTCTCTCCAGCCACTGATGGTTGCAACAATGGTGACAGTAAAAACAAAAAAGCTTGGGAATCAAGGATGAGTTTGTATTATATATGAAGCCACCCATCATGCAATGCAGCATGAAGCTTTTTTGTTTTGATTGTCACCATTGTTGTGATTTATATGCAAAATCTTGATGTCTGAGTGTAACTGCATGATCAACTGGATCAAAATATTTTATTCTCATGATTTTTATTAACTTTTGGGTTAATGATCTTTAAAGTACATGTATGTTTTTCTGTGACTATATTACAGTGTTTATTTATTTCATAATAAAAATCTTGTTGCGAATTAATAGAAGTTTAGAAGTTGATGTTTTATTGAAAATTATAAAGTTTGATGATTAGTGTTTGCTTTAGTTGTGCTCTTGACCCTTCAATTATTAACAATAGTTTTTCTCTGGCTGCTTTAACTGTGTGTCTCTGATACATATTTGTTATGATAGAAATTAGGGCTGGGCGATTTAAATCGCGATATTGTTATGCGCATCTCGTCAGTAAAGCCGGTTCCTTGATTAGTAGTAAATCACCATCACCTGCTTTCAGATGAAGCGGCATTTAGGGCTGAGGAGATAATTAAGTGATTAATTTAGTGATGATTGAGCATTATTGAAGACACCTGATGTTAACAAGCAGAATCACTGAAGGAGAAAATCACAAATTGTAAGTTACCATTAAGGTGATGGGTGTTTGCTTTAGTTGGACTCTTGACCCTTACATTATTAACTTTAGATTTTGTTTGACTGCTGTAGCTGAGTTATAACTGCCAGATGAACAAAGAAAAAAAGTGATCTGATGGTGTTGGTTATATTATGACAATCAGAATTTTAAAAATAATAATAAGGATAAGAAAATCTTATGTCATGTTATACAACAAAAAAAAACAAAATGCTGAATGGATGTACGAGATACTGAACAAGGACACTGTGAAGAACAATTGTAAGGAGACCATGAGCTTTGGAAAGAATGAATTTGAGGGCACTGGCTATGATCAAGGTCATCTTGCTGCGGCTGCCAATCACAGATGGTGTCAGGAAGCCTATCATGACACTTATCTGATCAGCAACATGGTACCACAGAATAAGAGCTTAAACAAAGGTGACTGGAAAACTAGTAGGGCTGGGCGATATATTGCACGATGTTGTTAGGCGCATCTCATCAGTAAAGCCGGTTCCTTGATTAGTAGTAAATCGCCATCACCTCCTTTCAGATGGAGCGGTGTTAAATTAAAACTCCTGGGGCTGGAAGTGTATGTGAGTCCATACGTGTAAAGTGTTAAAATATGAGTGTTAAATTAACACTCAAGAGTATTAAAGTTAATGAGATAATTAAGTGATTAATTTAGTGATGATTGAGCATTATTGAAGACACCTGATGTTAACAAGCAGAATCACTTAAGGAGACAATCACAAATTGTAAGCCACCGTTATGGCGATCAATGTTTGCTTTAGTTGGGCTCTTGACTCTTATATGTTTTCTTTAAATTTTACTGTTGTTTGTCTGCTGTTATTGATTTATAACAGTTAAATGAACAAAGTAAAGTGTGATCTGATGGTGTTGGTTATGTTTTGAAATAATCATGCTGTGATCTGAAAAATGAAACTTATTGAGATAGTTTGGTTTATCTTAGCAGCAGCTTTGTGATTCTACAACATGTGATTAACAGTTTTTTTCTTATAATCCAAAATATTTAATAAACATTGTTCTGATCAAAACACTTTCAAAATGAATTCATTAAGAAACACAGACATCAATAATCAGCCTGTGAATCTCAACAATGGTGACAATAATAAAGCATGTTGCAGTGGCTACCACCAATCACAACTCATTAATGGCTCCCATCATGCATTGCGGTATGAATAAATTATGATCTGAATTGGCTATGTAATTTACTTTTCCTAATTGAATATTCTGCTCGTCACCATTGTTGAGATGCATAGACTGAATCTTGACGTCTGTGAGTGCCTAAAAGATTTATTTTTTTTTTTTTCAAAACAACTTTTAAGAAATCCTTTATATTATATCTAAAATTCTGGCTATTTATGCAGGATCACAGTTATGCTGTAACCAACAACATAAATCAAAAACAAAGTTCAAATGATGATTGTCATAATATAACCAACACCATCAGATCACTTTTTTTTCTTTGTTCATCTGGTAGTTATAACTCAGATAACAGCCAAACAAAATCTAAAGTTAATAATATAAGGGTCAAGAGCCCAACTAAAGCAAACAATGATCGCCATAACGGTGGCTTACAATTTGAGATTGTCTCCTTCAGTGATTCTGCTTGTTAACATCAGGTGTCTTCAATAATGATCAATCATCACTAAATTAATCACGTAATTATCTCATTAACTTCAACACTCTTGAGTGTGGACTCAAAAACACTCCCAGAAGTGTTAATTTAACACTGGAGTTTTTGCTGTGTACAAAGAGCCGTAGTTAACTGACAAGCTGAGCCATATTGCATTAATTATCGCTGGCGATATGTCCGCGGTATTGATGCGATATGGCTCAGTTTGTCAGTTAACTACGGCTCTTTGTAGTAAATGCCGCTCCATCTGAAAGCAGGTGATGGCGATTTACTACTAATCAAGGAACCGGCTTTACTGACGAGATGCGCATATCAATGTGATGCGATATATCGCCCAGCCCTAATGTTTATTCCACCCATGAACTCAGTCAGCTGATTTCACTAATTATAATTCTATCTCCTGGCTGAAAAACTGTCCTGTTGAAAAATGCTGAATATGCAAATTGGTCCTCGCCTCCACTCAATCACACCAGTATACTTAATTTATTTTGCGTACACGTGTACTTGTACTTTGAGTTTTGCACACAGATGTGTTTTCTCTCTTTGGCCAGGTGAGGGAGCCACATCATCTGACAAATATATTCTGCTCATTTTTTGTTTAAAAAAAATCTTGTAAAAACTTTCTAAGTGTCACCTCACTTCTTGTCACCATGGAGACACCGAACTGTCTCTCTTGCTCTTTAAAACATCAGTATAATATGAATAAGCATTTTCTCTGCCAAACAGCCATGTGTTTGTCATGTACTGTACACTGATAAAATCTTGATTTTTCACTGTATTTACACTGTTTTATCATTGCTTTTGTTGTTAGGATTAGTAACTTGCCATTTTGTGAATAAGTTCTGATATGAATATATGGAGTCTCACACAATAACTATTTTTATTACTCAGATTTTTTTAAGTACAGCACATTGTGGTTTAGAAGTGTGGTTTAGGTCAGTATTTTATTGTTTGAGTGAAATGTGTTTCAAAGGAAACTTCAACTAAATAGATACTATTCAACCTTTTAATAGCCAAGTTAAAAATGACTTATTTTCTTTGTTACTTTCACTTAACTTAGTTAAGTAGAGTTTACTTAAAAATATGCGTTCAAAAACTTGCCAAATAAAAATAAAGTAAAAAAAAAATTAAAATCTTGATTTTCTCCTTGATTCTTTTAACTCAAAAGTTAAAGGTATAATTGATGATATTGCTCCTGTTAAAGTCAGGAAGAAGAGTGGCAGACAAAAAGCACCTTGGAGAAACTCAACAGCAGTGCAAAATATGAAAAGACAATGCAGAAAAGCAGAGCGCATATGGCGGAAGACTAAACTTGTAGTCCATTATAATATCTACAAAGACAGCCTTCATGCTTTCAATATGGAACTAGGCAAAGCTAGACAGACTTTCTTCTCAAATATTATAAACAGTAATTTAAACAACACACGCACTCTTTTTGCTACTGTAGAGAGACTGACAAACCCTCCAAGCCAGATTCCCAGTGAAATGCTCTCAGAGAACAAGTGTAGTGAGTTTGCTTCTTTCTTCTCTGAGAAAATCAGTAATATCAGAAAGGTGATCAGCACATCCTTGAGTTGCGCTGGGATCAGACAGATCAGACCACCTGAGAAAGTAGTTACTATGTCTGATTTCAAAGAAATGAATGGCAAAATTTTGGAAGAAACTGTACAGCACCTTAAAACATCAACATGCGCTCTTGACACACTTCCCACATCATTTTTCAAAAGTGTGTTAAACAGTTTAGAAGCAGATCTCCTAGAAGTGGTAAATGTCTCACTTCACTCTGGGAGTTTTCCATACTCCCTGAAAACTGCAGTTGTCAAGCCCCTCCTGAAAAAGAGCAATCTGGATAAGACCATATTAAGCAACTATAGGCCGATCTCAAATCTTCCTTTCATAGGCAAGATCATTGAAAAAGTTGTCTTCAATCAGCTGAACAAATTCTTGAGCTTGAATGGATACTTTGACAATTTTCAATCTGGTTTCCGACCGCACCACAGCACAGAGACAGCGCTCATAAAGATAATAAACGATATTCGCTTAAATACTGATTCAGGCAAATTATCAGTGCTGGTACTACTCGACCTCAGTGCTGCATTTGACACTGTCGATCATAACATACTTCTTGACAGGCTGGAAAACTGGGTGGGGCTTTCTGGGATAGTCCTAAAATGGTTCAGGTCATACTTAGATGGGAGAGGTTATTATGTGAGTATAGGAGAACATAAGTCTGAGTGGACATCCATGACATGCGGAGTCCCTCAAGGCTCAATTCTTGCACCACTCCTGTTCAACCTGTATATGCTCCCAATGAGCCAAATAATGAGAAAGAACCAAATTGCTTACCACAGCTATGCAGACGACACACAGCTCTACTTAGCCCTATCGCCTAACGACTACAGCCCCATTGACTCCCTGTGCCAATGCATTGACGAAGTCAACAGTTGGATGTGTCAAAACTTTCTTCAGTTAAACAAAGACAAAACTGAAGTCATTGCGTTTGGAAACAAAGATGAAGTTCTCAAGGTGAATGCATACCTTCACTCTAGGGGTCAAACAACTAAAAATCAAGTAAGGAATCTCGGTGTGTCCCTAGAGTCAGACCTTAGTTTCAGTAGTCATGTCAAAGCAATAACTAAATCAGCATACTATCATCTGAAAAATATTGCAAGAATTAGATGCTTTGTTTCCAGACAAGACTTAGAGAAACTTGTGCATGCTTTCATCACCAGCAGGGTGGATTATTGTAATGGACTCCTCACTGGCCTTCCCAAAAAGACCATAAGACAGTTGCAGCTCATACAGAACGCTGCCGCCAGGATTCTGAGCAGAACCAGAAAACATGAACACATCACACCAGTCCTCAGGTCTTTACACTGGCTCCCAGTTACATTTAGGATTGATTTTAAAGTATTATTACTGGTATATAAATCATTCAATGGCCTAGGACCTCAATACATTGCAGATATGCTCACTGAATATAAGCCCAACAGATCACTCAGATCATTACACAGCAAAATCCCCAGTGTTAAATTAACACTCCTCAGTGTTTATATGTGTCCACACTACAGGGTGTTAAAAATTAACACTGAAGCAGTGTTGAAGTTAATGAGATAATTAAGTTAACACTGAAGCAGTGTTGAAGTTAACCCCCTGAGGTCGGATGACGCGCGGGCGCGTCAACTCGATGTTTACTAAATGTTTCTATTAATATCTCCGCGATTGTGCAGCACACATAAATGGTTCTGATTTTGCCGTAATCGATAGATTCTCAGCTTCAACGTCCTTATTCTCACGAAATCGTACGTGACTCAAACAGAGCAAGAGGGAAGACAAGATGACCGTTCGCCTTGCGTGATTGGTGGGCTAGCTTGCCTGTCTGCATTTTGTGTGAAACCAACCAATAGATGCAGTTGAAATCCCTAAGTCCCCTCCCATCTCCTCACAGTGAGGAAAATACAAGCTGACATGGAGAGAGAAAGAGTAAAAAAGTCCGCGAAAAAACATGGCAAAAACATAAAGAAAAAGACGATGAAAGATAATGGCGAAGACACTGACAGACGTACTTGCGGCGGTTTTGGAGAACAGCGACGAGGATGAAAGGCGAGTTTCCGAGCCTGATGGATTTTCTTCTGATGAAGATGAGGATTATGATCACAGAAGAGATCCAGTTGAAGACGGGTAAGCGTATTTATTTTATAAAAACATTGTTCGCATGGTGCACTTTGTCCTAGACTAACTGTGACCATATTGGCTAAAATAAGGTGCGCTGTGGTGC